>NC_057871.1:6366884-6683551 GCF_019740435.1 Gambusia affinis
CATGTAGAGTTTCATATGAAAACAACATTTTAGGATTTATTTATTAAAATGCATCATAATGAGCTGAACATTCCTGTTTCCAGGGTTTTCCTGGAGATAATGGCAAAGATGGGTCTTCTGGAGCGCCAGGGCTTCCAGGAGCAGATGTAAGTAAAAAACTAAAACACGTAATTGGGAATGTGTGTATTTATTAAATTTGAATTAAAAGGATGTTTTTGACATCTTGAAATCTGAAGTTGGAGAACTGGAGTTACCAGTGTCTGCTGGTATCTGAACTGTTTGGATTTTCCTCCTGTGGGCAGAAAAGTTGAGAGGAAAAAAGTCCCCCTGAATAAATCAGTGGGGCTATTTAGGATTGGGCCTCACGTGGCTTCCTGGCAGAAACAGGGGTCTTTTTGTCTGCACCTGAAAGGAGTTTTGGGGGGAAAGACTGTTCAGAAATGGCTGACAGGAAAGACATGTGGAGTGATAACAGGGAGTTTTCTGTCTGTCAGGAACGCCACAGTGATTATTACACCAGGAAGGTTAAGGGTAGAGGACTGATCTAGGAGCAACAGCGTTTATTTTGTTAGGATGGAGAAAAGAGTTTTGGTTGCCTTTAGATGGGTAATTGTTATTTTATCACTCATGCATGGAGAACTGAAGTTCAGTGGAAGGCAAACACTGCAAAAACTCAAAATCTTGCATTTAGTATTTTTATCTAGATTCTAGTGAAAATATCTTAATCCACTTGAAACGAAACCACATTAACTTACAACTAATGTTTTATCAAGACATATGAGCTTGTTTTAAGCAAATAATTCCTTAATATTTGTGAGAAATTACAAGTTCCACTGGCAAATTATTTCACTTGACATGGGGAAAGGTCTTGTTATAAGTGAAACAATCAGCCAATATAAGTACTTTTTAAAATCAATATTCAAGAACTATTTACTTAATACAAGCTCCTACATACTGCTGGAAAGTTACTTGTAAGTTAGTTCTGTCTTATTTCAAGGGTACTAAGATATTTGCAGTAGAAACTAGACCATAAAAACTTTATAAGATTTAGTGTTTTTGCACCAGATTTTCCCCAAAACATAATTCAAAGAAAAAATGCAAACAATGTTTAACTGAAGAATGAGGTAATCTGATAAATATATTTTACTTAATGTTTTTGTATTTTTGTAGATTTGTTTTTGTTAAATTAGTATATCCGGTTTGGTGGAATCACCTTTTAAACTGTATGAGTTGGGTCAGACATTCTTCCTGACAGAACTGTTATAATCTGCTTTAATCCGTATTTCCACATAATCCACTTTTGTCTCCACGGCATGATGCTGCCACCCATTCTCATATTTCACAGCTGTGATGGTGTTGGACTTCAAATACAGTATAACGATGTGTATCGCAGCCATACACTTTATTTTTTATCTTCATCAGACCACATGACACGTTTTAACGTCTCTGACCCTGTGTGATCTGGCTAATCATGGTGCATCTGGAGTAATTATTTAGCTCTTTCACCAGCTTCAGAAAGCATCTTAATTTATTCACAGGTTGTTGTTTTTTTTTTGTTTGTTTTTTTTACATCTTTATATAACAATATGAGTGGATGTGTTACTGTCAAGCATCTGGAAATTGTACAAATATAGATGCATTAGACTTTCAGTTGGAGCTAACTAGCTAGCTAGCTAGTTAGCTCGCTCGTTAGCTAGCTAGAGAGAGAGGATTTTAATGAAATGTGTGTCGTCTGCAGGGACCCGTCGGACCCCCGGGAGATCCAGGCCCTTTGGGCCCAAAAGGCTCAAAAGTAAGTTTGTCATATTTACAGCGTTAATAAGAACTTTTCAGAGGATTTTCACACATAGTGAGCAGAGCATTTTCAGCAGCTGTGTCTGTAAAAATGTGATGATTTCTAGTAATTTCTGTGGCTCTGAAAATGACAAAGACAGACAAAGTTTCTGTTCTTTTCTGGTTTTAGGGGGAACCTGGAGCTCGGGGACCTGCTGGAGAACCTGTAAGTAAACATTTTCAGCCTTTCTGTTTCAAAGAAATAATCTCAGAGATTGTAATAATATAACAGAATATTATAATCTCCTTATTGTTCCACCTAACCTTGCAGTAGACTGTAGCGTTGCTGCAGAGATTATTACTGCTCCAGTTTGCCTTTGTCTGACTGTATCTGATGGATTATTCCAGATTAAAACATCCTAATCTCTGATTTGTCATCCACAGGGAGTAGGACTTGATGGGACTGATGTGAGTAACAAAGAAGTTTCAGACACGTTTCATGGTTATGCTTTGTTATTGTAAAACAAAGCTCTTTGTTCTATAGAAATAGAAAAATGAAGAAAATAATTAAGTTCATCGTTTTAAAGGAAACTTATTTTATTTTGTCTATCAAACACAAAACTTTATTCTATGAATAATACAAAAATATCCACATCAAAGTAAAATCAGATTGAACTTTTTCAGTTTTTGTCTGACTCTGGAAATTGCAATTTATTATTGTTATTTATGAAGCAAACATCAGGAATCTGATGTTTGGTACCATTTTTGCAGCACAGATTACAGTTTTTGCTGGTTCTGCTACAGGGTATTCCTGGCACGGATGGGCTACCAGGTGAACTGGGAAAAGTTGGACCGCCTGTGAGTAAACAACACCTGGTAGAAACTTAAAGTGGTCAACTGAAATGAAAACTTGTTTTTTTTCTTCAAATAAGAATATACTTCTTTTTTTTTAAGGAAATAAGAAGATGACCGATGAAAACTTCTCTTTGTGTTTCAGGGAACGAAAGGAAGGAGAGGTGCTGTTGGTCTGCCTGGTCCTCTTGGTCCTCGGGTAAACATCCGTCTACATGCGTCTGGTTCACTTTATAGACACGTTGCTTGCTATCATTTACATCTGTAAACAATGCCGCGCTGCCGCGTGGAGCAGTTTCTTTAACAAAATGAAACCAGTACACAACAGAAAACGGAAAAATAACGCTGAAAAACAGTTGAAGAATAACTGAAAGCCACTCATGTTCTTCTGTTTTATTGCTCTCGGTGTGGGCCACGCTACACACAGACTGGTTACCATAGCAACCGACAGACAACAGCTCCACTAGTGTTTCAGGATTCAACACCAAAAAACACACAAACATTCCCCACACAAAGAAATGAACTTTGAATCCGTTACAGTTTTATATTATTATTTTTTTCAGGTGATAATAAGTGATTATTGCACTTGTTAATACCGCTGCTACTAGCGAAATCTATCACTGCAGAGGTTGATTAACTAATTTAAACACCCAATCTACTGATGACCTGTCAGTGTATGGGTTGCTTTTTTTTAACTAAACCAAAACACACTGAATCCTGTAGTTCATCTATTGTAAAGTCAACCTAGCATAACTGACTACCTTACCTATTTTCCTTTTCCTCACTATTTATTTTTATTAAAACTTTTTCTTGACCTGTGAAATGTGATTCCATGAGTAAATGGAAAGTGTAGAGCACTTGAAGGCCACATTTAAGAATTTATTTCTTAGGACATTTGTTTTAATCTCTTTAATAATAAACTATTTGACAATATTTCAAAGCTACGTTTTGTAGGAAATGAATCTGTAAATAATTTTTGATCCAAAATGTTAACAGTATCCTTCACAGTTTCTGTATTGAATGAAAGTTAAGTATTTTCTAAAACCATTTTGGGGTTTATTGTCCTTGTTATTTCTTCATGTTTCATAACAAAAGTCCAAATTCAATTTAAAAATACTTTATTATCTGTAGCACAAAGTAATCAAACATTAATTAAAGAAAAATACATTGTCTTATACTTGAGTTAATAAATGTTTAAGAAGATTTTATGGTCCATAAATATTATGATTTAATTGCGAATTTGCTCCATTTATAAATTCTGGACTGAGGGGCCAAACAAAACCATCCAAAGAGCCGTAAATGGCCCCCAGGCCACATTTTGGACATCTCTGACCAACCTAATTGTTCTCCTTGGTTACAAACCAGAAGTAACCTACACATTTAAAAATGTTTCAGTCACATCTTTTTTATAGAAATTAACTTAAATGTTGAACTTTCCAAACTAAATAACTAAAGAACGCTGTACAACCCTACCAGATGTTTGAAGAATATTCTGCCACAACCATAATCTAATTTCATTTTCCGCGTTTTTTTAGGGACCTCCAGCTGTTTACCAGGGTGAGGAGCTGGTAAGTGGATTTGTTTTATGTCCATTTAGAAGTAAAATAACATCATAACTTGATTAATCTAACAAAGGAAAAAGGAGGATACGAGACCTATAACATTGACTTACGCAGGAAAACTGTGGATGTTTTAAGGTGATTTGTAAAAATAATAATTCTGATTATTTACTGTTAAAGTAACTTGCAGAGGATTGAAGTGTAGATAAGGTTCATGACCTCAACACAAACATTTTTACAGATTCGGTTAAAAAAGCGGCACAATTCCAACCCAACCAGCAAAAACAGCCAATATGTTGCATTTATTCATTTTCATATCCGTGTTTTAAAAATCTATTACATTTCTGAAATGCCAGCTGTTTCTCTGTCATATTTTTGTATTTAGGTTCATTTTAAATTCTAATTTGGTAACGCTTTATTTGAAGGAATGTGCATACACTGCAAAAACACAAAATCTTACCAAGTAACTTTGTCTAGTTTCTAGTGCAACTAGCTTAGTACACTTAAAATAAGACACAACTAACTTAAGTTATAAGAGCTTGTTTTATGTCAATAATTCCTTAATATTGATAAAAAAGGACTACCAGTTCCACTGGCAGATTATTTCATTTATAACAAAACATTTTTTCCATGTTAAAAGAGAAATAATCTGCCAGTGGAACTACAAATTTTTCATCAATATTAAGAAATTATTTACTTAAAAAGCTCCTATATCTTGCTGAAAAGTTACCCATAAGTTAGTTTTGTCTTATTTAAAATGTACTGAAATATTTGCATTAGACCAAAAATACTTGGTAAGATTTGAGTGTTTGCTCTGTTTAAAGCAAAGTTGCATTAAAACTGTTAACTTTGTATTAAAAGTGTTACTATTTACAGAATGAGTCTTTATGAATGTCATAAACATTCATAAAGACTCATTCATGTTCATGACTGTTAATATTTCACACCCCTTCAAATAAGGTGTTACCTCAAATTCTGTATTAGTTGTTCTTTCTTTTTTTGTTTTGTTTATTATTTCTTTCTTCAGTGTTTTCTGTGTGACCTGTGTATGGAAAGGTTCAAAATGACAGAAATAAATAATTAAATGTTGTATTTTTCAGTGTCCCAGTGCCTGCCCAGCAGGACTGAATGGATATTCTGGACTCCCAGGGATGAAAGTGAGTTCACTTTTAAAGATCAGCTACAGATCAGTTTCAGTTTTCATTTTTGAGTTGATTTTAACTTGAAGTTTTACTCCTCAGGGCCACAAAGGGGCTAAGGGTGAATCAGGTGAGCCCGGAAGACAAGGACACAAGGTGATGTCATGCCAAAGATTATAACAGATAAAACCCCCCTACAGAAATAACTCTATAAAATTAAAACATTTTTAAAACTGCAATAATTAACAGGGAGAGGAAGGCCATCAAGGACCGCCTGGTGAAGTTGGAGCTCCAGGACTGCCAGTAAAATATTTCATTTTTGTTTCCAAAATGGCCGATCATCTCTAAACTGATCATGTTTATTCTCAGAGAAATGATTTTAATCCAGCATACTAACTCCTCTCTATCTGCTGAGTAATTTTAGGGCCCGGGTGGAGCCAGAGGCCTTCCAGGAATAACAGGCCCCAAAGGAGACCGGGTAAGAAAACTAACCCCAAAGTATGACACTGCCACTACCATGTTCCTCTGTGGATAGGCTGTCCTCCTGGTCATGTACAGAGACATTTTTGAAATTGATTGGTAGTTTGGTTTTAGACCAGAACACAATCTCCTCTAGGATTTACTATTTTCTTTTTGAAAAACAACTTTTGTGATGGCGTAGGGGATAGTGCGACCCACATTTGGAGGCCTTCAGTCCTCGACGTGGCGATCGCGGGTTCGATTCCTGGACCCGGCCGACGTTTGCCGCATGTCTTCCCCCCTCTCCTTCCCCTTTTCCTGTCAGCCTACTGTCATATAAGGGACACTAGAGCCCACAAAATACCTCCTTGTGGGGAAAGAAAAACAACTTTTGTTTTGGAGCCATTTCCATTTCCTTATTTTTTGTTGTTGTCTTTCAACAGAATTGTCCAATAGTATGAAACTTCTGTCATACTGTTATGAAAAGTTTTTAAACATTTATTATGGTTTGTCTTTTTTACATTTCCTAATTGTTGCTGCTTAATTAGGGTAGAAACTTATTATAGTTATATTATTTCTTTAACACTAATCAAGATGCCAAAAAATAAACTCTTATTGAAATTGGGGAAAAGTAAAATCATGTTAGATTAGAGCTGAAAAACATATCGCAGTACAAACGTTTCACATCAACCAATATTGATAATTACTTATTAGGTTTTTTTTTTGTTTTAAATATCTGAAATACTGCCAAACTGGTGACTTAATCTTTGCTGTTTTATCCACATTTTCCTCTTGAGGTGTTGGACTCATTTTCTGCTTCAGTCAACGTCTTTTTTTTTTTAAGCATTTATGAGGCATGGCAGCAAAACCTCAAACTGCTGCTTTGACAGTTACTCAGCAGGTTGTTGCTTGGCAACAAGAATGAGTGAGTTGCTAGGTAACCTAAGAGCAAGTTGATTCCACCAACTTTGTTTAGCTGGCTGTGAGAGGTTGAGCAGCTAAAGCTTTTCCTCAGACTACATCCCCCAGAATGCTGTGCGGTTCTGGATTGGGTTTAAGTGAAATTATTGAACATTCTAGATTCTACAAGTTTTCTATTGATATCAGTCATATATAGTACATATATAGTATATATATACAGTCATAATAGATATAATTATTGATTTGTTATCCTGCCCCATGTTAGATCTTTGATCTGGAGATCCAATTTTTCTCCAGTGTAAAACAAGTTTTTCTATGTATTTTAAGTAGATGTACTCCAACAACATATTAAATAACTACTAGCAAATAGAGGGAGTAAACCATGTGGAATCAGTTAATTAACCTTTAGCTGTTTCTACACTTCATCTGAACAGGGACCTCGTGGAAAACCCGGTGATGTTGGTCCCAGGGGGATTCAGGGAGCACCAGTGAGTGGAAATCCAATTGACTGTAGAGATTAATTAATTAATCAATCAATGTTACTGATGAATGTTTTCACTTTTCAGGGGGATCCAGGTCAACGAGGAGCAATAGGGGAGAGTGGACAAATAGGAGCGCAGGTTAGACAATTAAAAGAGTACAGAGAATATTAAAAAGCAGGAACATTTTATGGTCTTTCTCAGCTGAGATAAGTACTTTCACGCTTTCTTCACTTTCTGTTTCCACCATAAAACACCCTGATTCCCTTTTTGCTTGTATTATAAATGAGGTGAAATTGAGATTATTTTCAATATTTTCTCACAGATAATAACTGAAATTGTGCTTTTAAAGCAAAAACCAAACATCTGCACCAGTTTTTTATCAATGCTTCTTATTTTTGTGTTTTTTTAGGGGGATCGGGGCCCACAAGGAATCAGGGGGGTACCAGGGCCAAAAGGAGAACCTGTAAGTCATACTTCATCGTATTTAAGCCAGAAATGCAAAGGTTTACTCTTGTGCAGTCAAGGATCACATCCTCGGCTCTTTCCAATCCACCAATTATTGGTTATTATAGCCTGGCTGTTATTGCTTCACCACAAAAACACCAAATGATTTAAGTTTGAAAAGCTATCAAGCTTAAATAATAAAAAGCATCATTTTGTCATACATTTTACAAGATAATTAAATCCTTATAGAGACCAAATGTATGTAAACATTTGAGAAATTTTAGGAAAGTAAAAACTGTTCTCGCCAAGTTCTTTTTAGAAAATATAAATTATTTTATTTTATTCTAATTCTAACAAAGCTAAAACAAGAAAGGTTTGAACGGATTTAACTGCAGATAGTGAGGAAAAAAAAGTCTTTATATTCAGTGTTTGTAAATATCTGGTTTCCGCTGTTAGTTCTACTGTTGGGTGTCAAACTTAATTTAATTTCAAGCCACATCAAGATCATGACTGTTGTGGCAAAATATATAGAAAAAATTCTAATTAAACAATTAAAATATAGGTGTCTCTGCATTTGATTAGTACTTCTTAAAGTTAGATAATATTGAGATCTTTTAGAGATAGAGATAAACACTGCTTCAATTTGATTAATAAAATAGTATTGTCTCCTCAAAGGCTTTATTTATATGTCTATCTAGAGTCCTGAGGGCCACTTAAAAACTTATGGCGGACCGGATTTGGCCCCCGGGCCTTGAGTTTGACTAATCAAAACAATGGTAAAGATATCACAGAAAATAAACTGAATCGAAGGTTACACTTACTCAGTTCTGAAGAATCTAATCAAAAATCAACCCTGTTCATGGTAATTTATTTTACTGTATGAATCATACATAGTTATTAATTTTTTAATATTGATGGTTGGAGTATAATTATGTATAAGGATTTCTCATTGCTTCCTCTCTTGCTGACAGGGCCTTCCTGGTCCAGATGGCCGTGAGGGAATACCTGGACTGCCTGGCTCAAGGGTAATGTTGTTATTGATGCTGTACATGTGAAATTATGCAAAACTACAGTTAAAAATAAAATACTTTATTCATTAGTTTAGGTTTTTGTAAGCACAGTTTAGTTCCCTCCCAACCTGTTTATCAGTTGTTGTTTCCATTAAAAATGTATGTAAAATGTTGTCTATATTGCCCTAATATCCAAAAAAACATAATTTCACAATTTCAGTGTTTCCGTTAAATAAAAATTGCAATTAAAATCACACACACTTTAAAAACACAAAGTCTTGGTAACTATTTTTGTCTAGTTTCCTATGCAAAAATATCTTAGTTCACTTGAAGTAAGACAAAACTAACCTACAAGTAACTTTCTAGCAAGATATAGCAGTTTGAGTTAAGTCAATAATGTCTTGATATTAATGAAAAGGCACTAATTCCATTGGCAGATTATTTCACTTATAGCAAGACATTTTTCTCATGTTATAAGTGAAATAATCTGCCAGTAGAACTAGAACTTTTTCATCAATATTAAGGAATTATTGACTGAAAACAAGCTCTTATATCTTGCTATATCTTCATTTTGTGTTACTTCAAGTGTACTAATATTAGCATTAGAAACTGGACCAAAATACTTTGCAATATTTTGTGTTGTTAAAGTGCATGAATAAATTTGTTTACTGATAAGTCATTAAAAACATGCCATGATCCTCTCTTGCTTTTCCGTTGTTTTATTTTCAGGGTCTTACAGGAAAAAGTGGCGCTCCGGGTGACGCAGGCACACAGGGACTTCCTGTGAGGGATTTTTTTTTATTATTACTGTTTTTGCCTTTTTTTCTCAAGCTTTAATGTTGTTGAACATCATTTTGTTCATTTAGGGTTTACCAGGTACATATGGCCAGAAAGGACACAGCGGCACAAAGGTATGATCAAAACTTGTGCAGCAGTTATTATGGTAGAAAAACTTTATAAACTCACTAAATGTAGACAGGTTGAAATTAGTAAAGGTTATTCCTCTTTTTCAACAAGGGTAACTCTGGAGACCCAGGAGTCGTGGGACTGATGGGATCTCCAGGGAAGCAAGTAAGTTTAAGCAAAATAAAACATTTATTGTATTTATTGACTACATTTGTGTATATACACTGCAAAAACACAAAATCTTACCAAATAATTTTGGTGTAGTTTCTAGTGTGAATATCTTAATACACTTGAAATAAGAAAAAATAAGAAATAACTTTTCAGCAAGAAACAGGAGCTTGTTTTAAGTAAATAATTCCTTAATATTGATGAAAAAGTGCTGGTTCCACTGGCAGATTATTTAACTAGACATTTTTCCAGTGCTATAAATTAAATAATCTGCCAGTCTGACCAGTAGAATTTCATCAATGTTAAGAAATAACAAGCTTCTACATCTTGCTGAAAACTTACTTACAAGTTTTAAAGCTGTAAGTAACTGAAAAGTTCAGATGTACTAAGATATTTTCACAATAAACTAGATCAAAAATACTAGTAAGATTTTGTGTTTTTGCAGTGCAAGTCATTTTGACTTTGTTTTGTATAATTTGTGTTTATTTTCATCAAGACAAATTACTTATTGTCCAGGGACAATAAATGAAAAGTAGCTTTTTGGCTAATTCTGGTGCTTTTACATAAATGTTAATTAATGTGCACTGTCTCTCCCAAATAAATAAAATTAAATTAAATTGAGGTCCAAAATGTTACAGCAACCATTCTGAGATGTAGCGGTAAATATTCTCTTAAGTTATTCAAAAGATAGTGATTTTAAACTATTTAACTGAAATAAATGTCACCTGAAGTTTAAATGATTATCTCATTAGCGGTCATATTTACTTCCAGGGGGAGCGAGGAGACCAGGGGGAAGTGGGACCCGTGGGACCCAGAGGAGGACCTGTGAGTTTTACATGTGTCGGCTTCATATTTAAAGTTTTAGAGCGAAACTTCTTCTTCCTAAAGCATGAAGTTTATTTTCTTCACACTTGATTCCAGTTTGTTCTGTTATCTCAGTGCCAACCCACTGATGGGAAATCTGGTTAATCAACTGAAAACAGCACTGCAACAACCTTTTCACTCTTACTGCTGATTATTTTTAACTAGAATACACTGTTAGACAAACCACATACAGTTTAATATTCTGTCCTGTTTTAGGGTGAACGTGGGGAGAGAGGACCTGATGGACCACCAGGATTACCCGGAGGCAGGGTAAGACCTGACAGGTGGCTTATTTCAAGGGATAAACATGAAAATAAATTTCCTCAGAGGTCCATTTCAAGTGGAGTGGATGTGAAATATTGGCAATAATTTATTTCTAAAACCATCATCCTGACCTGTATGAACATAAAGAAAGGTTTGTGACGCCCCCAGAAGAAACAGGAAGAAATGTTGATTCCTTACTTTTGTCTGGTCTGAATAAATCAGATCTCATTACTGTGTAAATCTAAAGAGTTGCTTATGAGTAAACTATGATATTTGCGAAGTTATTTTTAGAAGTTTGGAGACAGAAAAAATGGGAGATGTGGCCAGAGAAGCTCTACCTCTCTCAAAAAGGAAATGGTCTCAGTACAAAACCCTGAGGAACTCCAACTTGTAGTGGCAGTCAGTTCACAGATGATCATATTAATAATTTCGGCTTTTCTCTTTTTAACTGTAACGTACTGGAAACATGTTTCACTGGAATCTGTTATAAATATTTATGTTTGTTCTGAAACACATGAGAATAAACAGAAGTGATGCAACGAAAAAACTAATGTAGAAAAGTATTTCATTAATAACATAAAATCCAGCATTGAATTCTCCAGCAATGTTAATATTGCAAAGCCTTATTAAACTCCCGATGGCAGAATGACAAAAATTGGTATTACGGTTTAACCATGGCTTCCCCAACTGACATGTTTGGTTTAAGGTAGGACCCACATTCAGAATGTAATAGAAAAATTTAATAAACAAAGAACTTAAACATTGGGCAAAGAGCTGAATTAAGGAACAGGTAGAGAAACACTGAAATAGATGGAGGAACCAGTGGAGAACAGTGTAGTGGAGAATGACATGGGAACATGGCTTGTAGAAAATATGCAGATAAAATCAACTGCATCTAGGTTTTAAAAAGACTGTTGGAACCTTATTAAAGCTTCATACCTCCTGATCAGAGCTCTTAAGCCTTCAGTCTGGGGAAAACATGCATGGTCTCGTGTTCTGGGTGTATTATCCAACATAAGAATACCTTGCTAAGTTAAGCTCTGAATTTTGCTCAGACACCCTTTGTGTGTGTTTTGTGCTTGCAGTTAAGTCTGTAATCCATCCATGGGTCGGCATGAAAGGCCGTTTGTTGCAGGTGTTTTTTTTTTTCTGCAGCTCAGAGGGGATTCGGGACAGGAAAAGAAACTGAGAGGTCCTCAATGAAATCTCTGTTCTCCAGGAATGCCCACATACCCAAACCCAGCCTTACCCACCCGGAGCGAAACATGCTAGCTGGGCGGCTGGTGGAGCGGCCGTCTGTGCACATGACCTGAAGCATGAATGTTTTTGGGGTTTTTTCCTGTGTGTTTATTCTGAGGCTTTAACACATTCGATTCTGTATGAGTTCTGAATGTGTCAGTGTTTTCTGCCTCAGTTTATGCAAATGTGCTTCACAGGGAAGCAAAGGGGACCCAGGCTTTCCAGGACTTCCTGGTCCTGCCGGTTTCCAAGGCCAAAAGGGAGACAGGGTAAGAATTTCACAAGGATCTTTCATCAGATAAGAAAAATCATAAATGGGACTTAATTATACGAAATTCACATTTTGAGTGATTCTATACTTCCATTTGGGTCTCTACTGATTCTAAAAGCAGCCCAAGTGCTTTAAAAAAATCACCTAGCTGGTTTTTGGCAATAAGTTAACATTTTTTGGAATCTGGAAACTGGGCCGTTTCAAAAACCCTCCAAATGCAGCGTCACAAATTAGCAAGCACCACCCGTTACCTAGCAACCCCAGAGAAGCCCAGCCCATCACCTAGCAACCCAAACTGAGTTCCGGGACATTTTGTCAGTTGGTTTTACCACGGTATTTGCTGTACAAAGGCTGCTGGAAAAGACAAGACTTGATATTAACAACAAAATACTACAGTAGCTCCAGATTATTTCATGGATAACAGGACATCTTTCCCATTTTACAAGTGAAATAATCTGCCAGTTTAACTAGTATTTTGTTCATCAACATTAAGCTTACTTGGCTGAAAATAAACTCCTTTGTCTTGCTGAAAAGTTACTTGTAAGTTAGTTTTGTCTTATTTCAAGCTTACTAAGATATTTGTACTCAAAACTAGACCAAAAGTACTTGGTTAGATTTTGCAATTTTGCAGTTACACTTGCTATTATATCAGTATAGCCATATGGACCATATAAAGTGCATGGACAGAAATGTATATGTACTTACAGAATAGCAGCTGTGGGCCAAGTTGCTAAGTGAACGCATCTATAATATTGCAAACGGAACAAATGAAGATCTTTTTGGTTATTTTAAATTCAAAATATGTCTCTTGTCCTTTTAAATGGTCAAATCTGATTTGTTGATAGTATAAAGAGATTCAAACTGATCTTAGTGTGTCCTCTATATAATCTTAATTCTTACCATTCTGTCCATCAGGGTCCTGTTGGTCTCGACGGCCCCAAAGGAGACCAGGTATTTTTAACAATAACTTGTATTATCACTACTGTTATCCAGACTATGTCATACAGATGATAGATGGTTCAGCTGGATTTAATAACCGGCCTTTTGTCTTCACTCCAGGGACCTTCAGGTGCTGAAGGAATATCAGGAGAGAGAGGTGAAGTGGTGAGTGACACACAGATGGAGTGACATAAGATAACAAATCCTGCCGTGAAAAACAATAAAGGTCTGTTAAGATTATATATAAATGAAAGTCTGGTAGAAAAATCTTCCCCCACATTTACTGGAGACATGAAATATTAATGGATGTTCTTCATTTTCATTTCAGGGTGACCAAGGAGAACCAGGAGAGAAAGGATCGGTATGTAGGCCTGAGCTACAGATCTGTACCTTCCTGAAATCTGTGTGTATTTACAGCTGTTATACTATGAAACATGAGTCAGCAAATTCTAAAGAGCAACTGCACTGAGGATGCCTAACATATCAGAAAAGGCTTTTTAAAAAATTTCTTAAGCCTTTCTTACAGTGCAATCATCTTCTATGGTTTATCTCGTTTTTATTCACATAGTTTTCAACATTTTAACAATGGCATGGTTTGAAATGTTAAAAAGTCAATTAGATTTTCAGACTCACATTTACAATTTTCAGAGTTTTGTTGTAACTAGTTGCACTTAATCAGTTACATTCACTTGAGTGACGTTTTGGAAATATATTTTTACTACGCTGTACTTTTTACTTCTACTAGATTATTTTTATTATGAAGTATGAGTAAAATTTCTGTACACTTTTCCCACTGTGAGTAACTTCACTGAATAAAAAACAAACATGTTTAACCAAAAAGTGGAGGGTGACCCGCTGGAGGCCCCAGGAATGCAAAACAAAACATTAAAATTAGGAAAATTAAATGTCATCCAGGCCTTTACTTCATCAAGGCACTTAAATGTTGACTGTATAGAGTATCTTTCCTCTTGTTTCAGTGTAAAATAAACCTGACAGTCATCAGTATAAAGATAAAAAGAACATTTGTATTTTCTAAAGATGGAAGTAAATAAAAAAGGGAGAGGCCCAAGAACTGAGCCTTGTGGAACTCCATAAGAAACTGAGACAGAGGAAGATTTTAAATATTGCAGGCTACCACAATTTGTCTTTTTTGCACATATCTTTCGAAATGATTGTGATGGGTAGTTTCAGGATTACAGTTCATGTCTCTTAATTCTCCTTTTGTGTTAACTGCAGCTCGGTCCACCGGGAGAAACAGGAAACAAAGGACCTGAAGGCGGCCGCGGGCTGCCAGGCAAAGAGGGCAAGCCGGGTCAGCCAGGACCACGAGGCATGCAGGGAGACACCGGGGTGTCGGGACTTCCTGGAAACCAGGGACAGGCGGTGAGAAAATGTCACTGAATTAAACCGTATAAAACCAAAGGAAAATTTATGGTTGTAATTGCAGAGAAAATATAAATTAGGAGTAAGTAGATTCTCAACTCCTGTGCTACTAAAAAGCCTTTCCTGCTAATCTAACGGCTGTTGTTTAAATAGGATTGAGTATTGTATTGTTTTGTTTTGTTTCTGTCGCCCTTAAAGGTCATCAAGCTAATTTTAATATCAGACTAATAGCCTTTGTAAAAAAAAAAAAAAAGGCAGTTTTCAAAGCATTATTTCATTTACACCACAAAACACAAAATCTTACCAAGTATTTTTAGTCTAGTTTCTACTGCAAATCTCTGGGTATGCTTGAAATAACAAAGAATAAACTAACAAGTAACTTTTCAGGAATATTTAAGAGCATGTTACCATGTATATTCAAAGGTCAAAATATATAAATCATAAACAAAAAAATAAGAACGGGAGACTGTACAGCAAGGACAAATTTACAACACAGGAGAAATAATACGGTACCATTACTAAAAAAAGCCATACTCACGATAAAAGAAATTTGTTAGTAATTTGGGTAATAAAATATGTATCTGTACAGCAGGACAATCAATCGATAGCAACATATATCACAATAGACACATTACCAATGTCAATAGAAAACACTGCTGACAAAATATTCAACATACAGAATATTCACTGAACTCCGATCCAGAACTGCAAAGCATTCTGGGAGATGTAGGCAGAGGAAAAACTTCAGCCGCACAACCTCTTTCTGCCAGCTGAGAAAGCTTGGTGAAATCAACTTACTCGCTTGCTCTTTGGTTGCCTAGCAAATCACACATTCTATTGTTACCTAGCAACAAACTGCAGAGTAACTTGCGCAGCAGCAGCTTAAGGTTTCCACACCATGCCTTATGGCTGCTTAAAAATAAAAAACAGACTAGAGTGAAAACTGTATAAAACAGAAACCACCTCACCAGTTTAGCAGTTTAGTATTTGAGATATTTAAAACAAAAAAAGAATGAATAATTATTCATGTCGACTGATATAAATCGATTGATATAAAATGGTTATATCGTGATACGATTATCAGCCTTATTTTCATACTTTCAGGGCAAACCACCAACAGACAGGCACATCAAACAGGTCTGCATGAGAGTAATGCAAGGTAAGTGTTTGTCATCTTCATACTAACTGACTTTAGCATTCAGTTGCTTTAGCATCATCAAGTCACCTCATATAACTCACATGTCTCTGTCACAGAGCAGCTGGCCCAGTTAGCGGCCAGCCTGAGCAGGCCTGAATCAGGCATTGCCGGACTTCCCGGCCCCCCTGGTCCGCCTGGCCCACCGGGTCCACCTGGAGAGAACGGTTTCCCAGGCCACTCTGGGTCGAGAGGTCTCCCCGGTTTGAAGGGTCCACCTGGGCTAATCGGCCGCAAAGGACCAAAAGGTGAAATCCAGGCTAAAATCTCTTTTCTGTGATTTGCCCTGTTTACTTTAAGAATGTCCATAGTTATTAAGATAGTTAATAACAACCAAGTTACATTTACTCAGTTTGCTTGAGTAACTTTCTGGAAAACAAATTTACTCTTAGGCATATTTTTACTTTTACTTGAGTAATTTTATTATGAAGTATCGCTGCTCTATCATCTGTGAATAACTCTGTTGAAGAACAACCAAACATTTACCAGACAAAGACTTTCTAAAAAAAACTTTAAGTTTTGTTAAAGTTTCATAAAACTTGATTCTTTAACAAAACCTACATGTGCACTGCAAAAATACAAAATCTTACCAAGGAGTTTTGTTCTATTTTTTGTCTTATTTGGAGTATATGAACTTACAAGTATCTTTTCAGTAAGATAAATCAGCTTGTTTTAAGTCAATAATTTCTTACTATTAATTTAAAAAACAACAAAAAAACTACTAGTTCCACTGGCAGATTATTTCACTTTTGACAAGACATTTTTCCCATAATCTGCCAGTGGAACTTCTTCATCAATGTTAAGATATTAATGACTTAAAACAAGCTCCTATATCTCGTTGAAAAGTTTCTTGTCAGTTAGTTTTGTCTTATGCCAAGTATACTAAGGTATTTACACTAGAGACTAGACCAACAATACTTTCTAAGATTTTGTGTTTCGGCAGTGAATGTTACAACAAAAACATCCTTCTGGTGCAGGGATGCAGTGATTTCTTAGTTGGTGCATTACTGCCACCTAGAGGTTGATGAAAGAACCAACACAAAAAAAACAAGGGATCCACCAATCCACTTCTTTCACACCGATGTTGTTGTCGACCAATACCGACCCGATACAGAAAAACAGCGCTGAATTGAGTACATTTTTTTTAAACACAGACATAAATTTTCTGAATCATGGTGATAAATGCTGTCGCTTACTGCAGGTGACCAGGGGGACATTGGAGATAGAGGGCCCACACTCAGGGGACACAAAGGGGAACCAGGAGTCCCTGGACTACCAGGTAAAGCAAAACTCTCTGACATGACTGTCTTTAATTAAAGTATTATTTAATAAGCACCATTTTTTTTAATAGTTTGATAGTTTTGATTAGGATTTCCGGAATGCTTTAGCTATTATGCTATAAACCGCAGAAAATCCCAGCAGCATACACACACTGTAAGTTGTTTTAAAAATCTACATTTTGGACTGACCCCATATCTTGTTACTTTTGATTTTAAGACAAACATTCCAGTATGTGACAAGAGGCCCTAAAATTGCTTATTCTGAAAGGAGCTGAACATAGGAAGAACCGATCAGACTAATATGTCATTATCTAAGGATAATTTCATGCAACAAATGTCAGCTGCTGTCCAAGAGGCCGTTTTAGGGCCTCTTTGTTTTATTTAAATCCAAATAAGCTGCTGCTGGCCGCACCCTTCCCCCCAACTCATTGTTTGCATAAAAATGTGAAAATGACTGCAAACAGATGTGCAATTATAGTACACTTGAAATAAGATAAAACTAATTTAAGAGTAACTTTTCAGCAAGATATAGGAGCTTATTTTAAGTGAAAAACCTTTAATACTGATCAAAAAGTACTAGTTCCACTGGCAGATTATTTCACTTATAACATGAAAAAAAATTTTGTTATACATAAAATAATCTCCCAGTGGGACCAGTACATTTCACAAATATTAAGTATATTTAATATTAATAATTAAATATTACTTGCCTTTTACAGCAAACACAGAGGTAAAACAAACTGACAAAATATCCTGGAATTCTGTTTGGGTTGCTAGGTAACGGGTTGGGTTTTGCTGGGGTTGCTAGGTAACGGGCAGTGCCTGCTGGTTTGTGACTTTACATTCTGAAGGATTTTGAAACAGTAAATTTTACAGACAACAAAAAACATTAACTTATTGCCTAAAAAACATCTGTGTGTTTTCTTTTAGGCACTTGGGCGATTTTTTAGGAGCAGTAGAAACCCAAAAGCCCTTTGGCAACATTTGTGATCTTAATACTGCCCAAAATGAAAATTAATTAGACACCTCTGGGCTACACAAATGCTAAATCAGTTTTCAAACAGCGTTATGGTCATAAATTTAAAAGAACAAAACAACTGGACTTCTTAACTTTGTTTGTTCGTCTTCCAGGTGAACCCGGCCGACCGGCTTACGGCACAAACGGCCGCGACGGAGAGCGGGGGCCACGCGGCGTCCCAGGAATCAACGGCGTTCCAGGCCCTCCGGGTCCCGCTGGCAGGAGTGGCTACTGTGAGCCGTCGCAGTGCATCCCTCCCATGGTGCCGTCAATCGGCCTTGGAAAAACCTCAGAGACAAAGGGCCCCAGCGACGACTGAGAGGGAACAGGACTAAAAAAACTAATCAGCAGAACAAGAGTATGTTTTTAAGCCACAATTGGAGATTACACTGACATTAATGCTCTAAAAACCAACCAACCAGCTTTTCCAAGTTCTTGTTTTTACCTCAGTTTTTCCATCTCTGTACTGTAAAATATAAGGAACCAAAATGAAATAACTGTACAGTCTCACCTGCTCAGTTTCTACCCCGTTTCTTCTCTGTATGTTTATGTAAATGTGTCGATATATATAACTGGATAACAGTAGTTTGATAGTATTTAAGGTGGTTTAAGTTGCCATCATTTCTGGACAGAAGGGGAAGTGATGTATGAAAGATCCTGACACAGTTTTGTATGATTTCTTATTTATTATATCAAGGTTCAGTGTCATGTCTGCAAGTTGTACAAAGGAGGAAATATACACATTTTGGTTACCTTTTCTGTGAAAATATTCTTTCACAAACAGAAAACAACAGAGTCGGCCCAAGGCAATGCAATCTCAAACTATCAGGTTCAAATTTTAACACATTTTTAGTGTATTAAGAATGATAATGTTATTAAATTAGCATAGATCTAGAAAACGATTTTAAATTAACAATTTCTGTTGTTGTTGCCCTTGAGCCCAGAGTCAAATCTTTTGGACTTTAACCAGCTTCCGATCATCATAATTATCTCCTGCCAAGAAAAAGAAAACCCGCAGAATGATGCTGCTTCACCACAGGTTGATGTGCAAAGTTAAAGTTGTAACCAGAAGTTGAAATACACCCAATAAAAAGACACATACATCTTTTTTTTCTCACTGTCTGAAGTTAAATGAGACCAAATGTTTCTTGTTTTAGGTCAGTCAGAATTTCCAAAATTATTTCTCTTTGCTAAATGCCACAATTATGAAAGAAAGAATGTTAGAATAGTGTTTTTCTATAGTGGAGTTCACCAGAGAGGACTACAGGGGCCTCTGAAATATTGGAGAAAACAAATGGAAATTTTTTAAAAAATTTTGAAATCATACATTTAAAAAGAAGTAATCAATTTTTCAAAAAGACCAAAATTCGTGTCAAAGTAATAATAATAATAATAATAATAATAATAATAATAATAATAATAATATAAAAAACGGTTCTGAATTCAAAGATCTTTTTATTTATTTATACATTTTCTTTTTAATCCAGTTTTGTAAAATTATAATGTCTCTTTTTCAAACTAAATTATGCAGAAATATTTACTTTTTTTCTGGTTTGCACCCAAATTAAAGATTAACACTGTATTGGTCAGTCTTGGAAATATAACAAATAGGAATTGTGCATACCTTCAGGTTGACAATTACTACAATATTTACTCCCTGTACCAGATTATTCAAAAGAGAAGTTAGAAGTAAAATGTCTTAAGTGAGCAGTACAATGTCCAGAATGTGTGTACATATGTAATTTTTGGACTTGAAAATGAATGAAAACTAATGTTAGATTAGTATTACATTTTCAAAAACCTTACAAAAAAACCAAGTGAGATGTTGCACTTGTGCCAAAGTACTCTGACAAAAACTAGAGCGCCCCCTGTAGTTAGTATAGAAGGTTATAAAAGGTATGCTTGTTCTAAAGGTGCTTATGAACTGCTCGTTTTATTGGTTACTGTTTACAGCTAACATAACCTCCGAAAATTTGTTTCAAACAAAAATACATCAGATTTTTAATTTAAAATATTATGGCAAAAGCAATATGGATGAACACCATAATTAGTCGCTTCAGCCCCAATCACAAACTAATTTAGTAAATGATTAATTAACTGGAGTATACAGACTCAAAAAAGGACATTTGCTAAAAGAAAACAAGTATTCAGAGCATTAAAGCCAAAACTGTACAAAAATATATATTTTGCATTAAAGATGAAAAAATTTAAATACGTTCTACCCAGAACTCCTCATGTGGCAGTTTTAGCTTTTCTTGGCTCAGATTTTGTAAAAAATAAATGTCCAATATGGTGCATTTTGGCTGTTATTAATTTGTTAATCCAAACCTGACCTACACTGTACAGTATTGATGTTAAGTGAAGCAGAAAAAGCTAAGATTTTTACAATTAGTATTTTTTTGGCTGCAGATGAATCATTTGCTACAAATAAGAGTCCAATAAAGAATGCTGTGCTATTGCACTTTAGGCAACAAGTCCTACATATAATATTCAACCTTCTTTCCAACAAATAACTCAGAAAATGAGACGTCCATTTGTTTTTTTTCAGTGTCATTTAATGTAATCTCACAAGTTGGTGAACAGGTACAACTTTGTCGCTCACTGTACTAAATCACACATCCGTTGATAGTATAAATAGCCAACCTAATAGTACACATTTTCAAATACATAAAATCATCAAGTATGCAAGTTTTAAGTTATGGACATCAACAGAAAAAAAAAAAAGGCATACACATTATCGCAGATGGAGGAAGTCCAGTTTGAAGCTGAAACAGCTTGAATTAAGATTTAAAATAAAAAAAGAAAAAATGATAACCAAATGTTGGACATGGCAGTGAAATATTAAACAGATGGTTCGATAAATAAAATAAACTCATAAACGTTCAACTGATAAATATGACAGCAAGGTAATTTAAATGAAAAATTAAATGAAAGGGAAGAAGTGTAACTTCCTGCACAAGACAAAGGCAACAGGTTGCTTTCTTTATTATTCCAAGTAGAAAAATGAAACACCTTTCTTTCCCAGACGCCAGTGGCACGACTGCCTTGGTTTCACTTCGTAAGGCATTTATGAATGATCCATGTGATCTGAAGGAAGGCATATCTCTTTCTACTCTTTTGAAACTGAATTAAAAAACAAAAAACAAGAGGAAGGGAGAGCGGACTTTAAATTGTTACAACTTTTTTTCTGCAATACTTTAACGTAGCGGCCAATTAAAATCTTTGGGACACTTGCAACAACTATAATTCCAACATTTCACAAAGATACAATGCAGCACTGCCCTTCATTTTTTTTAAATAATTGTAATTTTTTATTGGGCAATGTGGTTCACACAACTTGTTATCCCTCAGACACTTGTGATTTATTTAAGCCTTGAGAGGGGAAGTTGAATTACAGCACATGTTTTTTCAAAGTAAAATACTTCAACACAACGACAAAAGGCAAAGAAGAAAAACAAAAAACATCAAAACAAAAAAATCAAAAAAACAACCTGCCAAGAAAGCAAGCTAGCAAGGATAAAATGAGTTTTTCAGTAATGAGTTTTAGGGAGGTTTTGGGCTGGCATGGCAGGAGGGAATGGGGTTTGGCTCTACTGGATGCAGCAGTTATTGCGATGGCGCAGGCGCATCTTTGGACGATATTTCTCCAGGTAGAACAGCTGCTTGCTGTTGAACGCTCCTCGACGCTTCCTGGAAGAAAAGACGGCGGCAAGCCGACTCAGTTCAATGTTCAAGATGTTCAAAAATAGAACGTTTTTACAGCATTTTTATGACACTATATCCCAATTTTCAGTTACACAAACTTACTGTCGAATGAACTGGACAGCATCTTCATATTTCATCCCACATTCTATCAGTGCGAGGGCCACCAGGACAGGAGCTCTGCAGGAAGACAAAATCTGTTAAAAACGTGAAACTTAATTCATTATCCTACAAATATGTTTAAGGACATTTTATTTCACTATGATGGGAGGAAAATCGGAATTATTTTATTATGCAATTACATCACAATGATCCACCAAAGTGGGAAAAACCTCAAAGTTTCCATCAGTAAAGAATTGAAAGTATATTAAAGTTAATTTTATTACATCTGCTTAAAAGAGTAACCAAACCCCAAATCAACTCTCTATTTTTTGCCTTTAAGCCACACTGTGTAATGTTTATGAAAATATATATAGATTTTTTACAGATTTGTTAAAACTGTGCATTTCTGATATGGGAGACATGGGCAACCACTCAGGGCAGCATCTTGTCAGAGGGGCAGCATTTCTGAAGAGAATAAATTCGTACGATGACTGCATTCATGTTATTATAAAAGGGAAGAAAAAACATGCATGACCTGAAGCTTCACAGATATTTTATAATGCACATTTTGATCTCAAAACCAAATTACTAGACATTAGAGAAGCACCATAAATTTTGCTGGACAGTAAATCGTCCTACTAATTACTGCAATAAACGATAACATTGTTGTTTTGAGACAATTTTCAAGTACTATTATGATAGTGGAATAATAACGCCGGTTTGTCCTCTCAAAAACGAAAATTTTGATTTTGTAAAGAACAGGCAAGACTGGAATTGGAAGATATTCTACATATCCAAAAATCAAAAACAAACAAAATGAATTGTGATGTCTTCGTAAATAAAATTTCCCTCAAAAATATCAGAATGTAAATTGAGCTCATTTGGACCTAATTTAATGTAAATTGAGGTAAATTTACATTAAATGGGTTAGTTAACGCTAACTTTTTTTTTTTAACTAATAATCGTTTTGTCATTCCAAAGGCCAATAACTTATTACATAATGTGAAGCTTTGACATCAATTATTTCATCAATACCAGAAACAGTTGACTCAAAAGAACATTTTGAGAATTTATTTTTGCTAATTTAAAGTTTTCCAAAATATATAAAAAACAAAACAGCATCTTTAAATTGGGTCGATAATTTTTTTCTCTTTTTTTGTGGCACTAGTAGCTTTTGTTGATAGTCTGACGGAAAACATAAGGAAGAGAAAACAAAAGAAACAACCTTTGTTAAAAAGGCCAACAATACAATTCATTGATTTTGGATAAATTAGTGGTATTTGGTTATTGCATATTATTATAAGAGGATATTTTGATGAATTGAATTGTTGCAAAAAGAGTCCTGCATTATTAATAAAGATGGATTTCTACCTCCCAAGCCCTGCCACACAGTGGACAGCAATGCAGCAGCCAGGCTCCTCTCTGAATTTCAGCTTCAGCAGGTTCAGCCAATCATCCACGATCTGGTTGGAGGGAGGAGCGCCATCATCAAACGGCCAATCCTGCAGGAGATGAGGAGGAAAAGAAAAAAGAGGAAATGATGTCATGGATCCTTGGAAACAAGGAGTGGTTGAACTGGTTACAATGGAAAGAAAAACATTGGAGGGGGAACCTGTTGAGCATCCATGTCTAATTATACACTAAATACTGACATAAGATTAGAAAAATATGCTGATGTGACATTTTAGCAAGATATTTTACAGATTTAGATAAAAATTTTTGTGATCATTATTTTACATTTTTAATAATGCAGCAGCAGAGATCAAAACCCTCAGAAAACACAAATCTTCCATCAAATTAACTATAAGAACTGAAAAGAATATTTTTGCTGTCACTATAACAAATTGTCCCAGAAATTATGGCATTATTTTGAGGCCCTTTTCAAATAATATAATAACAGCATAATATTGCAAGTTCGTCCTCTAAAAGACTAAAACTTCAATATTGTAAAGAACACTTAACACTGGAACTGAAAGACTTGTAAATATTCAAAACAAATAAAATGAGGGAAAAACACACTTGCAATCAAAACCATTAATAAAATTGATTATGAAGTTTCTATAAAGACTCTATTCAAAAAGATATATCAAAGTGGAAATTATTAATTTATCCTGAGATTAATTTTGACAGGTTTACTGCTGCTGAACTGATCAGACATGAAATAGGACTGGACTTACCAGAACCTGAATCCCCTCTTTTACCACCAGGGTGGAATCATAAGTGGCCTCGCAAACTCTCACCACAGTGGTGACACCATACTTCTTCAGCTCCTGTGGGAAAATATTGACAACTGATTAGGAAACCTGATAGCGGTACAGCTTTTCCATATTTATCCAAATTATATGCTTCTCTATATTTTATGACTAACTGGTCACAGGCATACAAAACTGTTTTAAAAGTTCTTGAATCAAAATAAAGGTTCGTAGCAAGAAATCTAGACAATGTCAAATACTTTTCCAAATATATATATATATATATATATATATATATATATATATATATATATATATATATATATATATATATATATACTTTGATGGAAACATTTTAGTTTATTAAGTTCTTCATGACACTGCTGCTCCACCTTTAAGAAAATTTGAGATCAGATGACATGACTGAAGTCACAAGGGCGCCCTCTGGAGGCGAGGGCAGCATCCAAAAATGTAGGATGATTTTATAACAAAACTCTTCTGTCTTGAGGGGTCATGGGAATACTTTGCCACATTTAAAATGTAGTTATAAAATGCTTGCACGTTTGACAAAAATATGTCTGTCAAAGCTGCAGCATGTAACTTATAAAAAAGGTTTTTTTTTGTTTTTTTTACTTTTTTTTTTTTAAAAACAGATGACAGATGATCTGTGAAAATATTGATTTCCTCCAACTCCTCCCTCGGCTACTATTGCCATCTGAACAAATGAACCTTTCTCAACCAAAAACAACCAACCAGAGCCAGGAGGAGGGTCTTTATGCTGTCAATCAACCTCATGTACTCGCTGCTCAATGTGGCAAGGGTGGAGAAACAACTTAGTGACAGGAAAACCTTTCATCTGCTATCATTGGTGACTATGCCAACTAGCCTTGAACATTCATAACCGGGTGTGCTAGCTGCAAAGGAGGGTGATTGACAGCACTAAGACCCGCCTCCTGGCTCTGATTGGTTGTTTCTAGACAGCACTGGGAGAAAGCAGAGGAGATACATTTTTTAATCAGATTATCTGTCTTATACTAAACGGTCACCATATGGTGACAATTAAAAAAAAAAAAAACACGTAAAAATATAGTTTATAAAAGTTACATATTGCAACTTTAAATAAGCAGATTTGCACTCATTATTAATGAAGCCAAAGAAATTGTTTTATGAATAATTTGTTGGTTTATAACTTTGGTTTGGTTGGTTTTAGTAAAATCTGAAGAATGAATTCTTAGAAATTTATGCAATTAATTATACTGGCTTTTCAACAATTCATGATTTGTTAAATCTTACATTATTACATCAACATGTCCAGGGGGTTCAGGTGGAAATTCGTATTTTTTGCTACAACCTGCTACTGTTTTATGTTGTTGTATTTTAAGTTTATAAGACAACAGCAGCATTACTCAACAAAAACCTAAAAGTTTAAATCCTATTTCACCCATTCATATTGATTTGGCAAAAACTCAGAATGGAGATCGTGTCTCACCTCAATGAACTTGTTCAGGGTGGCATTGGTGGGATTGTGGGTAATGAGGAACCTCATGTTTTTGTAGGTTATCTCAACAGGGGCTGGTCTGTTCATGCGAGCCATTGTAACAATGTAAAAATGGTTAACAAAAGGTAAACTTATTCCAAAAAACAAGACAACACAAGTGTAAACAGTTAGAGGGAATGTAAAACAAAGGTCCAATGAGCTCAAGGAAGCCCAGAAACAAAAGATCCCCCGGTCTTCGTAGAAGGTTGGCAAGGCTTAATCATCAAAAATGGCGGGCAACTTGAAGGAGATGCCAGTTGACAAAGTGGCAGGCAATTAGGAAAGCAACTTAAAATCCTCTCCTTTGGGATGAAATCAAAAGAAAAGAAAGCAAAAAAAACAAAAAAAGGCTGGTTCCACCTTGAGTCTGGCCGGGTGGAAGCCAACGAGGGCAGTGTGCAACGGGTGGAGTTACCCCATCCAGGCTGAAGTATCGCTGGTTCTGGGAGGTTTCCCTGTCCTGTAAACTTTCCAGGATCCCTCCGGTGGCTCAAGTATGTAAAATGGATGGCAAGTTTTGCTGTTCACTCGTCTGCATAGGCAGCGTGCTGAGCCTGGCAGTAGTCTCCACTGCCCTTCAGAAACTCCATAAATGTGCGACCCAGAACACCACAGAACTGCTGTGAAATGAGAATAAAAAAACAGAAGAAAAAGAAGTCCTTAATAATCTATAAAAACATAGAAATTTGGTTCATGACACATAGGCCTGTTGCAATAAATTAATAAATCACTTGATAGATTAAATTCCTCTGGACTCATTTATAGATTTATTTACAGATGAACATATTTCCATGAGCAAGACTTCAGTTGCTCAACCTCTCACAGATAGCTAAGCAAGGTTGATGGCATCAACTAGCACTCATTCTGTGGTTACCTAGCAGTAATCAACCTCTCTATGTGGTTGCCTAGCAACGCAAGGTGAGTAAATTCTGCAGTAGCAGTTTTTTAAAAAGCTGCGTAAAAATAAACAAAGGAGTAGATTGAAAGGAGAAAATTGCAATACCGACCCAAAAGAAAATAAATTATGTCCGCAGTTTGGCTGTAAGACAGATATTTAAAACTAAAAAAAAAACTTAATCAATGATTTTTGATCGACTGATATGAAACGCTTATATTGTGATACATTTTATGGTGCATATTTCCCACCAGGGCTGGGAAATATGGCTGAAAAATATGTATTAAATTAAAATGAATTAAAAATATATGTTTTTAATTCATATGAAAGTTCTTTATATTATAAGCTGTGGGTATAGGTCTCTGTATGAGAGTGTCAATAATCTACTTATAATTACATTATAGCCTTTTAAATCTTAATGAAATTATGATTTCCAAGTCTGGTGCTGAAAGGCGAAGTAAAGCAAAGTTGCTCGGATTTGGCCTTTGAGACGTTTTACCTTTGCCTGTGATGAAAAATTATTATTAGAAAACGAGTATTAGAAATACTGGCAGCCTTTTAGAAATGAAACTGCTAAAGTAGTAATCAAAATTTTCTACGTTGTCGTTTGTAATGCTAACCACACTAACCACTAATATAAAGTGATAGTTCAATGTGAACTCTCTATTATTATTTTTTTTTTTTGCTTTAAGACAGTAAAATAGTGTTTTGCAGTGTCTGACTACAGTGACCTTATTCACACAAGGTGATGTCATCTCTGCTCAAAAGATGATTAATAACTGTTACCAGCTGGATGGCCTTGACATAAAATATACTTCCTACATCTGCTGCTTATGTAGTTCTTGAATAAAAATCTTAAAATCTGATAAAATTGGAATTGGTAGTGCCAGAAAATTAGAAAAAGACATCAGAAATCAGAGAAAATTCTGTATGGATCATGTAGAACAATGTTTCATAAACTCTGGTTTCCATGTTTTAGGTGTTTCCATGCTTCAGCGCACCTGACTTCAAATGATATTTGATTAACAGGCAGTAATCACCTGAATCAGGTGTGTTAAAGCAGGTAAACATCTAAAATATGCATGGCAGTCTCTACTGAGTATCAGGGTTGGGAAACACTGACGTCAGTCAAATCTTTCTACTGAAAAATATGTCTACATACTTCTAGATTTTTATGTGTGACAGACTTAGAAATATCTAAGCTACTGAGAGAGAAATGAAAATATACTATTTAGAGCAAAATTCTGATCCAATAGTGAAACAAATGTGTCAATATAAAGAAATCAAATCAATGCATAACTGTGATTTAAAATTAAACTCTATAAAAGGTCGACCAAGTAAAAATGTGCAAAAATTTATATACAACAGGTGGTAAATTAATCCCTCTTAATGGGGTTACCCACTAAAACTAAATACTTTGCAGAAGAGTAGATTATATGGAATAAAGGGGGGGGGGGGGGGGATAAATTACCTACAGTAATGCTGCGTAGTATCGTACGTAATGGCCACCAGTGTTATACAAAGGACGTGTCATTTCTGACACCTATGCCAGATTTTTGTTTTTTCATGAGGCCTCCATTACAGATTTCATAATATTTCTTGTTTCAATTTACCATCAAGCTTATTAAATTGGTTTTTACTGTCTTTCAAGGTCCTAATGTTTCAGACTATTACACTAACTAGAACTCGGAAGCCCAGTTTTTCCACCAATGGCGCTTTTCCTCATTTATGGCAAATCTAAAACCTAAGCTCTTCAATTATGCTGCGATAATCCGCTATTTTCTAGCTGAACGGCAGCATTTGGTAGACATTTTGTGGATCGAACAAAGAAGCTATTAGAAAGGGAGGCAATATATAAAGATAAAACTTGGAAAAATATATTCATCCTTTATTAACCTATATAATTTCGCCATTTCATTAAAAACTTTAAACGTGTCCTTCCAGCTCAGATAGGGCGCCGTCACATAACAGAGGCCTGAAAACATAGCCTTCTTTTTACGGTAAAAAAAACAACAACTAACGCCTTTTGTCAACTTCACAAAAAAAAAAAAAAAACTGTGTATAAACCCAAAAGGAACGAATTGGCTGGGTTTATGATTGATTTCATCAAAAGATACGTTAACTTCCACCAAGAGAAACTTCGAGTGACCGGCTAAGACCGGTTCAGCTGCGCATCCGACCGCTGCTTCCAAAGCATGGCGACCAGCACAGAAACCTTCACTACCGTTAAAAACACGGACAGAAGTAGGTTTACTTTGACTTTCTCCAGCGAAATCCAAAAAATCAAAGACTCTGACGTCTGCGTAAGGAGAAATCTGATTACATTTGTGCCGCGTAGGCCGCGGTTTTATCGAGGAAACGTGAAGGCCAGCTGGTGAGAGCTTCCGTCCTGATTTTAGAACAAAACCCGAAGAGGTGAGCCTGGAAAAAACACTCATAAAAAGCAAAAAGGCAGCTAGAAAAACCGCTACTTACTGGGATATGCTTACTCATTGAAGATTGTAGCTTAATCATACAGCCGGTCCCAAGAAAAACGGTCAGAATATGAAACGGTTCTCCACCATACAGTCCGGTGTTGTTTCTCCGAGCTGAGCCGAAGTCTGCTGTTCTGCCGGGGAAGAAGACGCTGACACGAACCGGAGATGAGGCGCCGCCAAGTGACGTTTCCGGTCAGGACTTTCACAATAAAAGATCAGTATTTCAATCTGAATTAAAACAATCATTAACATGCAATATTTAAAACACTCAAATGATTCATATCAAGACTATTTAGCTTTTATTGTGAATTAAATTAGGCTTTTTTGCTATATAAACTTAATTGTTTATCAGAATATTTTGGGGTACAATTTTGATCATTATAAAAGTGGCGATAAGAACAATTACTTACTATTTTTAGGTAACTATTTTTTAATTTAAAAAAAATCAATTCATTGGAATTTCCTGTGTCAACAACAAATCAAAATCTTGTTACAACAAGAATTTTTTAGAATAAATGATAATACGATAAATACTCCTTCTATGAATTGTCTTACAGATACTTGGAAATCTATTTATCACTATGAAAAGAACAGGTCCTATAATCCCCAGAGATGTACGTTGTGCTGCAAATACAAAGTTGTCCCTTTTAGTCATTACATGCTTGCGCACGATTAAATATCTCATGCAGTTACATAGACTTCCTTAAGTATATAATGTTTTACTAACTTACTTTTTGTGATCAGATGACTGTGCTGAGATACAACTTGGATTAAATTGCATTGTACAAAAATAGGAATCTTGACCCTATGATTGTTTTGTATTGCTATGAACTTAAACTGTTTTTTGTAATTCCATATGAATTGGACCTTTAAGAAAAGTTCCTTGAAATGACAGCAGCTGTAATTCAATACTCTATTATAAACTTCATTTACTAGATTTTTTATATTGAGCAGGTTGATACAAATCTCATGTCATGTGCAATATTTTTATAATTCACATCTTTTTTATTTAAAATTGTAGCACAATCTAAACATTTCCATCCGTTATTTTTATACATCTGCTATTCTTTCAGATGTCATATTGTTAATCGTTCACAAAAGAGAATGTAAATTTTACAAATTGCAACCAAATTGTATCAAGAACCAAAGCTGTTTTCTTGATACAGAGACTGCAGGGTGTGTAAGGGCTCTTCAGATATGAAAACTCTACTGGTACAACTGGTTATTCATTGTTTTTCTTGCAAATATTTGGTGCAAATGCTGCATCAATGTCTTTATTTACTAAGATAAAATCATTATTAAGAGATAGCAGAGCCTGCTGATCAGACCTGCTCTCCACAATGTCTACAAAATGTACTCTATAAAGAGAACTTTCATGATACAGGTACTTTTATTTTGAACTTTTTGCTTCCGGTTTTGATTGTTTTTGCGTTTCACTGCCAGTGCCTTGATGCAATCCCTGGAAACCCCACCCTGAAAATGTGCGGCGTTATGCCCAGACTCATCCCGAGGAGGCGCAGGTCAGGTGGTTTCTGACGCACGACTCAAAACTGGACCCGCACACTTTACTGCGAAACTATGGAACCAGTTTGATTCGTTTCTCAACAACAAGTTAACACTTTAAGAAGGAAATAAAATATGCTAAAAAAAATATGGGATCATTACTGCTGAAGGAGGTTTAGTCAAGTCATTATGGAATAAAACAGGAACAAATATCTCTGCAGAATAAACTGTACAACTCAAAATTCAATTGTCCTTAATATTTTTTGCTATAAATCAAACAGAAAGAACAAAATCACTGAATTACTGATTGTAGAAAAAAATATATATCAAGAATAACAATCAATAAACATCACAATTAAACATATTGCATATATATTGCCCATATTTTATTTTATTATTGTATAAACTGTACATTGGGTTGGCAATATGGAATTATTTACCACAATATTTTGTGGTACTACTGCGTAATAACAAAAAAGAACAATTTATTACTTTATAGGTAATCATATGTTGTGACTGCAGGACACAAAAATTACAGCCCCACACAAACAAGTACTGTTGAAAAAGATTTCCATTTTTAATATACTTCTTTATGGCACCCGCCTCCTGGAGAAGTGTGATTTATAGCAACTGCACACAGCAACTGAATTTAATCATATTTTTAAATTTACTGGTATTTATTTATACTTTGAACAAACAGTGGAGAATATAGTAAAACTAACAATCCTAACAATACAGACTGTTTTTAAAATTTATTTAGTCAAAATAATAGAACACAAAACGTCTAGAGCAATCTCTGTTTGGCACTCATCAAACTTAATTAATACTCTTGATTTGATTTGTTGTTCAATAGTATGTTGAATAAAAACATTGATGTACATCTCCATAGTGATTATTCAATTAAATTCAAAAATTCTTTATTGATCCCATGTAAATGTGTTTTTTTTAAGTAAAACAAAACAAAATAAAATAGCTATTAATGTTCATTGTATGTGTTCTTTTTCCATACACGTTTTAAGCAATAGTTACATGTTCAAACTACATTGCACAATATGTTTTCATGTTATTGCCTCCTGGTGGAGACAAGCCTAGCTCTGAATATTGTCCTACTTTTACAGGATTTGTAAATTATAATCATAGTCATTGTGTTTCATTTTTGTTACTATTTCAGAATTAAAAGGTGTAAGATTTCAATTGTTGAACTGTTAAACTCTTATTTAACTGCTTGTATAAAATTCCCAGTTTTTCAGAGCACATTTTCCAATTTCAAATTATAGGTGTGTTTTTGAGATTTTCGAGCTATTTGTCAAAACAAACAGCCTGAAGAGTACTTTGAAATAACACATAGATCATGTGTGTAGGTTAGAAAATTAAGCAACATCAGTGTTTCTGGAAGCTAAAATTAAGTGTTATTTTTCTCCTACAATTTACATCAAAACCTGTAAAAAGTTAAGAACCAAAATCACATGAAAAGGTCAACAAAAAGCGATGATAATGTTCTACCTTTTTGGTAACTAAATGTCAGTTAACTGACTTCTACCAGACTCTGGATAATAGGTTTAGAAATCCTGATCTTTCTTTCTGGAAACTGCTTAGATCTGCAGTTTCAATTATTCCTGTTTTCCACCAATGGGATGAGAGAAACAATGTTTCAGTCCCTACCAGTGGCTGGCTGGTGCCAGTTTGCAGCTGGTATCCAGTGGCTGTCGGAGTTGGAGAGAATGTTCTAATCCGTCACCATTGTACCAATTGTCTATAAAAATTAATGTGCAAGTGAAGCTCTGCTTTCAAATGGGGGCAAATCAAATTTCAATTTCCAATTAATCAGCACAAAGACATGAATGACTCTGAAGATTTCAAGGTAACAATTCAACATCTATTTTTTTCTTTATTTTGTTGAATTTACTGTAAAGGTGTGCAATGAATACAGATTGTATTTTAATCTAAAAATATAAATTAAGTATTTTTTAGTTTCAATGATTCAAACATTTTTTAGTGTTTTTTGTCTCTTATTTTATTTATTTTGTGGTGAAGTACAAAATATATCTTCATAATGTTTATTAAATTTCTTGACCGTTTATCTCGCCTCTAATTTTTCGCCCACTGACATGTCCGTTAGAATTTTAACCAGGCCAATCAGTAAACAGAAGTCGGTTGTCGACGTCGATTTTCTGCTCTGTTTTAGAATTGTAGCCTAAAAAAAATAAAAATTGAAGCCTACCTCGAGTTTTAGCAATGGTGGCAGAGGAAGTGAACAAAGCCGTTCAGTCTGTGCTGGCAACGCTTCAAAATATCGAATTAGCATTAACAGCCGCCATGTTCGGCTTAGCAAAGCTAAACGTTGTTTACAGCACAGAATACCGGCAACTTCCGGTAAGAGTTTGCTTTTTTTCTGTTTATTGATAATTAAGGGGTTTACAAACAAGCAAAATTAACAACACAAATGAGTAATAAAACAGACAAGACAGTAATGCCAGGGTGTTATATAGCAAGCACAAACAAATCGAAAAGCAAATAAATAAATGAAAAGTTACTTCCGGTAAGAGTTATAAAGTCGAACTGGCGCATTACATACGTCACGGGCAAACGATAGCGATTGGGTAACATTTAAAACGTCAACAAACAATCGCTTCTCAACAACCAAGGCGGGTCAAGTACCCCAAAATTATACTCAAGAAAGAGTAGTTCTACTTCAACATATTTTTAAAAAGTAGCTGTCCAAGAAATTACTCAACTAAGAATAAAAAAGGTTTTGTCAAAAAGCCCAGTCAATACTGAGTACCCGTTCTACATAATCAGATGGAACAAAATATAAACCTAAGTGGAAATTTTGGTATTTTAAAGACTGAAATTAAAATAATTTATATAACAAAATCAGGCAAAATAAAATTTTTACCAATTCAGTTTCTGTCAAAATAAAACTGATGAAACTTTAACAAAAATTGCAGATATGTGTTTGTGTCTGGTGAATTTTTGGTTAAAATTAGTTGGTTCTTTATTCAGTGGGTAGAAAATCCAGGAAGTTTACTCAAGTAGGAGTCGCAATACTTAATAATGAAATTACTCAAGTAAAAGTTAAAGGTACGGTGTAGTAAAAATACTTCTAAAGGTATATTTTTGCTTAAAAATGATACTTAAGTAAATGTAACTAGTTGCTACCCAACTCTGTCAATAGTGAGGGTAAAGCAAAGCATAGAACAAGGACCTATCTGTATAAGGCTAATCATCTTCATCATATTTATTACAAAGATGTTTGAACAAACAAAAATGTTGTCTTGTCATTTTTCAGTGCCAACATATTTTTATTATAGGAATCTAATGACAAATAAAATCCTTTAAATATTGATTTGTCAGTGTCTCAGCACCAGTTTTGGGACTTTTTTTGCAGGAGAGTCACAGCAGAAGCAAAGACCAAACAGATGGAACAAAAATGAGTCTAGACAAAGAAGAGAAAGGAGTTAAATTAATTAAGAAGTATGAACCTCTGATGGGTCAAAGCTGCAGAGGAGGAGAAATGCCGTCTGAAATGCCGTCAGTGCCGCTTCCATTTTCCGCATCTGGTCCTCAAGATGAAGATCTGCGACTGGAGGAACGTCCACATAGGGAGGACTGCATGAAGGACGAATCATCCCAGACAAAGGTGTCGTTTGATGGACTGGGTGTCCACCAGCAGACCATGGAGGAGCTGAAGAGCATCCTGAGGGACAGTCATCTGCTCAGCGGCCGAGGGAGAGAGGAGGGGAAACCAGGAAGTCCGTTTACGTACCTCCATGGGAGCAGCAGCGGAGGACACGAGAGACGGGGGGACGATGACAATCCTCACAGGACGTTCAGCACCTTCAAACCTCAGTCTGATGCTTCCAGAAGGGGGGGAAACTCCAGAGAAAGTACGCCTATTCATCTGCCCCCCGCTGTGGATGCATCCAGCTCAGTCAGGTCTGCTGCCAAAACAAATAGGCAGCCTGGAGTCAGGACCAGCGCACATTCAAGCAGCAGAGCCTGGGGAGAGACGGTAGATTCAGGTCAGTGACGCTCAGAGTCGGGCAGTAACTAGTTAGTTACTTAAGTAACTTTTTGGGGAAAAAAAGACTTTTAGGAGTATTTTTACTACAATGTACTTTTTACTCTTACTTCAGTGACTTTATCATAAAGTGTCATCAGAGTTGGATAGTAATTTACATTTACTTGATTAACATTTTTGGGGAAAAATAATTACATATAGGAGTATTCTCACTATGCTGTCCGTTTTATTTTTACTTGAGTAATTTTATTATTAAATATTTCTACTCTTACTTGAGTAAAAATTTCTACCCACTGAATGAAAAACACGTTTTAGCCAAAAATTCACCAGACACACACCTGCTGTTTTTGTTAAAGTTTCACAAGTTTTTTTACTGAAAGAAACTAATTTGGAAAAAAATTTGTTTTATCTGATTTTTTTTTTTTTTTGGTACTCGTATGAATTATTGTCTTCTTTTTTTTTTTACCTTAATACACAAAAATTTCAATTTAACTTTGTAATTTGTAAAAATTAAATGATGATCATTTGATTAGTACTTGAGTAGACTTTTCACAAATACTTTTTTTATGGCTACGTTTTACTTTGGGTAAAAATATGTTGAAATAGTATTTTTGTTTACTCTACCCATCTCTGATGATGCTTTAGGTCAAAGATAAGTTAGTAGAAATATTTATAAACAGATCAAGATTAAAAAAATAATTTAGCTTTACCAGTTTTTATGGTTGTAGACAATGACAAAACATAATGCCTAATAAACTTCATATTTAATTTTGTCGTATTTTAAAAGATTTAATCATTTATTTAGACAAGGTGTTCAAAGTGTGGGTCTAGGGCCATTTGTGGCCCCTGGACTGGTTTTGTGTGGCCCCTGACCACAATTCAAGAATAATTTAAATAAATTAGGAAAAAACTACAACTTTTAAATTAAAATCAACTTTTAAAAACTGATAATCTTTTCCAAGCTTTGTGTTTCTGCACATCGTTGATTTCTACTTTAAAGTACACCTTGGGGGTTGTAGGTCATCAAGTTTCCATGACAACCACCTGGAAAATATCTACATGACAGGGGATTGTTTGAGAATAATGCCTAGAAAAGGCCTTTTTTGTTCCACCATCACAAATATAAACATCTGGAACCTGCTAAACTGTTCTAGAACTTTTTAAATAATATATTTTTTTAGATTAGTGGCCTCATTGAATGGAAAGAGGAAAAGAGACAAGGGGAAGACATGAAGCAAATGGCCTTGGGAATAGATTGCAGTTGTCCACCAATAATTGTGGGATTATTGATTTGTTCCCCACTGAGTAAATTAACTTTACTAATTTTTATATACATCCTTACCTGGAGGCCAACAAACATATCCGGTGTTAGACTTTATGTTCGTGAAAGTTCTTCAGAGAACACTTGAACAATAAGTTTTAGAAATGTAACATATTTATTCAGGTCAACTGTTCAATTGTTTTCCACAGATAACGACAACAAAGCCGTTGAATTCTCTGGCAACTTGAGGTTTTTCTCAGCCATGGAACAAATCAAGCAGCAGATCGCCAGAGAAAACATCAACTTTGTCCGTTTTGAGGCCACCGATCTCCACGGAGTGTCGCGGTCCAAGACGGTGCCTGTCCGCTTCTTCCATGTAATGAGCTCATATTATTCTTTGCTGTATTTATTCGGGGGTATTTATGTATAATGACAGAGACAGAACTTAATTTAACTGTCAGTTGGTTTCTGAGAGTAAGGAGAAGAAGAAAATGTATTTTGTTTCTCTGACTTAGGCTACGTTCACACAGCAGGCAAATGTGACCCATATGCGACTTTTTCACCGCTGTCTGAATGACCAATCTTGATTTTTTCACATTCTCTCTCTACCCCATGCCCCAAAAATCCAATCTGTTACTTCAATATTTGTTACTAAATCAAATATATACCCGATTGTTTTTGAAGCGTCTGCAGTCGCTTCAAAACTGAGCTTAAAACAAGCTCACATGTCTTGCTGTAAGTTAGTTTTCTCTTATTTCAAGTGAAATATTCACACTAAACTAGACAAAAATACTTTGTAAGATTTCGTTTTTGCAGAGTGGACAACAACCACACACAAAAAAGTCTGAACTGTTGTGTGAACATAGCCTAAAACTAAACCATCACTAAAGACTCTACAATCCTGTAAAGTTTCTAAAATGTTTGTTTGTATTTAATGGATGTACTGTCATCACAGGAGAAAGCAATATATGGGGTCCCCATGCCAAGAAGCTATTTGGAGCTGACCCTGAGCCCGAAGAGCAACGAAGTGGACCACGCCAACACCGCTAGCTTCAGCAGTGATGTTCTTCTGATCCCTGACCTTTCAACTTTCAGAGTCCTGCCTTGGGCTGAGCAGACAGCACGGGTCATATGTGATCCATGCACCATAACAGGAAGCCCCCTCCGCACCTCGCCTCGCCTTATAGCGAAGCAGCTGCTCGGTCAGCTCCAAAGCTTGGGATTCTCCCTGCACTCATCCTTCACCTACGAGTGCTGTGTTCTGGGAGCGCCGGACAGAATCGGACCAAAGACGCTCCTGTTCCCTGCCACCACGCTGCTGAGCAACCACGACCTCCCGTTCTTCCAGCAGCTGGTGGACAGCATGTACTGCATGGGCGCAGACATCGACAGCATCGCCTCTGCTAGTGGACCCGGCCAGATGGAGATCAATTTGAGGCCGGAGTTTGGGATCGCAGCTGCAGACAGCGCCTTTACCTTCCGTACTGGCATTAAAGAAATGGCTCGTAAGCACAGCTACATCGCCAGCTTTTTTACCGATGACGGTCTGTATAACGCCGGTGTGCTCTCCCATAGCCTATGGGACGCTAATGGGCGGCGCAGTCTCTTCCAGAGTGGCGAAAAGGAAGTAGATCTGTCTGAGATTGGTAGAAAATGGCTGGCGGGGCTCCTCACCCACTCTGCAGCGCTCAGCTGCCTGATGTCACCCGGCCTGGGCTGCCGGAGCCACATCGCCAAAACCATAAAAGACCCCAAGCGTGTTCTGTACGCCACCTGTGGCTGCAATGACAACAGCAGTTCCTTTAATATCAAATGCCACGGCGGGAGGGAGGCGCACATCGACAATAAGCTAGGTTCAGCTATGGCGAACCCTTACATTGTCCTGGCTGCTACGGCGGCCGCAGGACTGGACGGCATCAGGAGAAACCTGAACATTGAGAACATTCTGAACAAAACCCCCGGCCAGCAGAGGGAGTTTGCCATTCCCGTGAAGCTGGACAACGCGCTGGAGGCGTTGGCGGAGGATCACGTCATCTGCAGCGCCCTCGGAGAACCGTTTGTTCAATACTTCATCGCCATGAAGAAGTTTGAGATCGAGACCCAAGAGCTGGACGATGAGAGGAACAAGTGCCTTGAGTATTTCATTTGAACTTATTTGTGGTGTTTTCGCTCATAATTTTACAGATGAATCAGTTTCTCTCGTCAAGTAAGACAAGGTTTTCCTCAGATATTTTATTAAAAGTGAATTCTGAAGTCAAGAGATATATGATTCGTTATTGTTTCATCAACATCATAAAAACAATGAAAATCAGTGTATTTTACACAGTAGCAAAATGGAGAAGACACTGTTATATTAGAAAGGCAGAAATGAATCTGCTTTAATATTATAACGCATTTTCTTCATCTTGTGTCGTTTGCTTACTGTTGTAATGACCATTTTGACCTCTTGGGGCCACTGTCTCCGCAGCAGGGTGGTAAACAACATCTTGCCGAATCATCGTGATGCAGATTTATGCAGTTGTGATTCCCTTAAAAAATTAAATTGGGTCAGTGTGTGAAAGTTCTGGATAGGATTTTGCTTTTTTGTTAAAACTATACCATATTCAATAGTCATTTTCAGTTTTTGACTCTTCCAGAGACTGTAAACTTAAATGCAAAGAGCCAAAAAGTTGTTGGTTAAAGTATTTTATTTTTATTTTATAACATCAAAATATCTTTTATTGCAAATTCATGTCTCCATGGTCTTCTCAGCATTATAAGGAGATAAATATAAAGCTTTGTTAATAAATTTAAATAGATCTTACCCTGAATAAAGTTGCTGGAACTGATTTACATGGTAGAAAAAATAAATGTGTGCCGAGTCATTTCCTTGAGAGAAAAATTACAAAATCCAAAACAAAAATACAAACAATTTAAGCATAAAAGCGGCTGCTTTCTTAATTTGGATCTGAAGTTAATTGTTTAATGTGAAAAAGAAAAAAAGGTAAATATTTAAAAAATAATAAATATCCACCTGAAGCCACATGTAACGTGTAATCTAAAAATCTTGGAAGAAATATTTATTTAAAGTGGCTACATGCCTGCAAGAGTTCATGAAAAGAGACTTTTGATAAAAAAAACAAAAAAAAAACAGAATCATGTTTAAATCATGACACTGTGGGGAGAAGATTCTGAAACTCCTCTTTCTCTCTGAGGATATCAGCCAAATTATTTCAACAAAATTTGCTAAACTATTATAAAGCCATGGCAAAAACAACTTACTCTCTGTTTTGGACTATAAAAGATTTTGTCTTTACAAAACACAGATTTCACCACATCATAATTTATTAAAACAAAGATGAAGCAAAATAAAAAAGTACTTTCTTTTTGCCATAACTCTACAGTAATATTTAATATTTACATGGATTTATCTGGGACACGTTGAAGCTTATTGTTTCAATATTATTAGAAAATCCCTGCTTAAGTTACAGATTTATTGTCCAGTAGAACTACTGCAACACATTTAATAAAAATAAAAACACTCTTCAATAGAAAAACTTGCAAAGTGCAGATATGTAAACATTAGGTGTGTAAACATTAGGGTTTGGTTCGGGATCCAAGCAACAACACAACGTAAGAGGGAGAAGCCTCAACTTCTCTTTGACCTTTCACCTCTCCATGTCCCTGTTGTCTATCTACGTGTAACAATTTCCTCCCTTCTTACTTCTCTATATTACCTGTAAGCAAAGTTGTTCATTCTCTGTATTTTATGATATTTGGAGACACATAATCATGGAAATGCTAAAATCCAGATCTCTTGTCCATTGTCTGTAAATGCTTATGCTTTCTCTGGTGGTTATCGGATGAGAGACACCCTGGGCAGAGGCCAGTTAGCCACACAGTCGTGTTTTTGGACTGTGGGAGGAAGTGGGAGTACCTGGAGAGAACTCACCATGTCTGGGAGAACATGCAGTCTTCGTGCAAAAAGGCCACATATTAGGGAACCAACCCAGCATCGTCTTGCTGCCAGGCAACAGTTCTAACAACTACCCAACCATGCTAAAGTCTATGCTAAAATCTCACAAATAATTTAGCAAAATTGTTTATTTGCACATGCAGAAACCTTATCATATTTTTGATCTATGATGAGAGGTCTGATTTTTTGGCACTTAATGTCAGGAATATCTTGAAAAATGTAATTTTGATTCCTTTGTATGTCTGCCCCAAGGTTGAAGAATCTCATTTATTTTGGATTTTATGTGAATTTTTCAATTTGCCTCTTGTTAAACATGACAGTTTATAACCTCTGCTGCTACTGTTGATTTATCCCATTGGATTCACATTAAGCTATAAGTAGAATATAGGAAATTACCTTCAATCATGAAGGTATGGATTGACACAACGCCTGCATAAAATGTCCCACAGTGGGACATATTGATCAAAACTGCAAAGGTTCAACTTAGAGAAGGGCCAAACTGACCAGCGCCCCCTACCGGATGTGCCTATTTATTTTTATTCATCAGATTTCCCATTCGCTGCATTAGTCGCCCCAGTTTGTTGTCAGCGCCCCCTTGTGTCTGATGCGTACGAAAGTCGTCGCCTCGTCTAGTTAGGGAAGAGCTTTTCACTTTGTCTGAGCTCTTCGTCGACCTTCCTGGCTTTTCCAGGTGGATGTTATCGTTGCTAATTAGGAGCTCATAGCGACTGTAAGCCTTTTCTCTCTTGACTTGAGAGCCCGACGCTGCTTCTTTGTCCGGAGCCCCTGTTGAGCCTTCGTCCTGGTCTGCCGAAGGGGTTGTCTTTCTTTTGCTTGATCGCTGAGAGGACAGCTTTGAGAAAGGAGATTTCTGTTTTTCGGTCCGTTTTTCTGTCTCCGATAGCCCACTGAGAGAGTTTTGCTGCTGGGAGGTTTCTGTTGACTGTCCTTTCTTATTCAATCGCCCTAAAGAAGACGCTTTAAAAAGGTCTGTCTGGAGCGCTCGGTGAGAGTCCGAAGTGTTCTGGGATTTCAGTATGGACCGTTTCTCTTTCCTGGAGAGTTTCTTTTCCTCGTCTGTAAACTCCTTCTGCGTGTGCTCGTTCTTTGTAGTAACTCTTTGAGGTTCCACAGAAGGACCAGATTCTGCTGAGGGTACATGAATGGATTTGTTTCCTTCTCTTGGAGGAGAGTCTATTTTATTTTCGATCGAACCACAACTTTCACCAGCTTTATGATGATGATTTGATTTTACAGGTAAGCTTGATTTCTTAAGGTTTTCTCCCTGAACAACATTCTCATCTTTAAATCTCATTTCATTTTTGTGTTTAAGTGGTGATTCAAAGCGATCACTACGAGCGTTTAATGCCTCTTTTTCTTCAGGCATCTCGGTCAAAGACTCCATCAGTCTGGACTGCCTGAGACTGCTGGAAATTAAACTAGAGATCTTGAGAGTTGAATCACTGAGTTTTGAATCTAATCCAGTATCTGATTGTGTCCCTGCAGGAGCATAGTTGTGCACAGGCATTGTTCGATCGGCACCTATTTTGATATTGCTGTGAGAAGCCGAGCGTTTACTATCCATAAAACTTTGTTCTGTTCTGTCAGATTCCTTAAAGAATTCATTGTCTTTCAGATTGAGAGTGTTTTCTGTATTTGGGTTCATTTCTACACCCCTTGGTCTTCCACGATGAGTTCTCATATGTTGCAGTCTTTCTGGGGTTGAGTGCAAGGATTGCAACGATTCTTGACTTTGCCTGAGATTAGCATGCTCCTGCAAGCTTAGCCTTTTTAGCCTCATTTCCTCCATTCTAGACTTAATGTTCATCGACCTGTTGTGAATCAACTGTGACTGATACTCATTTAAGGCCATGTGACTGCCATGTGGACTACTCACAGGGGGCTCTGCATCAGGAGGTATATCGCTCTGTATTAGGTATGTGTCCATCTTCCATTTGTTAAGAGATGTTTCAGAGTTGAATGGTATCAGATTGTGGTCTGTACCATAGCGAGTCTGGTGCCTCAGGTGCTGCTGAGATGCTCTGTTTGGTTGCTGCACATCTCTGCTGTTTCTCTGAGGGGCGCCAGAAAGAGGAACTCCAAGGTTCTTGGTTCCCATTCTCAGGCGATTCATAGAATTCAACTTCTGCAAATCTCCACCATAACTGTGACCTCTCATTAAGTTTCCTGAGTCTGTAAAGTGAGACTGATGCAGCATCTCCTGCACACTGAAGCCCCTGTTTAAAGTGGCTGCATCATTAAACCTTTCGTTTATTGAAACTCTCATGTTGGGTCTGGATTTCATGTGAAGATTGAGAGAAAGCTGACTGGACTTTGGGTACGTAGATGTAAGACTCCCAGTGGACAGAGCTTCAGGAATTATGGATCGAGCGTATAGTCTTCTGAACTCCTCATTGTAGGAAGAAACTAGTTGACCGGTAATAACTAGGACCATGCTCAGGTTGATCTTCTCAAAGGACCAGGTGTAGCTTGAAAAAACACAAAAGACACAGTATATGAGGGCGTATTACAGTATAAAAGATGTTGCTAATGGTTAACACAATAAACATCTACATGTTTTAGAAGTCAGCCATGACGTAGCAAGAGGGAAGGCAAGGTAAGAGGCATGGCAAGATAAGACCCAAAGTAAAATACGAGGCAAAGCATGAAGTAAGACAAGGGGAAAGGCAAGGTAAGACGCAGAGCAAGATAAGACGCAGAGCAAGAGGAGAGGCAAGAGGCAAGGCCTAGTGTATTTGAATAGGACATTTCAGCAACAATGGCTGTCATATAGGCCTTTTACACCAACAGTTTGGGGCCAGTCCCCAAATTTGAGGGAAAGCAAGAGGTAAGATAGGGCATGGCAAAAGACAAAGCAAGGGGCAAGCTAGGCAGAGGCTTTTGTATTTTTATAAAACATTTCAGCAACAAGGGCTCCCATGTAGGCCTTTTGCACCAACTACTTAGAGGCCTGTTTCGGTTCCCGAACATGTTTCAAAATCAGTTTTGTGTTTTTCCACAGGTTCAAATCTGACACCACTGAATGGTTGGTTTTTCTGTGCAACAGTGACATGACAGATCAACTGAACAAAGAAACAACAAACAAAAATGCCAGAGAAGAATGTGCAGTGATCTGTTGAGGAAACCCAGCAACTGATTTCATTTTGGGCTCAAAAGCAAAGTTATCTGTACAAAATTACCAATTTCTCTGTTGTTTTTTGACATTAGCCTCTGTAACAGAGAGAAAAATGTGTATGTACTGTATGTGAATTTTACCCATAATAATAATAATAATAGTATGTATTTATAATGAGATTTTTAATCAGTGCGTATGTTTAGAACCACCTAGTGGTGTGATGAGTAACTGCATGCAACGGGTCCTTCAGGCACTGTAAAGCAGCTCTTCACTACTGTTTTTTTTTTTACTTGGGGGGTCATATTTTTCTAGTTCAACAATTAACGAAATATTGTAAGAACTTCTAACATCTGAGAATGTAATTTGTAAAGTTTTCTCGTGGTTAGGCTGGAAAAATATGACCATATGAGTGGGAGCTGCATCAGTTGGTGTTCGTGACTGACCACTCGGTCACAAACACTAACAGTGTCTTTTATTTTTCAGCTGTGGGCCACTTGCATGCAGTCAGAAGTCACATTGTGAAGGATGTTTTATTCTTTGTGGTTCTAGTGAAGAAAGTGACCCACAACCAAGCGTGGAAGGCTACACCTCTCTGTTATATCTAGTAAGAGTGAACACTGTATTGGTGATCAGATGAAAGTTCAATGGATGTGTAAATTAAAGGAATATATATAAAAAAGTAATGCACACAGCTCAGTCGGTTCTGCCATCTTGCTAGTACGCTTTCCTACCACGTTGTGTAACACCCACTGTGGACAATGCATGATTGGTTCCCCAAGCAAAGCACCAAAGTTTGAAGGCAAACAAACTGAATCAGTTCAAGAACAAGAGTATTTTCAGTGGAAACATGCTAATAATCTTATGAGGAGGGCTTTTATGGAACCCAGCATATGGATTATGACCCACAACACTGACTCACCCGTATGTTCCATGCAAAACCGTCTGGCAGTCCACCAGAATAAACCGCTGTTCCAAGCCTCCATGAAACTTTGCTGCCGACCGACACTGGTACTGATCCCCCTGAACCGTCCGAACACGAAGGCTCTGAAAGAAACAAACAAAAAGTCCAGTCAGGTTCTCCAGAGTCCTGCTATTGACCTCATTATTTGACTCAGGTGTGTTGAAGTAGAGATACATTTAAAAGTTGCAGGAGACCGGCCCTCGAGGACCAGGAGTACCCAACCCTGAGTTAGAGGCTAAGTATATCTATCGATCCATTATCTTTGCCTTATTTCTGCCTGCAGCTAGCAGCTGTTTTCCTAGACCAGGGGTGGGCAATCCTGGTCCTCGAGGGCCAGGTGGATTCAGGTGTGTTGGACCAGGAAAACATCTAAGAGTTGCAGCACACCGGCCCTCGAGGACCAGGAGTGCCCACCCCTGTCCTAGACTGTAGCAGCAACCCTAAAGATCTCTGTATCACAGGGGTGTCAAACTCCAGTCCTCAAGGGCCGCTGTCCTGCAGTTTTTAGATGTGCCACAGGTACAAAACACTGGAATGAAATCGCTTAATTACCACCTCCTTTTGTAGATCAGTTCTCCAGAGGCTTGCTAATGACCTAATTATTCTATTCAGGTGTGGTGCAGCAGAGGCACATCTAAAAGTTGCAGGACAGTGGCCCTCCAGGACTGGAGTTTGACACCTGTGCTGTATCAGGTAATAGTGATGGATGTGGCCTTGATTCATAAAATTTTAATATAATCATGTAAGGATGTAATCAGGCTGAGCTAATTCGGGACTGTTGTGATAAGAGGTTGTAACTAGCATAAAACCGGTACGGTGGCATAAACAAATGTTTGTGTTATGACAGCAGCCTTTTCGAAAGAAGATTCTGGATTATAACTGGAATGTGACTTTGCCTGTTTCAAAGCCACTGGAGTGGATGGAGGCTGCATAAAGCATATTTGAGATCATTTACAAAGAAAGGAAAAGAAAACAGGAACATTTCCAGCGCAGTGGCTTTTGTTTTCTGGGGTATTTCAGTGTCTAACCATTTGAGATGAAGTGCAGGGTGTTTTTAGATAACATCCCATGTGCAGTGAAAAACATACAGCAATAAAACAACAAAGACTCAGATTTGGGATAATTGTTTCTTGAATGTTACAGCAACACTGAGGAGTAATAGTATTTAGAGCTCTTTATTGTGAGTCCCAGAAAGAGTCAAACCCAAATTAGTCACTTTAATATAAACCAGGGGTGCCCAAAGTTGGTCCTCAAGGACCGGCATCCTGCATGTTTTGCATCCTGCATGTTTTAGTTCTCTCCCTGGTTTAACACACCTGGATCAAATGATGGCTCATTAGAGGCTTAAGAAGAACACTGGCATGCTGAAAAGTTTGAAAAGAGCTAAAACGTGTAGGATGCCGGCCCTCGAGGACCGATTTTGATATAAACAGTAACGAAAAACACAGTGGACTTATAGCTCTGTGAGTTCAACCACTCCTAAAACCATCCAGTGAACATTTTCTAGTTTTTTTATTACTTCTGGTGACAGATAAACTCTGCAAGATAAACTTGTCAGTTTTTCATCATGTTATGATGTGGCGGCTGTCTGAATGCTTTGCACTACAGTCACAAAGCTGCCATTGTGCTCTCCCTCCTGACATGTTGTTTGCTCTGCTGAAACATCATCCTGGTGCCATTTAACAGGAAAATCCAGCCGCACTGACACAGTCGTGCCGTACGATAAGAAGTAGCAAAGAAAACAGAAAGGATAGACTTTTTAATATGTGTGTGCAGAAATTAGCCTTAGTTGAATAATTACTGGAAGAAGTGTAATTCTACAGGCAAAGTGCAGAGATGTTTTCCTTTTAAGTTCCAGGGAACCTTTTAGAGGATATCTTAACCAACACAGGCTTGTTTGTTTACTCCAATTAGAAATTTTTTAATTCCTGCCTTTCCGTGAAATCCCTTGACATCATCTTACCTGAATACCTGAAGTCACTTTGCCAATCCTTAAACCTTTAAAATGTGTCCAGAGGAGACACACCTGTCACTCACTCATTCCTACAGTCTGACCTAGCATAGCATGCTCATTGGAGGTTAAGTCAGGTCATGATAGTTAAGTTTAATAGTGTGTTTACTTGATATGATAGTGATTTTTACTGCTACATGCTGCTATACTTTGGAAACTGATGGAAACAACGGAGTGTTGCAGATGCAAATAGTTTTAAAATAAATGTCAGTGGCTGATGACAGCAACCAAGCCAGAGGGGAAATATTCACTTAGGAAAGTAAGGAGTTCTCCTTGTTTGTTAGGATTTTCAGTGAGTTAAATGGAAAAGGTATCCCTCATAACTTTATCAAGTTCAAGTAAGTTTATTTATCCAACACATTTAAAAACTGCAACTTTGACCAAAGTGCTGTACGAAGAACAGAAAGGTTCAAAAGCACACCGTCAGTGACGCATCTTTATTTTATTTAAAGAAAAACTTTCCTTAACATATTTAAAACTGGCACCATGTACTGACAGTTTGATACGAGACAGATAATCTGTGAGAAAATGTAGCTCCTGGAAACAACCAATCAGAGCAAGGAGGAGGGTCTTAGCGCTGTCAATCATGCCTCGTTGTGAAATCGATGCTAGTTAACAGACACCAGTGACGGCAGATAAATGGTTTTCCTGTAACATTCAGTTGTTTCTCAGATTAAACAGTCACAACATGGTGACGGTTTTAACAAATATAAAAGCTACAGACTGCAGCTTTAATGCTAATCAAAACATCCAACTTCATCCCACATGATTGATTGATTGATGGATTGATTTTGTTTTTTTACCTTGATGTCGCGGAGGTTAATGCCCATACTGTGTGACATGTTGAGGAAGCTGCTGACCCGGGAATCATCCAGGAGGATGTAGACCACCACCCCTCTGAGAGCTGCGCTGATTAGCTCCTTAAAAATGTCCACATCGGTGAAAACATCCATCGCTATGGCAACAATCTGCAGACGCATAAAGACAAATAAACAGGATTCAATCATACTTGTTTTGTCGTAAACAGAGTTACAGCTTTAGCTCCACAAAAGGTGGATAGTTGAGCTAATTTCTCATCTATGCAACTGAATTCAGGACTTATTAATTTTGTAAAACCCAACAAATTATTACATAACTGGACAATTCTAGATCTGGGCACAGCAAGCAATTTGTTTATTTTTCTGTTTGTTTTAATGTAAATTCATCATCTAAAAATAGACCGAGTATGGCACATCTGCAAACCCTTTAAGACAACAGTCCAGTTAAGCTGACAGGCCTAATAGTTGTGGTTTCTACAAGTTTGGCTTTCATGGAGTCAAGGAGAAAATCATCAAATTTAGATAATTAGTTAAATTTTTTTGTAGCTACCAAGCCAGCCAAGAGCCACAGCAAACATGCAGAAGATGGTGCTGTGGTTTTATTTACATGCAAAACAGTCTGTGTGCCGAAAAACCAACATTGCCCTTCCCTGAACACCTCGTCAGCTCAAGAAAACAAGATAGTGGGAATAAATATCTGGATTAATCGACTGCTTTATGGGTGGACTCTCTATAAAGTAACCTGTCAATAGAATTTATGATCAGATTTAATTCCCCAGAAAACTCAAAAAGATTGTTCTTTCAAAATGGGCGGAATGAGAAACAAACTGTACTGAATGGGTTGTGGAATGCTTCATAGTGACGATCAGTTCCTGTTTGACCTGTTTCTGTAACAACTGTCACAACTGCACAAACCAGCATGGAAACCCAGACATGCACTCAGGCTCAGTCTGTATCCACGGCCAATAGGCTGTATCTTCAGGCAGAATGAGCCTCCAGTTGTTGTTTGGACCTGCCAAAAACTGAAACGTGCTGAGAAAGTGGCTGCACAAAAAGCTTTGTTGGGCTTGAGCAGATACACAGCTAATCATTTACATTCACACGTAAATGTCTCTTCCATTTGCAGCTTTAGTAGCTCGACTAGTTCACAGAACAACAGTACATGTACGTGAAAGGTACATGTAGGTATATTGTGACTGGAATATTTGGGTGGTACTTGAGCTAAAGCAGGGGTGTGCAAACTTTTTGTCACGTTGGCCAAAATTGTTGAGTCAAAACTAAGAAAACAATAATAAACAAATAAAAACAAGCTATAAAGTCAATTGGTGTCCATTTTTTGTACAAAATTGGTTGATGCTAATTTTCAGGATTATGTGCAACATTATGTCTGATATACTAGAGGTTCGAGGTTGAATGTGAGAAAATGTTAACTTCAAGGACTGTAAATACGTTTGCAAGTAATTTTGTAGATCCCAGTAGTGTACATTTAGTGAGTAGGTGTATTAAACATAATGTGCCTTCAGTGTGCAATCTGGAAACAATTAACCTATTTACGATTAATTGTCGATAAATGGTTTATTAGTTCCAATCGATTAACTAATAACTTTCTTCTTTTAGTGTTGTAGTTCAGCCGCCATCAGCAGATGGCGCCACTGGTCACCCATAAACGGAGCCAATTATAAAAAACATGATGGCTTCTGGGCCATATCGAATGATAAAAGGTCCGAACTGTCCGGTGTTGGACGTAAAATGCTCTTTATGCGGTTCTGTTTTGAAATTTTAATACTCGACAAGCTCCGTAAGTTCCACAATGTCTTTGTTTTTAGTCCATTATATTATGATAAATGTGTCTTTTTATGTTACGGAAAAACAGTCGAAAAATGGCGACTTATCGCTCATTAATGAGAACTAGCATCCTTAGCCCAGCCAGGTTTAGTATTAAGCTGGGAATGTTCGGCAGGCAGAAGCATCTGAAGCCGATAAAGCACAGCGCTCACGTTTTAACTTTAGATTTTTGTCATGTTTACAGAGATGAAGCTAAACCCGCAGAAGCAATGGCATCTGGTTTAACAAGTTAATGATTTTATTCCAGTTAGTGAGCACGTTTAGAAAGAGGTGTATTCTCTTTGTGAAAACTTAAAGACAATCCAGTGCATGATTTTCTCAGGTAGTTTTAACTAGCATACAAATTGAGAAGAAGAAACTTAAGTGAAGTTCCCTCATCAAATTAAACGAGACGACGTCTGGAAACTTTAAATTAAAATCTTTAACATTATAACAGCATAGATGAAACGTTTTACTGCAGCACATTGTTTGACACCAAGTTCGTTTAAATTGAGGACCAACGTCATTCAGGTGAAAATATATTATAGAAATATTATTGTATATTACTATTAACTAGGTAATATGGGAGAAAGGGTGCTTCTGCATCTATTTAGCTGCGTCTAATGGTGGGACAACTAGCTGTTTTGCCAGATAGTCAGATCGATTTGAATAGATATTTCCCCCCTTCATTGATGAAATCATCATCTAAAAACAGTTTTTGATATTTACCCAGGTCATTTTTGTCTGGTTTTAAAAAAGAAATGCAAAAAAATCAGTAAAACTTTGCTCACATGCCCTGAAAATACGCTGTTGAGAAGGAGATATCATTCAAGAGGCACACATAGAGACAAAAAATAAAAGTAACTCTGAGGTTATTTATAAAGGATAGTGATTATTCTAAATCAAACTACAAATCACCTTTTAATAATGTGAAAGCAGATGAGTAAATAGAAGATTTTAAATGCATTTCAGAATTGAAGAGTCAAAAATGTTCAACTTCTGAAATTGAACATTTCTAAAAGTAGAAAATTTTTGACTTTTGAAACTCATAAATCTTCCAAGTTTTTTCTAGAATAGTGCTGAAATTAATCTAAAAACTTATGAGTCTTTTAAAGATAATTTTCAACTTTACAAGCTCAGAAATTCAAATTTTTCTTCTAGTGAATTTCTAAAATTAATCTAATTTAATTTTTGACTTTTGGAGCTCAGAAGTGTCCAAGTGTATTCTAGAAAATGTCTAAAATTAGTCAAAAATGTCAGATATTTTGGCAGAAATTGACTTCTTTTTTTCCATCTATGATGACTCTAATACACTGTTGCAAATTTCAAGCCCACCAAGTCTTAAAACTTCACCACCTTCTTAAACCTCATTGTACTCAAGAGTACTTCAACATATTCTACTCAAGTAGTAACTAATCAAATTATCATTTAATATTTAAAAATTACATAATCTGATTGACCAAAATATGAAGCTATGTGGATATTTTGGTATTTGAAAGTTATTTCCACTAGAAACTACAGCTGTGTTTTTGCAGTGTACACCTGACAGAGAACAGGTAGGGTTCAGATCTCACCTGTTGCGCCTGCTGGATCTGTTTCCTCACCACCTCTTTGATGGTCGGCGTGTTCTGCCGGGGCGGGTGGAACAGCAGGCTGATGTTGGTCTCGGCGTCCAGCCGGGCCTCTGGCCAGCCCAGCTCCAGCTCTGGAACCTCCTCATCGGACTCGCTGGGGAAGTAGGTAGAGGGGCTGACCCGGTCTGCGTTTCCTGAGTCCTCATCCACAGCCGGTAGCTCTGCGCTTTCCAAAATGAAGCGGATCTCCTCCTCGGACAGGAAGTGGCTGACCTGCTCGGCCTGCAGGTACTCCTCGTAGGCGTCGACGCCGCCGCACAGCAGGGCGTAGATGGCCAGGCGGTACGACTCCCGGTAGTGAGGCTGGATGTAGAGGCCCTCGACCTCGACGGAGGACAGCTCGGACAGATTGGACTCCATGGAAGACGGATTCACTCCAAGTCTGCGTGTGAAAGCGTCGCATCAGTTTAATATTTATAATTCAGGTTTCACCGTCTGGTTTAAAAAGGTGGAGAAGATTCAGATCGGACCAGACCGCTAATATTTGTTTTCAATAAAGTAGATGCAGAGTTCGGTAGTAACTAGTTATATTAACTCAATTGCATTAACTTGAGTTATGTTTTTGAACAAATTTACTTTCAGGAGTATTTTTCCTATGCTGTACTTTGAGTAATTTTGCTATGAAGTACTTCTACTTGTACTTGAGTAAAATTTCTGGATTTTCTTCCCACTGAATGTTTTAACCAAAAATTCTCCAGACTCAGACACACACCTGCAGTTTCTGCACATGTTTGTTTATTTAAAGTTTTTTTTTATTTAAATAAACTGATTTGGAAACATTTTCTTTTGCCTGATTTTATTTTTTGACATGTTTTAATTATCATAATTTTTGTTATTGAAATACCAAAACTTCCACAAAACTTTACATTTTGATCTGATTAAGTAATTTTAAAATCTTAAATGATTGATAATTCGATCAGTTACTCAGTACTCGAGTAGACTTTTTACCAAATACCTTTTTACTCCTACTTCTTAGATAGCTACTTGTATTTGAGTAAAAATATGTGGAAGTAGTGCTACTTTTACGTGAGTACAATTTTTGAGTACTACTCTGGTAGTAACTAGTTACATTTGCTGAGTTGTTTGTGCCGGAGTACTTCTAGGATCAGTTTTAGTACGTGTACTATTTACTTCAATAATGTTACGATGGTTTATAAATATAAACCTTCTGGATTTTCTACCCATTGTGAGTAATTTCATCAAATGAACAAAACCATGTTTATAAAAAAATCCATGGGTCGCAAACGCAGACTTACAGTTTATGTCAAAGTAATTAATTAATTACATTTACTCAGTTACGTTAACTTGCTTTTGCTTTTTGGAAATAACTTACTTTGAGTAGTTTTACTGCACCTTTACCTTTTACTTGAGTCATACTATATAATAAAGTATCGTAAACCTTCTGGATACTCTACATACTTTAAGTAACTTGAATGAAAGAAAGTATCACTAAAAGTAATTATACTGTATATTATATCAAAGTGAGACCTCTTGTTTATACGCAGTCTTTATTGTTTTACATAAATGCAATATATAAATATATATCTTTTTTTACTTTATCAATTCTTTTTCATTTTACTCTTTCAAATACCAGAATGTAAACATAACTTTATATTTTTGTCATTTTTAAATAATAAATCAAATGTTATGATCAGATACTTGGGATTTAAATATTCTAAATACTTTTTACTCTTACTCTTTTACTTGTTGAAAAATATGTTGAAGTAGTGCTTTTATTATTTAGTATTATTTTGGGTACTCTATCCACCTCTAAGTAGAAGGAATTCTTGTTCATGTAAACAATTATTGTTCTTGCAGTGTGAGGCTGTTTAACTGGAATTAAAAACAGATTAAATTCCCAGTCAGAATTTACCAAACCAAACAGAAAATACTTACCTGATCACTGCAAATCCTGGTTTCCTGTTCTGCTGTGAACCTCAAGCATTTTAAAATATATAGAAAATAGAAGCCCAGTGTTCGTCCGTCTCTCCTCCAGCAGAGCAGCCCATCTGAACTGTCAGCACCCACAGCCTGCTGTACCTGCCCCGTTTCCTCCACTCACAGATACTGTGACAAGCTCCGCCCACCTGAGCTCACCTGGCTCCCAGGAACAGGTTTGTTCGGCTGGTTACCTGCCACTCACTCTGCTGGGTCTGACAGTGCCACCATTTTACCTTTCAGCTCAACTCACTGCTGTTGAATCTACGGTGATGATGATGATGATAATGATGATGATGAGGGGATTTTATTGCCACCAAAAAGGGGGAAAAAATAAATAAATCACTTATAACAAGACATTTTCCTCTTGTTAAAAGTGAAATAATTCTTCAGGTTAACTAGTATTTCTTCATTAGTATTAAAGAATTATTTACTTTTAAAAATCTCCTATATTTTGCTGAAAAGTTATTTTGTCACCAAAATATTTGCACTGCAAAGTAGACCAAAAATACTTTATTTTTGCAGTGCACTAGACTTTTCCTCCTCCTGTTTTGTAATGAATGTAAAGGTTGTGATTTACACTGCAAAAACACAAAAACCTACTAAGTATTTTTATCACAAATAAATTTGTACACTTGAATAAGACAAAATCAGCAAGATATAGGAGCTTGTTTTAAGTGAAACATTTCTTAATGTTGAAAAAAATACTAGTTTTAAATCACTTAAAATATACAATTTTCCAATAAACAGCCCGTGGAACCAGTATTTAAAAAAATCAATATTAAAGAAATATTTACTTACAAGCTCCTTTATGTGGTTGAAAAGTTACATGCGAGCTAATTTAGTCTTTTTTCATGTATTGAATATCAGCATATTCTGCATAGAAACCAGATCAAACATACTTCGTAAGATTTTGTGTTTTTGCAGTGTAATAGACTTTGAGTCTCTTATTCCTCTTCTCATTTTGTCATGAAGCAGAGACAGCAGAATGAGGTTGATGAGTGTATTTTATTGCCATTACAAAGCACTGCAGAGAAAAATAAAACAAAAAAACAGGACAATCCACAAACAGATGGACTGGTCTGGCACAGGGATGAAGGCAGGAAGTAAATATGTTTATTTACATTCCCAGTAGCAGGCTTTATTTATAAAGACATTAAAAATGAATTCTAATAGGAGAGAGAGAGCAGAAACTAACGCGGTATTCTGGTGAATTGCCTATATTAGCTGCGTTTCCATTTACTTGTAATTGCGCAAACTGGAATTACGGAATTAGATTTACTTAATAATAATAAAAAAAAACCCTGACGTTTTCTGATAAATTCTTGCACTAGGATGAGGTTTTTCCGTCCGTCTCAAAATGAGTTTATTTTGCAAACGGCAACGAAAGCACTTTTTTATCGCATCACACGAGTCACGTGATCTACAAACGGATATTAATAATGGCGGAAAAAATGAACAATACGACGATATATATATATATATATATATATATATATATATATATATATATATATATATATATATATATATATATATATATATATATATATATATCTGTATAACATATTTAGCATCCTAATTCACATTACTTAGAGTGTATAAAAACCCGGACATTATCATAAATCAACTTAAATATTGGATGTTATGCTGCCAACACTTAGCTTTCGTCAAGAGCTCATGAGCGGAAGTGAAAGCGTTGCCATGGTGGCGGCATTGCAGGGCTAAACGTTGCCTTGGTAACCGCCATAAAAGAAGGCAGGAAGTGGGAGAGTGATGGTGCCCAATATGTTTTTTTAATGACTTGTCGCCGAACAAACTTATTCACATGTGATTTTTGTTTCATTTCTTATTTAATGGAAATCAAAAACAGTAATTTTTTTTTTTTCAACCATGGTGAAATATTGACATTTCACGCAGATTTGTAATGAAAACGCAGCTGCTGTGGATCTAAAGTACTTGGGGAAATATGAATTCATTTTCCTGTCATAACGTCTTTTAAAAACAATGTAATATTTTTGCTATTTTGATTTTACTAAAAGCTGGGAAAACTGAGCACTTTAGTTTGTCTGCATGGAGGATTAAAGCTGGTGTCATTTTCCACCCCCAACAATACTGATTTCTTGGAAATAAGGGAATAAAACAAGATGAAGTCGTTCAACTAAAACTGCTCTAACAAGGTCTGCTTATAAAACATTAATGTGCACTGCAAAAACATAACATTATCTAGCTTCTAGTGCAAATATTTTAGTACACTTGAAATAATATGGATTTAATATGGATTTTTTTAAAGTGCTATTTCCACTGGCAGATTATTTAACTAAAAACACATGAAAAAGGTCTTGTTATAAGTGAAATAATCTCCCAGTAGAACTAGTGTGTTTTCATCAATATTAAGGATTATTTAATTAAAACATGCACGTTTATCTTGCTGAAAAGTTACTTGTTAGGTTTATTTTTAGTTTGCTAATATATTTGCACTATATGTAGACCTTTAATACTTGGTAAGATTTAGTTTTTGCAGTGTAGTAGACATTTTGTTTCTCTTTTTTTTTCTTCTCTTGCTGTGTAATGAATGTAAAGCTTGTACTTAAGTGTAAGCAGCAGTTTTTAATTTTTAAGCTAAAGAAACTAAACATCTCCCATTTTCACCCTCCATGTTGCCAGCGGTGAATGTTTTGCTCTCAGACGTCGATGCCTCTTCCGCTCACTTTCTGGGTGGGGTGGGAGACTTCATGAACCGGGGCGGGGTCGGGGACTTGACGCTGCGGGGAGGAGTGGGCGACTTGGTGCCCGGGGTGGCGGCGGGGGCGGGGGTCGGGCTCTTCACGGACTGAGCCGGGGTCTGGGGCTTGGATGGCGTCGGGGTCTTGGAGGGTGGCGGGGATTTTGGCAGCACAGGCTGGGCCGGCGGCGGCGCCGTTCTAGGCTGTCCCAGTTTGGGCTCGGGGATCGGCTCGCCGTGCCGGTAGACGCTGACGGTGATCTCCACGAACTCGCCGCCGTACTTGTTCCGCACGTTGATGCTGTACTTGCCGGAGTCGTCGGTGGTGACTTTATTGATGACCAGGCTGGCGAACTTCCCGCCGTCGAACGTCACCCTGGTGTGCTCGTTGGAGGCCACTTCCTGCTCGTTTTTGAACCAGGTGACCTCAGGGGTCGGCTCGCCCCACACGGTGCAGGTCAGGCTCAGAGACTGGACGGGACGGCAGAGTTTCACGTGATATAACATGATAACAAAGCTAAAAACAGTAAAGCTGTAGATATTTGGCTCATGGCGACGTGCTGAGAAGAAATAATTCTGTGTTTTTCTCTGTCTTTTTTAATTAGCTGCAAAGTCCTTTAGCCTTAGCCCTCAAAGCTAAGGCTAAAGGATAACATTATCTCACTTCTAGTGCAAACCACACCAGGGAACGCAAACCACACCAGGGAACGCAAACCACACCAGGGAACGCCCTCTTCAGGGCGCAGCTTGAATAGAGGCCAACAAAGGGACTGACAAACTTTTGCTTGATGCCATTTTGTCCTGCTGGCTCCTAAAGGTAGCATGAGAAATGGACCAGCTGTATTTTGGTATTAATAAATTCAATTCATGAATTCAACTCACTGACTCTTCTTCAACCTCATACATGGAGAATGGATAATTCTCCTCACATGTCAAGTTTGGTATCAGAGGAAATACCAGTTTGATAAACTGGTTGTAGATCTATTTACTGTCTGCCTTGTTTTCTATTTTCCCGTCTGTGGTTTTGTTTAATTAAACATCTTTTACAAGAAAAACAAAGATAATTTTACCTTCAGAAAACCAAAATGAAACACTTTTTTATTTTTATTTTCTTTTACAGCTTTGCAGTTGTTTAGCTGATAGTCTGTGACTTCTGTGAAAACAGAAGAATGTCTTTAAAAATGTGTTTTTGTCTGTTGACAGTGAAGGATGAAAACTTCTTTACGAGATGTAACTGGAATCTCTTTGTCTTGGTCTGAAATATCGAACCCAGAAATCCTTACTGACCCTTTTAACCGGTTTATGCACTTGAATCTGTGGAGTGTTTTTGCATCATAGTAAATACTGCAGCCAAGGAAGGCCAGACATTGAAATTAGGCAAATCCTGACTTCAGATTATTCCAAAATTTGACTTTTTAATTGAAAAGGTTTCGAGATAAATTAAATCTGCCTAATTTTATTTTAAAAAAAGAGGGTAAAAATGTTTTAAAATCTAAACATTTTAGTGATAAAGTAGTTCTTTGTGATCAAGAACTACTTGATCACAAAACGAGATCAAGTACTTCTTGATCTCGTTTTGTGTGTTTTTTTTAGCAGTACGTTGCAGCCCTGATGCTATTTTGTCTCGCTCCAGCATTCGTTCGTCAGGAATGCTGCTGTGGCGGTTCAGTGCTGACCTTTCACCTTCTCAGCACAGAGCTGATGTAACCGTGTAAAACAAACATTTCTTTAAGCCTCTCACCTTCTCCTCCATGATGGTGACCACATCGGGCAGTCCACCCACCACTCTGCCGCGGTCTGGAACAAAACATCAGGACTCAAAAACTCGCATACAGAACAAACAAAAACACATTTCTGGAGCTCAAAGCGTGATTAAAATGTCGGTAAAGGTCCTTCACTTTTAGGATTTCTACCTTTTTGTGAGATTAAAATAATAAATAAGCTAAATTTAGTTATTGTGAGGGAATAAATACACGTTTGGTGTCAACATTAAAAAGAGAGATCTACTTACTCTTCTCAGCAAATGCAGCTGCCCTAAAACCCAAAAGGTTCAGTGTTATTAAAATGATTTGGATCCATATTGGCAAACTATTATTATCCAAACGACTTACTTAAGCCGTAGATACTCTTCATAGGCATCAGTGTACGCTGTGAAAACAAAATGCATAAATCAATATACACATCAGTGGAGTTTTTAAAGGCGACCTATAATGGAAAATTTAAGTTTTCCATGTTTTTGTACTTCCATCTGGGTTTCTGCTGCTTCTAAAAACAGCCAAGTCACTTAAGACAAACATTTAGCCATCTTTTGACATTACCGTAATGGTTTTTGGTGTCTGGAAAATGAGTTGCTTCAAAAACCTTTTGACATATCAACAAATCAGACCACACTGAACCGTTACCTAGCAACCCAGGAAAGCCCAGCCTGTCACCAAGCAACACAAGCCGAGTTCCCAAGATGTGTGGTCAGTTGGTTTTACTGCAGTATGCGCTGTACAATGGCTGCTGGAAAAGGCAACTGTTTTGTTGTTGACTTGCCATTCAGAAACCATTTGCTGAGTTCTTATTTGTTGTGCAGGAGGCTCTACTTTTGCTTTTCAAAAATGTACTGTTGTATAATTGCGCATCTGTCTGCAGCCATTTTCATGAACAAGTGTAGACGCTGAGTTGTGGGTGTGGTGCGGCAGCTTATTTGTACTTAAAGTGACAAGAAACCCTAAAGCTCAAGACAGGCAGAACTGAGCAGATTAAATCTCATTATCTACGAATGATTTTATGGAAAAAATGTGAGGAACATGTTTTGTTTGGCCGTTGTATTTATCCTAATTTGTTCAAGGAGCAAAATAGTTCGCCTTTAAAGAGAAATCAGTAGCTCTGCTCTGAAATGTGGTGCAAAATCCCTGAATGGTGCAGCTCTGATCTTAGATTATATATATTTTTTATAGCTGCATGTGTAGAGGTGGAGGTAGTTCAGTGCCTTGTCCTGAGAGGTCAAAGGACCGGGTGTGAGTCGTAACGCCGTCGGAGATCTCAATGGCGTAGTGACCCTTCTCCTTATCGGATGGATCACAAATCTGCATCCAGGCCATCTCTGCAGTGCCGCCGATCCTCATCTTCTCAGAGGAGGCGATCTTACTCTCCCTGCAGTCACACACACATCACTACTAAGACTTCAAATAACTATACACACACACACATATATATAAATGAGTTAAGCATCTTTAAGTAGCATAAAGTTAACATTTTTCAAATCAGAAGTAAAGCCAGTTTTTTGCAATAAGAACTGGTTTGTGTTGTTGAGGTATGTAGGTGTGTACTACAAGGTTGACGTATGTCACAGAAATTAAATGAGCTCTGACACTGTTGATGTTCATAAGTAAAACAAGTCTAACGTCCGCAGAGGGTTCTCAAGCTGCAGACACTTTTTACATTAAAGAAGAACTTAATAAATCAGAAAATACTAGATATTTGTAATTAAACTACTTCAGTGTAAAACAAGCAAATAATCTCAAATTCAGCCTCGTATTTTGATCCAGATGTTACTAAATCCTGACATGGAAATAGATGATTTCACGTCTGTTTTTGCGCGTTAGTGCTTAATAAGTTGCGTGTAAACTCTGGTGATGTACTTGTGCTTCCAGAGAGTCTTCATCTCCTCTGTGTAGTAGTTCATGTAGCACTGCAGTCTGATGCCCTCTGGAGTACACTGCATGACCAGCTCAGAGGCAGACGCACCTGGAAACACACACAACCACACCCACACCCACACACACACACACACACACACACGGTCAGGAACCAGGAAGACAAACACCAGCCACTGACTCAGAGGGATTTCTGTTAAGCTGCTTTTCTTCTCTCCTTCCTATGAAATGTACAACAACTTTTCCAATTGGATTACAATCCAAGACATAATCCAATTTACTGGTGCTGCTGACAGTTGTGAGTTCTCACAGTGAAACATTCAGTAAAGTCCAACTTTTCATTAAATGCATTTATTCAGTGTAAAAAATACATTGTTTCTTTTAAAAAACCCTTACATTTCCAGCCATTTTGACCCAAAATGCTTTAAAAAACAGAAATCATGCTAAAGTTGTGGGAAACAGATGCATCTGAAGGAAGTTTCAGATTATGTTGGGTTGTGGACTAACTATTTTACTGGAACTAATTGTGGATGTAAAAATAACATTTTTGATCAAGATTTTGAACAAATTTGCTGATTAATTTCACAAACATAACTGCACAGAATAAAAGTTCTGTTTGAAATCCAACGTCTAAAAAGAGTCTGATTTTAACTGTTTTTATTCTATTCTACTGTAAACCTCTGGTTCTTTAATAGGTTCATCTGCTTTGACTAGATGAGAATATTTTTAAGCTTTTCACCAACAGAAACTCAATTTATTGTAGGTTTGGAGTGAAATAGGAAGATTGTATGGAAAAGCACCACACAGCTTCCATGCAGCACGGTGGAAGACGTCTGATGCTGTTAAATACCAACAACTGATTATTGAGTAAACACTGGATGTAAGTGACCATTAAGAGTCTAAATGGGAATAATTAAGACACAGACAGACTTTAATATCCTCAACTGAACCTTTAAAATGTACATAATGAGTGGAATTTGATTGCAAGGCTCCAATAATAATAAATAAGTTTATAAGTAAGAATAAAAGGTACCAAAATAAAAAAGATTATATTAATAGCAGGTCAAACTTACCAGCATTGCGAGCAATTGCATTGATGATGTCATCAAACACTGAAAATCAAAGAGGAAAAACTGAATCAACACAGATTTTAACTTTTAAACAGATTAAACGAATCTCACTCTGTCATAAATACCTTTGCCAGAAATGTCAAAAACAGAAGTGTCCTTTCCTTTGTCGTCACTCAGCACGGCTTTGTAAACGCCCTGATCTTTCCTGGAGAACTGCACAAAACACAAACAGATTTATATCCGTCAGCAGCTGCATAATTTCCCTTTAAGAACTTTAAGAGGTTGATATTCATTGTATTTACCAGAGGCAGAGGAAGAGCGCAGGATCCAGACATGACGTTGGGCGCAGTCTCAGGAACGACCTCATCATCCTCCTTGTACCAGTGGAAAGCCGTGTCTTTTTTTACGTTGGCCACCTACAAACGCAGGCGAAAACAGATTCACCGCAACCGCCGAGATAAGGTGGAAAGCCTGTGAAAGCTAACATTAAAATGCATGAAAACATGAGTTAGAAGCCTGTTACCTTGCAGGTGAGCATCACTGTGCAATCCTCAGTGACGGTGAAATCAAGATACTCAGAGAAATGAGGACCTGCAGTGGAAACAAAATGAGAACATTTCTCATTTTGGGTCTAAAAAAGCCAGCTATCAATGAAAGATGCGTTAAAATTATGGCTGCAACTAATGATTATTTTAGTGATCGACTAATTTATTGATTAATCTGATGATTACTCAATTAAACAGATTTAAAAAAACTGGACTTATTTTATTAAATTTACTTACATATTAAGTAGCACATCATGCAGATTTTTCACTTAGCCACAAACTTATTTTATCACAAGATTAGAAATTAAATACACAACAATTCAATTCCTTTTTTTAAATAATGCATATTTTATTTCCTTAAATGTAATAATATAGCATTTCTTTAGTGCACTGTTGATTATTTGCAGCATAGGAGGCACTTCAAAACATTACCTCTAACGTTAACATGTGAAAAGCTCAACTCTTTCTGCCCGACTTATCAATACAATGTAGAGCTGATTTGTTGATTATTTTTTGCATAAGAAAATTACATGGATGGCAAAAAGTGCTCAATAGCAGTTTTTTTTTTTACAGAGTTTGAACCAGGTGAAGCTAAAACTGACACTTCATCAGTTATAAGTAAAATTTACATTTTACTCAGACGATATTTACAGAGGGATTTTTTTTTATCTTAAAATGCAAAAAATATTTATGCTTTTTGTACAGTTTTGGCTTAATCATTGTTCTGAATATGTTCAGCAAATGGTCTTTTTTGACTCTGTACAGTACAGTTAACGATTAATCGATTACTAATTTATTTCAATACCTGATTCACCATGATTAAGACTTAACCTAAGGGGGCAGTATGATCTAAAATAAAAATTTTTTATCTTTACATCATGTTATAATAATATTATAACATGATGTTATAATGTCAGTATACTAAATTATTTGATGATTGTTTCAATCATTGATTTATCTGATTGTTTCAGTCTTAATTAAAATACTAAATCAAAATAATTAGCATTATTACTAATTATTTAGTAATTAGTAATAATTACTAATAGCTAATTATTAAGTAATTAATAATTAGTTAATTAATAATTAACTAATTAATTAGTTAATTATTAACTAACTCCCTGTCCTTTTACCTTGCTTCCTAATGTGCTCTTTCCTCTGAAACTCTGCCTCTTTCAGAGCCGCCTTGAACGCTGAAAAGAAAAACAGCAACATGTTTCTCATAAATCCGCCAAAAGTTGAAATACTTTAACAATACCAGAGTTTACCAATACAGTAGCTTTGCTCAGGTGATGTTTTATTTCAGAAATGGTGACCTAGAGTCAGCCTCACCGTCTCCCACCAGCACCAGGGAGCTCTGGGTCTTGGCTTTGCCGTCGTTGATCTGGACGGTGTACGTTCCCTCGTTGGCTCTGGTGAAATGATCCACGGTCATCTGGATGACCCCTGAAGCAACATCATGGCTGATCTTCTGACCCTGAGCCAAACGGTCATTTACATGCATCAGCGTTCGGTTTACAGTAAGGCTTGAACAGGGCAATACATTCGGACTCCTGCTGCGAGGATCTGTTGATTGTATGATCTTTGGTTTGGTGTTGTGTGTTTACGTCAGAGGACTGAAACCAGGGAAATCCTGATCTGTCCTTTTATTTTGAGTATCGGCAACGAGTCCCGATTGGATACATTTAAAACATGAGGGGCAAAGAAACCTTGTTTTTTTTATTTTATCCACCTTATTCATCACTTAACATAACACTGAAACTTTGTAAATCAAAACATTTTTGCTAGAAAAAAAACATTAGAAATTTGAAAAACTGTATTTACAATGTAGTTTTCATGGCAGCTCTCACTGCTGGCTGTAACCGCAGAGCTGCAGGTGTTTCCTGTTTTGTTGCTAAAGTTTCCAATAAACCAAAGAAAGTAGCTGGACTTGTCACTAGTTATTGTTTTAATTTATAATGCGATTAATTGATTTACTGCTTACTGCGACAGGCTTAAGTCTGACTCTCTACCACCATTTGGGTTCAGAACCAGTATACAGATACAGTTCTGGAAACAATGAAGAGCCCACTGCACTGAACCGCGTTGAAAACCTCCTGGTTGTTCCTCCAAGTATTGATTTCTGAACTCTTCTTCTAAAACATTAGTATTGTTGTTCCTAAATGAATATGAACTTGTTTTCTTTGCATCTCTTTTGTTATTTTGACCATTTCTCCTTTTCTGCAAATACAAAGTTAATTTTTGCTTGGTATTTCAGAGACATGTCAGTAATTCATAGAATAAAAGAGTAAAGTTCATTTTACTCAAACTTATACCTATAAAGAGTAAAATCAGAGAAACTGATCATTTTTAGTGGGCTTTTGATTTTTCCCAGATCTTTATATATCTGATCTCTGATTGGAATGTAACGCCCGATTCCGATCGAGTCTGAAGCCATGTGATCCGACCTGGACTTTCCCAATTGCAACCAAGTGAAACTAAAGCAGATTGCTTGATGAGGATGAGGAGTGTGCATTCCTTTCATTTCTTTGAGTAAAAATGTCAGATTCAGTGAGGTTTCACAGTATGGTCATCATAAATAAATACAGCAGAACGATTAGCACATGGTCTGATTCTAAAGTGAAACGTCTTACCTCCCCGCTGGTGACCGCTTTGTCGTTAACGATGAACCTGTAAGAAACGGACGGAGACAGCTTGACGGCCTGCAGCCAGAAACGCACGTGTCCCTTCTCCAGAATCTCATAGTTGAGGTTGTGTTTCAGAGGAACGACTGCACAGAGACAAAGACAAACAAATGCACCAACATTTGGTTAAAGAGGAAAAAGGTATCGCAGCAGGTGTGATGGCAAGACGTTTACCTGGATGTCTGATGGCGTAGCTGAGCTCAAGCATGGTGTTCAAAGCTAAGGAACAGATCCAAGAACAACCAGGAAGTCAGAGTGAGCCAGAAGAGTCTGAACTGAGTCCGAACTGGTGCTGAAGGTTCTGAAAGCGAAGACCTACCGTCCTCAGTCAGGGTGTAGCTGGATGAAACTCCATCGGTGTCTGTGACGACCACAGAGTATCTGCCCAAATCGTCCTTATCAGGGTTGGTGAAGGTCAGTCTGGAGCTGTGAAGTACAGAGTCATCACACTGTTTAATATACCAGAACCGTTCTGGACCTCCTCACTGTTATGACCTAGAGGGGCAGTATTACGTGTTTTCCAGGCTCCATTTTATAGCACAATCACGTAATTATGTCACCTTCAGTTGTTGTAAAAATGCTACATATATATATTCTGCAGATATAGACGTTTCCCCCCTGAAACAGAGCAAGCTTACGTTCTGCCCTTCGCTGTGATGGTGGCTCTGGGGCAATCACCAACGGGTTTGTAGTTCTTTGACCACTCAAACTTGGATGTTTCACAGATCTCACAGGCCTCAAACGACAGGAAAACATCGCCGGTCTCCTCGTCCACACCGGCTACGATCTCCGAAGTTCCTGTTAGTAAAGATAAATGTGTTGTGTGTTAGCATAAACTGTATAAATAATAGCTGCTTTTACTTAAAGGGGCCCTATTATGCAAAAGTCACATTTTGAATTTTTTTTAAACTTCCATTTGGGTTTTGACTGCATCTAAAAACAGTCCAAGTGCTTAGAAACAGACCATCAGGGTGTTTTTTGGCAATAAGTTAATATTTCTTGGTGTCTGGAAAATGACCTCTGGAACATAATGTTATAATCAGCAGGCAGTGTGCTGTTACCTAGCAACCCCAGCTAAGGCTAACCGTTTCCTAGCAACCGAAGCTGAATTCCAGGATGTTTGGTAAGCTGGTTTTACTATTGTAGACGGCTGCTGGAAAAGACAAAGGTTTTGTTGCTGACATGCCCTATTTCTGCTTTTCAAGGATGTACAGTTGTATAAATGCTGTTTGCAGCTATTTTCACATGCAAGTGTAAACATTGAGTTAGGGGGCGTGGCCAGCAGCAGCTTATATGAATTTAAATTGACAGGAAGGCATAAAACAGCTCAAAATTAGTAGAACCAACTATCCTAACCTGTACAAAGAAGCATAGTAGGGGATCTTTAATGAAACATAAACATACTGAGGTGAGATTGCATCTAACAAACATGTTACGGGTCGGCAGCGTTAATTTGTTGTTACCTGGAAGAGCTTTGGCACAGACTGGGTCAGACAGCTCAGAGGTTTTTCCAACACCATTTGAATTGACAGCGCGGACTCTGAAGACGTAGCTGCTCCCTTCCTCCAGTCCAGTCACCTGTAGCAAACCATGTGGAGCTGCTTCAAGGTGCTAAATCAAAACTGGAGTCTTATAGAACAGTGTTTCCCAACCCTGGTCCTCAATGCACACTGCCCTGCATGTTTTAGGTATTTCCTTGCTTCAGTGCAGCTGATTTCAATTGATGACTGATTAACAGGCGTTTGTTGAACTGCAATCAGTTGAATCAGGCACATTAAAGCAGGGAAACCTCTAAAACATGTAGGACAGTGTGCCTTGAGGACCAGGGTTGGGAAACACTGTTATAGACAACTCCTCAGGTCTCCTACCTGCAGGTAACGATGACTCACAGGGTCTCCATTCAGAGTCACAAACTCACTTGAACCCTTCTTGGCCATATCCACAAAGTATCCAGTCACAGCACTGGCTCCAGTATAAACAGGAGCTTTCCATAAGATGACCAGGGACTGACCTCTGACCTCCCTGAAGCTCAGGTCGTAGGCCGGGCCTTTAATAACACAGAACAAGCAGGTTTGCTCAGGAACACAAAAGATAAAGCCTGGCAAAATCCAAAGTTTATTCCTAAATAGGACATTTACAGAGAACCTTGTTTAACATGCAAATGCAGGGCCGGATTTAGTGGAATGTGGGCCCTGGGCTACTGCAGGTTTCGGTACCATAAACACACAAATGTCTGACAATGTCAGGATTCCTCTGACCCAAATTGGTAAAAAGTGGTTCAGGGAGCATGAAGCTTTGCATCGTAGTATCAGCCTTGTTGAATAATAATTGAGTGAAACTCAGTCAGAGTCTAAATCATCCAACTCTGTCAAACAAGATAACTCATCTAGATACTAAAACGCAGTAGCGTCCTTAAGAGGGGGTGCAGGGGGGCGGGGCCCCATCTAGAAATAAAAAAAATAAAACTAACATTTTATTTTTCATTTTTGAAAATTAAAAATATCTAAAAATAATATACAATACATATGTAGAGTTTTAATTTTATCTTTAAAAATAAAGTTAAGTTATTAAAAATATATTTTTTCAATTTTAAAATTTAAAACTAAAATTGAAAACCAAAATATATACACATGTACACACATTTTCTGGGGCGCCACTCCCAGAACCCTGAAGCTGCTGAAAAGGTTATTATTGATCCAGGCTGATTAATATTATAACACTAACTAAAAACCTCAGAGGAACAGATACCTGGCTGCTCCATGGTCCAAGCTTCACATTTCAGCGGCGTACTGGGAGCTGATGCTAGACCAACACCAGCTAGATTAGCAGCCTGGATCCTGAACTCGTAAAAAGTTCCCTCTGTTAGATTGTCCACCTAAAATAACAAACAAAGCTTGATTTTAATTACAGTTAAAATATAGCAAGACATTATTTTTCGATGCTCCAGTAAACTCACAGTGCAGATCCGTTCAGTGACAGCAGCCAGGTTGACCTCCTTCCACACCAAAGTGTCAGCGTCCCGCTTGTCGATGTAGTAAGCGTTGACCTTTGATCCGCCGCAGTGTTTGGGTTTCTTCCAGGCCAAAGTCATGGAGGAGCCGTCACAGCTCAGCATGGTGATGCCGTACGGAGCGCTGGGAGTCGCTGCAAAAGGTCACAAGTTCCCATTTGAACTTCAAACTTTTCACATTCTCTTCAGGATTTGTACAGTAGTTTTTAAAAAGCATTTTAAAAACTACTGTTAGCAACAATTACTGTGATCACATGTGCAGAAGCGGTTTCTGATGGGGTGAATTGGGCATATGCCCAGGGCAGCATCGCCTCAGGGGCGGCATGAACTGTTATACTGATAAACACTTTTGTAGTGAAATCTGTTTCTTCCTTACAAAGTAATTATTTAAAAGTTGTGCAAATTAATTTGTTTCTTGACATGCTAGTGTTATTAAAAAAACATCAATTGACAATTGTGCAGTGAAATTTGTGTCTTTATTAAAATGCAACAGAAGAAAACAATTATAGAAGTGACAAATGGTGTGATTTATTATAATTTCATTTATTTTCTACAGTATTTATTTTTTGTATTTGTATTGTATAGACACGTTGCAACATGACATCAAGCACGCACGATTCTGCAGCAAACAACAACTACTATTGGTTTTAGCTGCCAACTTGTCATAACACGCTAAATCTTAAATGTATGTAAGACAAGGAGATGCAGTGCTTTGTTACTAGAAAACAAGGTCAGGAAAAAGTTTTAATTTAAAGAAAATAGCGAGCAACAGTGAAGTAGGTCAGTTATGCTAGCTTGACTATGACAACCTTAAGACGTAGATGTGTTGTGGAATCCTGAGTTTCAGTTCTGTTAAAAAAACAACAACAAAAAAAACTCACCAACTCTGACCGATCATCAGTAAATTAAATTAGCTAATCTACCACCTCTATGCTGAGACAAAGACTCATTAATATTTACAAAATAAAGATCATGAAATCACAATGCTGTAAAGCAGGGGTCCCCAAACTTGGTCCTCGAGGGCCGGCCTCCTGCATGTTTTAGTTCTCTCCTTGGTTTAACGCACCTGAATCAGATGATGGCTCGTTAGAAGGCCTAAGAAGAACATTGACATGCTGAAAAGGTTGTTGGTGCCACCAGGGAGAGAACTAAAATGTGCTGGATGCCGGCCCTCGAGGACCGAGTTTGGTGACCCCTGCCGTAAAGTATCGGATGTTCTGTTCTTTGTGTGGGAAATGCTTGAATGTTTTTTGATGTTGAATCCTGATACACTAGTGGTGTTGTCAGTTGCTAAGGCAACGGGTCTGTGTGTAGTGTGGCCAACATGGAGAGCTAGAAAAGAAGAATATAAGTTGTTCTTCACCGGTTTTCTGCATAATTTTTCCCTTTTCTGTGACGCGCTGCTCTAAATTAATCCAAGTTTCATTTTGTTAACACGATTGTTCTACCGCTACAGCACAACTATTGATAGCAAGCAAACAAATCATCTTTTTGCCCTTTAGTGTTTGTGCAGAAGCGCAAAATTTCCACATGTAAACAATAACATAACACACTTTTAGCTGCCTGGTATATAGTTTGTGCCTTGCTATGCGTGTTTGAACTATTATTCTTGTTTCTTGTGAATATTAACAGAAATTTTGAGTGCATCTATGATGGTGCAGGGCATGTCGGCCCAGGGCCCCAACCAGGATGGGACCGCCCCTGCACATGTGACCATCTGTGTTTGAACTTTTACTGAACCCAGTTTATCTGTGAAGAGTAAAAACTGGAGCAGAGGGAGATGAAAGACGTGGTTTTGTTAGGGTGAAGGAGGAACAAAAACAGGAAGTGAGTCAGTAAAGTTGGATATTAACTCATTTTAATACATACCATAATCCACTCCCTTCCCTGGACAGAATAATGAAACGAGACGTACTGAGGATGAGCTTTGCCACCTAATGGGTTACTTTTTAACTTTTTATTTTAAACGCTTGTAAATTTATTTGACCAGACGTAGGTTGAAAAAGTTGTCTGAGTCCCAGAGGTATTTATTTTTCTTACCCAGAGCCGGCTCCACGGCGATGGGAGAGGACTCCTGAGACTCTTCGCTGAGGCCAAAGATGTTCACAGCCTGGACGCGGAAAACGTAGCTCTCCCCTGGGATGAGGCCGTGGACCACAAACCTGACACACATTCAGTACGTTTCATTATAAATAACAGTAATCATCAGCACTCTAATCAGATTTAACTAAGATGATCAGGTGTTTTTTGTAATTCATAGCAATATTTTTGTAGACTAATAATAAGAAAAACCAATTGTATGGTTCTAATCCTGTGCTTATATGTTGTTTTTCAAACTACATAAATATATTAAATCAGGTTGGACTGTAGTCTAAATTAAATAAATTTTAAGATGAAATATTATCATCCGTATGGGATTTTGGAGTCACATATTGAATATTTTAAGTTTAGAACTGGTTTTTAATGGAAAATTACAGATCACTTGATTGCCAATGAGATAAACATGCTTTGGATCAGGACTTTAATGTGTTAATTTTGATTAATTAATTACATAGATCTGAATGCAATCAATTGCATTTTTTAATTAACATTTTTATTTAATTTATTTTTTGTTTACTTACAAAGGTTCTTGCTGGAACCCTGCGTATCTACATGTTTCTGGTACGGCCATAAATCTGACACACAAGCTACTTCCAAGAACAGCAATTGATGACAAAATCGTTTCTTCTTGACCTGGGAGTTAATTTTTGCATCAAAACCTGATCTGATGAGATGCTGGAAAAAAGTATTGTTGTGTTGATGTTATGCTAAAAGGAGTTAGCCTGTTAGCACCGCTATTCCAGCTGAAAATAGCATCTCAATGCTAAAGTTGTAGCAGCAGCACAGACGTCCGCAGTGCTAATGTCAGCGACTACAGTTCACACTTCTAAATTTGTGTTTTTTCAGAGATGACATGAATGATGAGATTTTTCTGAAGCATTTGAAATTTGGATGGTTATAATAGCTCTTTGCACCAATCTGATGATTGAATAACCTAAATAAGATTATAAACAACAACAAAAATAATTGTTGCTGTTTGTATGTCTATTTATTCAATAATTTAGCAGCAAATGGGGCTGTTGAGTTGAAAATTCTGCTTATTTTTGTCAATATCTGGTTTTTGATTAAACTGTGATTAATTAATTATAACCTCTGTAATTGATTAACAATTTTAATCGAGTTTCACCACTAGTGCAAGAGCAAATATTAGAAACATCGAGTTACCCTTCCGATCAAGACATCTTAGTTTACAGACTTTACAGTTTGGTAGGGATCTCTGCAGTAGTTCAGCTCTTAATCAGAAGCTCCAGTGATTTTTTAATCATGTCAAATTTTACCGATATAATGACAGGGGAACACCAGGCCTCTGTTTTGGGCCCACTTCTTTTTTTGGGACTGTGGCGCAAAAGAGCAAAACATTGAAACTGAAAAACTATTTTGAATTTTTTCTTTCGGACTCGATGTTCTTTTCAAACTTTTGGCCCAGTTTGGCGTTTGGGTGGCGCCTCAGGAGAGCGGCAGTGTGGGAATGTAACTGGCACCAAACAAAAGCAGAACAAAATGTTCCCTGCTGTTACATTCAGCAACCATGGGAAGCAGAAATTATGTGATTGGCTGCTTATGCCAACACACAGCAGAAAAACATGTTAATGTGACAAATTTTCTTAACCTCAGGTAAAGACAACTTTTTTTTTCCAGAAATCTCTCCCAGCAGTGAGAACTGGGACTGATCTGCCGTTCAGATCCCAGCACGTCTCACCTGTTATGTCTGAACGGTTTGTGGTTGCAGGGGAACCACTCCTTGGCTCCGACAACCCGGCCGTCGATGTAATAACCCAGCAGGTTTTTCAGATGTGTTGGAGCTTCCCATTGGACAAACACAGAGGACTTGGTGTTTCTGGTGGCAACAATCTTCCCCGGAGCCGAGGGAACGCCTGTTCAATTAAAACCCATATGTTAAAGAGGACAGGATCTATCTACTGAATGCATTTAAATTAACTTTGGAGTCAAATGGAAAATGTCATGTTGAACCAAAAATACGGAATCAACAAAAAATATACAAAAACGTCACACTGATTACATTAAAATCATGTTTAAAGTCTCTGAAGTTGAGTTAAAAAAGGACAGAGAAGAATTTTACAATAATCTAAGACATGAGAGATTATATAATCTGCTTACAACTTCTTCTTCAACATAGTAGTCAAATGAACAACTCTTTGTAAAGTGTTTATTGTCTTTTTAGTGAAACAAACTGTGACAGTTTATTTTGTGAAACAAGTGAGTGGTTTTGTTTTTCCAGACATTTACATCAACACAGTGGGAGACGGAGACGTTGGTGCTTTAACAGCAAACTGAAAGAGTGCATCAAAAACAGAGCAGAGTAGAATAGTCATTATTGATTTAAATTAAAGGTGCAAGACTCCGAATGAAAGTGATTTATGTTTTCATTCATACATACCAACCGGCAGCTCGATACCTGCAACACACAGTCACTTTTCAAATAAAAAACTGGCTAAACTTCAACATTTTACATATTGTGAGGTAAATATTTATATTTCAATAATGAAAAACCTTTAGCTACAAACTATGGGGTGTTGTGTAAAACGTTGCACAGTCAAAAATTAACAGCCGTAATTTGGGTTAAGAAGAAAAAAATAAGAGTTGTTTTCATAATATTATTCCTTTAACTGTACATTTCACAGTATAAAAATAAGTACTTAGTTTGAAAGCTAAATATTTAGTTTCACACCAAATATTAAGGGTAGAAAGAGACTTTGAAAAATAAAACCCCCTTTTCTTTTCTCTTATGACAGACTAAATAACCCAAAATACTGACTGTGTAACTTTACAAACGACACTCGTTAAAACAAAAATAATAAAAATTTTATACGGCTTTTCTATAAAACAGGGACTCAGTTTGAATTTCTGGAGACACAAACTGGTGAAATGATATGAGGGACAAAAACTATGTTTTGTCTCTCACACATTACTAAAGACTCACACACACAAAATACTAAAATTGCACATATAAACCAATAAAATATCACACACACACACACACACACACACAAAGCATATAGACATAATATTCTGAATGATGGGTCGAAAATGTATATGTGTGTGAACTAACACTAGGCTGAATGAATGAATGAATGAATGAATGAATGGGGAGGAGACTTGCATACTGGCCACATACTTCAAATCTGGCTGCTCTTACCATCCTCATCGACCTTTTGGATGGGCTCCGAAGGCGCCGAGGCCTCGCTGGAACCGTACATGTTGACGGAAAAGACTCGGAACTGGTACTTTTGCCCATCTTGCAAATCAAAAACCGGATAACGGGGCGAGTGCAGTTTGACGGCTGTGTTGATCCGCTGCCATGCTCCAGTGCCTGCTAAGCACTGTGGGGAGGAGGGAGGCATAGATGGTAGAGCTCCCATGAAAATTTTAACCCACAGAGACTTAATGAACGCTTCAACAGCTCAGCTTGTTGGATAAATCAAAACAGACAGGAACTGTTTCCACTACTGAGATGTTTCCAGCTTCCACTAGACGCTTAAAGCTGCAGTGTTCAACTTTTATAAAAACATGTTTTCTTTACATATTTGTTGAAACTGTCACCATGTTGTGATTGTCTGGTATGAATCAGATAATCTGTGTAAAAAACTGAGCTTCCAGTGCTAACTAGAAACAACCAATCAACCAGGAGGCGGGTCTTAACTAACGATTCTGGTACCTCGATTATTAAAATTCTTTAAGGAAAATTATCTCCCTTGAAGCTTCATTAAATTATGTTTTATTTACACTGGTCAACAGCTAAACAACTGTCTGGGGTTTTCAACTGTTTGGGGTAATTTTGATGTGCTGAATCCAGAAATCACATTGGTTTCATCACATCAGGTCATCTTCCTGAACTATGGATGCAACACGAGTGTCAAAATGCATGACTTGTTCTGACATCTGGGTCGGTTTCCTGAATCAATGAGTGATGAGCAGCGGGAGAGATTCCAGCAGGACAGAAAAGAGATGGAGAATTTTACACATTGAAGATGTAATGTTCAATTTACAAGGACTTACAGAAATCCAAGTTTATAACATTTAACTAAGACAATCTGTCAGAAAACTTTTCTTTTTCTCCTAAAACCTATTTTGGATGAGAAACATTAACGGAAATGAACTGATAATGTCACAAAAATGTAATCAATTTAGTCAGAAGATTAGATTTCTCTAAGTCAAATTAGAATAAAAACCTGACCTGATTGAGGAAAATGGATGTCATTTTTGGATTCAGCGGCGGAAAATATTTCCAATTCAGCTGAAAAATCATAGACAATGTCCAAAAAATATGTTTTTGTAACCCAGCATTATTTAGCACATCGTGTTGCGACCAAGGGATTATTTATGTTGTGCAACGCTCTCACTTCCAAGTTGTTGACTAAACCTAACAGCTAGCAGCAACGTCCAATTTTCAAATTTGATCCAATTTTATTAACTGATGATAATATCTGGGTTTTTATCGTTTTCCGGGGACCAATAAGGATCCTTAATTTGACTAGATCGATGCCTGGAGTACGGCAGCCTTTCTCCTCCCGTCACGTTAAGTTGCATCTCTGCCATTAGCACATTAAGCAGCAAGTACATGAGGATGATTGACAGCGTTAAGCCCCTCCGCCTTGTTCTGACTGGTAGTTTTTGGTTGCAAGTGGTGCCAACAATAGTTCAGTAAGAAGGTTGAGGAGATTGAGCTTTTCACCTGTTATCTGTCTCATATTATACAGCGACATGTTAACAGTTTTTAAATATGTAAGAAACATTGTTTTATATGTTTCAGCTTTTAACAGTTTAGACAAGTGAAGGTTTACGGTTCTGTTTTGTGCAGCAAAGATGGTACTTGGTGTCTACTGATAAAAATAAAGGGCAAACGGTGAAGCAACACGAACCTTTTCAATGATGTACCAGAGCGGAGCTCGTCCGCGAGGGCTGGGAGGCTTCCAGCTCAGCACCACGTACGATTTGAAAATCTCTGACGCATGCACGTCCGTGGGCTCGCCAGGGATAGTTACGTAGCCTAGATCGGGAGTGAATGCTTCTCAGGTTCAAAGCACACACAGCAGAAGCCATTGCAGGAGTCCCACAGTAAGAAGGCTTTGCTAAGATTTTCTGTTACCGAAAATTTCAGTGATTTTCAGTTTCTCTCCAACAGAGAGGAGAAAACTGCTCTCAATAATTATATTTATTTAATTATTTTAAGAAATAAACACCACCTGTCTCATGTGTGTAAAAGATTTAAAGTCTCAGAAAGTCTCAGAAAGGGTCTAAATTTGATTTACTGTTTAGAAGAAATGCAGGACTCCAACAACAACCATGTCTGTATCCTGTGTGTGTTATTTTCTCTTTAATTTGATGGTCAGTGTTTCGAGTTATTGGCGTAGGGTAGAGAATGAAGAGTAATCAGGCTTAGTAAAAAATTAAACACTCTATTAAAGTGTGAACAGAAAAGCTGAAAGAACACAAAGTGGGAGAATCCAACGTTCAGTTAAAAAATTAATTTGTTAGAAATTCAAAGAATACTAAAAAGAGTTTAACCACCAACAAACCACCAGAAGTGACAGAAATGACCAAAACCTACCAATGAGGTCAGGTCTGAAGGAAGAACTGTACAGGGCGATGCAACAAGAGGAACAGCAGAACAGATCTACAAAATCCTAGACAAACAGACCACAGAAACAATCCAGCATCTCCCAGCACAGGGTAAGATACTAGCAGGAAAAGATGGACCAAGTGGCTGGTTTGGTGCACAAGAACATCTGGAGAAATCCTAGGTCTAAACGGGAATCCCCTCTCAAAGTGTTGGAAAGTAAAGGAGCTAAGATCTAGTCTGACATCCAGAACCATACGGACAAAATAGCTGAACAACCGGATATTGAGACCATCAATAAGTAGCAGAGGACAGAGATGGCCAACAGAGAAATACCAAGGGGCCAGGAAAATCTATCTATCCTATCTAGGAAGCCAGCTATTTAATCAGCAAGCTACTTGTTAGCCAGCAATTTAATTAGATAGCTAGCTTTTTAGTTAGCCAGATATTTAGTTAGCTGTCTACCTATTTAGTTGGCTAGCTCGCAACAGATGAGAGCTGTTGTGATCTATCTATCTATCTATCTATCTATCTATCTATCTATCTATCTATCTATCTATCTATCTATCTATCTATCTATCTATCTATCTATCTATCTATCTATCTATCTATCTATCTATCTATCTATCTATCTATCTATCTATCTATCTATCTATCTATCTATCTATCTATCTATCTATCTATCTAGCTAGCTAGCTAGCTAGCTAGCTAGCTAACTCTAGCTATTTAGTTAGCAAGCTACAACTCAACATCGGATTTATCTTGTACTTCCACGTTTGCATGTGACACATTGATCCATTCAAACTGTTATATAAAAGTATAAACACGGTTGTGAATAAGACTATAAAATTTATCTATCTATTAGAGTCTAATTATTAAATTTATGACCCGATTCTGACTCCATTATGCCGTGTCTTGAACTCACAGCGATGCTAGTCCGCTTCACCGCCCTCTGAGACATCCTTACATCTCTTTTTTTAACTGGTTCTTCAGCACTCTTTCTACACACTGTATATTTAAATTCAGTAGGGGAATCTGGAGTAAGTTGAAAAACCTCCTGTTGCTAGGAAACGGTAAAAAACCTTGATCATGTGACCAAATAGCTAGGAGGAAGGAAAAGGAATCATTTGATGAAGTTTGTAAAGGTAAGAACCTCATGGGATAAAGTGGTTAGACTTTTATTTCTTAGACTAAATTCAATTTAAAGAGTGGAAAATATTTTATTATCATAAGTTTCATAAGAATTGTGTTTAGACCATAATAGATTTAAATTAGTTTTATGTATCAGTTGTGCTATGTATAAACTGAAGATAAACATTTTACCTGAAGTCAAAATGGTAACTTTGGGTTAAGTTGAATCATGAGACAACATTTTTGGACATGCTACATTATTGAAACAGTTATGTTTACATTTGATCTGACTGTTTGAAAGAATGCACAATATCCTGAAATATATGCAGATGTATAAGTTAGCGATCAAGCTAAAGTTGCTGTGATGTAGTGATCATAAATATGAGAAATGTCTCATCTTACTCCAGACTCCCCTGTAGTTATGGTTAAATATGGGTCTACAGAAAACAGGCAAATAAAAGGCAAAGTTTTGGAAAACAGTTTCTTAAAGGAGATGAAACAGCATGAGACCAAAAGAAAGTAGGTGTAAAACAAAGCACAACTTTAAACTTTGCTACTGTTACCAGTCCAAGTCTGAGACATTTTTCAAACCCTGTTGCTTTTGCTCATCACGACGTACGCAGATAATAAGATATCAAAGAACCTAGAGTCCCATCAGTTTGATTTTTAATATGAAGAAATGTTGTTTTATTGTGGTTATTTTATGGCAGTGTGGAACAATGGGAATGAGTTAGTATTCGGTGGAAATATAAATTATTCTAGATAGAAAAGGAGAGCACAACTCTGCACAAAGACCAGTCTTTGTGCACTACTGTACCTTCCAGTTCATCATCCTTGATCACTATGTCATATTTCCCTTCAATTTTTATCACTGGTTTTGGAAAGGAGGATAAAAAAATCCATTAGGATCCGTTGACGTCTTCCTTCCCCGTTCTCTGTATTTACCTTCGTCGGTACCTTGCAGGCGCTGACTCTCCGCGGCATCGATGGCGGTCACTTTGACAGACTTGCGTGACGGTCTGCTGATGCCTGCGCTGTTCACGGCTCTCACTCTGAAGTAGTAGGAGTAGCCAACGCCGAGGCCACTCACCGGGTATTTGCAGATCTTCACGGGCGCCGGGTTGCACTGGACCCAGGTGTCAGTCCCAGCTTCACAGCTACGCAACAAACAGGAGACAACATGGCAAAAGCATTAAGAGTGTTATTATTGATGGTTTTTCACCATCATTGGCAAACTTAAAGATCCAAAATCTTCTTTTGGTTGGTGAGGTCAATGTTTTTTTTTTTTAGGAATAGCTCCCTACATCATCGCTTAAAAAAGTGATTTATAATTTTATTCACAAAACTGTGCAGTACCTGAAACACACAGTAACTTAAAAAAAGTAAAAATTAGCTTAAAACATTTTATGTATTGTGAGGAAAACATCTACATTCAACAAATGTGAAACTCTATGAACTATGGAATGTCGTTTTTAAATGTATGCAAACAAAAATCAACGTTAAAAATTTGGATTAAGAAAAAAATAGGTTTTCATTTTTCAGCGATTTTTTTTTATTCTTTAATTTATACAGGTCACAGTTTCAAACTAAGCTAAGTATTTAGCTTTAAACTAAAGATGTACTTAGGAAGCTAGATATTTATATTTAGACTAAGCATTTAGTTAGCTAAATATTTAGCTACCACTGTAAATATCTAGCCTCAAATTAATCATTTAACTCCAAACTAAATATTTACTTAGGAGGTTAGATATTTAGCTTTAAACTAAAAAGCTTCATAGTTAGTAAGCTAAAGATTAAGCTTCAAGCTAAAGATTTACCTGATAGCAACAAGCTGAATATTTTCTTTGCTAAATACCTAGCTACAATGTAAACATTTTGTCTCAAATTAAATATTTAGCTCCAAATTAAATATTAACATAGGAAGGTAAATATTTAGCTTGAAACTATGCACTTAGTTAACAGGCAATATATTTAGCTTCAAATTAAATATCTATCTCTGATCTAAATAATTTGTTTGAAGCTAAATATTTAGCTAGCAAGCTACTTAAGTAGCTGGAGTGCCAACGTCTATTGAAAGAGAGCCTGGAGTGCTTCTGGCTGCTGACTGACCGATCCACAAAGTATCCGGTGATTGGTGCCTCGTTGACTGTGTTGGGGGGTTTCCAGGCAACCAGGACGTAGTCCGAGTTGACGTCATACGCCTTGACGCTCATCGGAGCTCCAGGAGCTCCTTTCACAGACGCAGGAGCATCTAGAAACCAAATTAAAACAGACCAGTATAAGCACGTAGTTAGACGGAATACACTGAATCTCAGGGCAGGCGCTACAGCTTTGACGTAGCTAAAGCTAAGCTAACCGTACGTAATGTCTAACCTGAGACAAACAGGTAGGCGCTGTGCTCAGCGGTGCCGTCCTTCGTGAAGATCCGGAGGGTGTAGAGTCCTTCATCGTCTTTGGCCAGCTGAGGAAGAGTCAGAGACGCTGCTCCTCCACCCAATGACATCTCCACCAGGTTACTGGGTTTCAACAGCGTGTCTGTGGGAATGAATAAATGGATGACCAAAACATGAACTATTGAATGAACGAATGAACGAATGTCCAAAACTACAAAATGAATGAATGACTAAAACACAAATAAAGGGGAAAGATGAAATTGTGGATGGATGGATGGATGGATGGTTTAACAGATGGATGGATGAACGGATGGATGGATGGATGGATGATGGATGGATGGTTTAACAGATGGATGGATGAACGGATGGATGAACGGATGGATGGATGATGGATGGATGATTTAACAGATGGATGGATGGTTTAACAGATGGATGGATGAACGGATGGATGGATGATGGATGGATGGTTTAACAGATGGATGGATGGTTTAACAGATGGATGGATGGTTTAACAGATGGATGGATGAACGGATGGATGGATGATGGATGGATGGTTTAACAGATGGATGGATGAACGGATGGATGAACGGATGGATGGATGATGGATGGATGGTTTAACAGATGGATGGATGAACGGATGGATAACGGTTGGGTGTTTGTCTTACCGTCTCGGTACCACTGGGCCAGCGGTGGTACGTTGGGCAGGTCAGGAACCACCACCATGGTGCAGGAGAGTCTGATGGAGCTCCCCTCCACCCCAAAGCTCACTGGGAATCTCTCCAGTAGGGTGACCTCCAGCTTACTGGGATGGATCTCAGTCAGATGGGGGACTGGACCGGGACAAACAGGAAGTGGTCACCATAAGAATGTTTAAAACCTCTGATCTCACATCTATGGGACAACATTAGGGCCACTGAAGTCTGACTGAAATCTGACTTTGAAACCAGAATTATGACTATTTTTTTATTATGATTCTGACTGTGACCATTAGTTTCAGCCCCACAGTAGCACATAGAAACATTTATTGCTACTAATAGTTTATTACTACCAGCTTGTATTTATAACAGTGTAATCTTACCGAGACCAAGCTGGCAGGACTCTCCAGCTCCTGATGGTCCTGTCAACAACATAAAGTTACAATCAGTGCAACACCGGCATCAAGACTATGAAAACAAAAGCGTCATGGAGAAGCTTACTCTTTACAGTAACCATGGCCTTGCTGGTAGCTGTGCCATGCTGATTGGTTGCCATGGCGCTATACTCTGCAGTATCACTCACTACACACCTACAGACAAGCAAACACAGTAAAACATAAAAACATCCATCAAATCAATTTTAGAAATATATGAGAGAAAAAACGTCCCCATTTGAACTTGGTGTTCATATGTAATGAATTAAAAACCGTATTGGGATGGATGTGGACTTTCTCTATGAATTTAATTTATTGTTGTTTGTCACATGTACAATGAAACATACAAAATAAACAGAACTGCAACCTGTAAGGTTTAGTAAAGAAGAAAAGGACCTTTTGTGTTTGTGTAGGAATAGTTGGACTGTCATATCTCAAAAACATTATTATGGCATTATAACAATTGTATGCAAGTATATAATGTTGCAGGTACAAAACTTTAAATATTTTTATTGCCTTTTAATGTCTGAATCCAGATGTAAACCTGATGGAACTGTTGTGAAACTGAGCAGAGCTGCATTTAAACAACATTTTGGAAAATCTTAGTGAACTGGAGGAAACTTGAAGAGAAACAGGAAACCAAAAATAATTTCCGAAACTAATAAAGATGATAAGAATAAAACGACTTCTAACTGGAGCTATTCATTCATTGGGTGTACTTAGTTTTTCCTATGACACTATAAGTTGGCAGGGAAACTTTGTTCCTATGTTTGTGTACAGGAGTGGCTGATCAGGTTTATGTTTATATAACTATTTTTACCCTAAAACATCCATATCAGAGGCTTGTTACAGCTTTAATCCATTTGGCACTTTCTCTTTTTTTAATTCTAGCAGCTTTAAAAAAATCTCTGAATTAATTTTACAGCTGACCCAACAACAGGTCTTCCAGCTTCTGTATTTTTCTGTTTTCAGGCTGCCAACACTGAGTTAAGGGTCTTCGTTCCACCCTGAGGGCGAAACTTAAGGACCAGACAATCTGCCATGACATCAAGTGCATTCCCTCTATAGAAGGAAGAAATGTGACCTTCACTCAAGACAGAACTATTTTAAGATGATCCTCTTTCTCAGCTGCTGCAGCATAAAGTCACTCCTCTCTCTAACACTGTTCCTACTTGTTTTCACGTCATGAATACGATCTTTTTTTATTTACATTGAGTAAAACGTTAATAAAAAAAACTTCAGGGAAAAACCAACACCAACAGAGAGGGGAGAAGAGATTAAAGGAAAGAGTGAAGCAGGAAGTGAGAGACAGAGGGATAGAAATCACATGCGGAGGCAGGAATTCATGTCTCGAATGACACAAAGGTCAGCACTTTGATACCAACAGCTGATGGCTCCGTCAACTCGATGCCGTAATCTGTAACTTTCAATCTCCTGTCTCCTGAGAAACTGAGCTCAGAAAAACCAACGGTAAAAAAGAAAAGAAAACTACACTTTTTGGAGCAAAATTTCCATGAGACCAAAGTTTCGTTGGAATAATTAGTTGTGCAGTATTATGTGTTTTCTAGACACTTAATGCTATTTTATAGCACAAGCAACTAACTATGTACTTATAAAAATGTTGTATATATCAAACATGACTTAAAAGAAGTTTACTTTGTAATTTAATGCCTTGAAGTTGAGCCTCTGTCTCTTTAAAAACTCCTGCTCTTTCTGAAACTACAGGAATTCATCACAACATGGCTCCTCTATTAACCCTTTAACAGCGTTTTTACCAGCGCTGCACTGACCAGCTCAGCAGATGTGCAGTTCCACCAGATGTTTGCTAATTGCTGCTGGCTAGTCTGAAGGAGCCATGTGGGGGGAGACGGCTGCTCTGCTGCAGGGAGGAAACTGCTGCGGCTCAGAGGAGGAGCTGCACCTTGAAGGTGGAGCTAAGTCCACCCAGGCGTTTTTCACAGCTAAATGGTTGCCATAGAGATTAAACACACATGAAAGAATCAAAGCAACACTCCAGGTTTGTTTTTGATGAGGGGATAACATTATAACATAATGTAAAACTCAAAAAAGTTAATTTCTTTTTAAGATAAAATTTTTTTCCTTCTTTTGTCTTTCTCTTTTTAGCCTTTTAAAGGATACCGCCATCCTTTGAGAAATCATAATTTTCACATCATAATTTTGCTGAATGCAGTAAGATCCAGTGTTTGAATACTTAATAACCTAGAGGTCATTCTGCATCTAAGCGCTCTTTTCAGAGACTCCAGCTTCCTCTCACAGTCCAGATTTATGAATTTTCTCATATATATTTGTCAATTATATTGTACAGTTCTTACAAATCTTGCCGTGTGCTTTGTGAATCTTTTTGAGACTGATTTAGCTCCATATAAAACTATAGCGGCTCTTTGGATTTTCTGATAATTTACCTACCTGCTAATGATCAGACTGTGGACTCCATACTTGCTCTCAATCTTGTACTTTCCCGGGGCGCTCAGTGGGTCGACTGGAACTCCTCCTTTATACCTGCAGCCAACCAAATACGACAGATATTCATTTTACTCTTATCCCGGAGACATACAGAAAAGACATTTTGAACTTTTGTTTTTAATTCAGTTCCACCCAAAATGGACATTAAGCTCCTAAAAAAACGCTTTAGTTCTTATTTCTAAGCAGAAGTGAGGAATAATGTTAATTTTCAAAATTAGGAACACATAAGGGAAGCAGAAACATTTTAAAAGGTGAGCATTCCTACCATTTAACAATGGGCCGTGGGTTTCCCTCCACAGTGCAGAACAGTTTCACCGGGGTTTTCTCCCAGACGGTGTGGGGCCGAAGGGCCACCAGGAAGTCTGGCATCTTGGGAATTTCCTCCAATAAATCTGCTCTCTTTTTCATCATGTCCTTCACCTGGTGAATGTTTGGAGTAGAACATGATTAAAATAATGAGAATATCTGATTGCAGGTTGGCTGTTTTTAATGCAAGAGTCCTAATCACTTAAAAATGAGTTCATATTATAACTTACTTTGCTTTTTCTTACAAACAGATTGGAAAAAGTGACTAAAACCAATCATACCTCCTTTTTTATAGAAATGGTATTCCTGTTTTTGTTGAATGGTTGATAGGATGGTTGGATTCTCCAACAGTAATAAGAATAAAAACAACACATGGTAGCCAGTTTTACATTTTCTTTATGCTATGCTGCCACAGCTGTATATCTGGAATAAAAACAACCAATCAGAACCAGGATGAAGGTCTTAGTGCTGTCAATCAACCATGTGTATGTGCTGGTAAATGTGTTAATGGTGAAGAAACAACAAAGTTACATGTCTGCTGCATTAAGAACTTTGACCAGTTCTTAAAGCCAGTTTCACATAACCTGGTTTGAAAATCTTTCTTCTATTCATCATTCTGGAAACCAGCTTTCTTTTTGCATGGGCCTTGTTCTTAATGCAGCAGTATGTTACTTTGTTGTCTTGCTATCATTAGCACATTTAGCAGCATGAACATGAGTATGACAGACAGCACTAAGACCTGCCTCCTGGCTCTGATTGGCTGCTTTTGGTCGGGAGCATTTCTTCAGACAGCAACAGTAGCTCAGGAAATAGGTGGAAATCGATCTTTTTACAGATTATCTGTCTCAGATTATAACCTCATAACAAAATGATCATTTTAACAAATATGTAAAAAAACAGATTTTTTGAAATAAGTTGTTTAACTCAGCTTTAAAGTAGAGAAATGATAAGAACATATTTTGTACTTATTTATTCTGAATTAAAAAAACTCACAGATTAAATTTTCTATTAAATTTTATCTGAAGTTACAGTTGTTTATAATATTTTTAGATAATTTTATATTCAGTGAGGTGTATTTTGTTACTGTGCTGCTGTGACAAGTGAATTTTCCAACTGTAGGATTAATAATGTAAGAAACTGTCATAAAATTTTTAAATGCGCTGTATGTCTATCCCAAACACAGAGCAGGAATTTTCACCTCCCTGTTCTTCATGAAAAACTCTAAACCATCCATCACTGCTTGGTATCATTGTATAAATGTGAGCAACGTGACTCCAGATGCGTAGAGCAAAACCCTCTTGAGAAGTCAGTATGATTATTAAAGTGCTAACTAAGTGCAGTCCATTTACCGTTTCCTTGACTACTTGCCTCTTTTTGGATCGCAATACTTTCCACTTGAGCTTTAGTCGCAATCCTCATCCTGTGCAGCTCCTCCTGAATAACAGCCAGACCTTTTCCCACATTTGAACTCACTCTCTGGTACTCCTCGGTTTCCGCAGCAGTCCTAAAACCAAACACACGAAACCAACATTGAATACTGCGTAGAATTATATATGATAGTGAATTCCTAATGTTACACTGGGATCTAATTAAGTGTTAGTTTGCAGAAATAAATGCTGGCAGTAAATTAATCTAGAACAGGAAACATGGAACATGGGGAACTCTGTGTACTAAACTCTGCTATGCTTCCTAGAACAGGTTATGATACGTCTATGGTTTATACAAAATATGTTCAACACAGTTTTTGAATAAAATCATTCTTCGGTAATGAGATTTCAGTCTGGTCAGTTCTGCCTATGGGCTGTTTTAGGGCCTTTTGCCACTTTAAATAATCTGCTTCTAGCCATGCCTTCCAACTCAACGTTTACACTCGCACTTGAAAATGGCTGCAATCAAATGTGCAGTTATAAACCGTACATCTCTGAAAAGCAGAAGTGGAGCCTCCTGCACAACCAACAAGAATGCAGCAGGTGGTTTCTGGATGGTAAGTCAAGAACAAAACACTGGTCTATTCCAGCAGCCATGGCACAGAGCATGCAGTGGTACAACCGGCTGACTAAAAGTGCTGTAGTTCATCTTGGGTTGCTAGGTAACAGGCTTGGATTCACCAAGGTTGCTAGGTAACAGCGCAGCGCTGGCTGATTTGTGATGTTACATTCCTGAGGTTTACAGCTAATTTTCTAGACACCAAAATCCTTAACTTACTCCCAATAACTAGCTGTGTGGATTTGCTTTTAGAAGCAGTGTGAACCAAAACAGAAATATGTAATCAACAGATCCCTTTTAAGGAAGTCAACAAGAATTAAAGAGCAGTAATTAGTGAGTGAAAACCTAAGGCCAGCGTCGAATAAGCTCAGATATTAGCCAGGGTCAGCATGGACTCACCTCTGCCGGGAAGCCGGGATGGTGTAGGCTGGTTCTGCCATAGCCTCTGTGGCCTGAGTCTGCACCTGCCTTGCTGACTGGAAGCTCGATTTCCTGCGGAGATCAGATGTCTTTAGAGCTTTTACAAAGACTTTCAGGCGCTAAAATACGACAGAGTATTAACGATACGCTAAGAATTATGAGACTAAAATCATAAAATTACAAGAATAAAGATGTATTTTAATAATAAAGTTACAATATTATGACTTTCTTCTTGATTATTAAAACTTAATTCTTGTAATTTTCTGACTATTTATGCAATATGACTTAATTTTCAAAATATTTTTTCTCATATTATTTAAACTTTACTTTTGTATGACTTTATTCATGTAAAACTTTATTCTTCACTTTTTCTTAGTATGGCCCTTAAACTCTGTCGTACTAAATAGGAAGACATTTTGTTGTACTAAAGCGAATTAATACATTTAAAAAAAAAATCAAACTAACTAGACATTCTTAGAAAAAAACATGGCAACCTAAAGCAAAGCGTTGCAAATATTTACATATTTGAACTAAATACTTAAATGTTAAACTGAACAACAGCCTTCCTGTTTGTGAAGACGGTTTTGTGCTTTTAAATGATCAAAGTGACGAGATGAATAACTTAAAATACTACGAAGAAACTTTATTCTTTTACTCATTTGACTGAGTGAAAAACCTAAAAACTATGTGCACCAGCACTGGCGTAACTACGTTTACATTTCAACTATGGAGTTAAATTAGGACCAAATGTTTTGTTTATTAGAAAAATAACATTGTAATAGAGAAAGTAAAATTTGAAATTGAAAATACACTTCAAAAACACCAAAGTATTTTTGGTCTAATTTTTAGTGGTATCTATCTTAGTACTTGAAATAAGATAAACTAACTTAAATGCAACTTTTCAGCAAGATATAAAGACTTGTTTTAAGTAAATAGTTACTTAATATTGATGTAAAAGTATTAGTTGCATTGGCAGATAATTAACTTGTAACATGGTTAAGTTAAATAATCTGCCAATGGAACAAATACTTTTTCATCAATATTAAGGAATTATTTATTTAAAACAAGTTTCTATATTTAAGGTACTTTTGTCTGATTTCAAATTTACTAAGATATTTGCACTAGAAATGTGACCAAAAATACTTCTGTTTTTACTTAAGTTTTCAATTTATAATTTTTTTTTTTTGAAATTAAGAAGACATTTGGCTCTAATTTAGCTCCATATTCCTGGAATGAGGCAGAAAACATGGCAGTTTGCTGCAGTTTGAGCACAAACTAATGAAGGTTCTTATTATGACTGAATGAAATCTAGCACAGCCTCATGGCGGAGTCCAAAAACATCAACATATGATCGTTATGCTGTTTAGCTGACAAACCAGTTAAGAAAAATGAATTTATTAATTCACCTGGATGAAGCAGCAGAGCATTAGTAGGAATCACACGTTCACAAGTTAACATTAGCTTGAGCTCAGGAGCTTCTAGATTATCAGAGAGCTTAAAAAAAATGTTAAATCAGGCCTTTTAATTATGTGCTTTCATTATTATTATCTGCAACATGGAAAAATAACTTTGTTACAAAAAGCAATGGAATCAGAATCAAGTCGTGTCAAGCAGTTCAGGTTTTCTATCTTCAAACATCTGTGACATGTAAGGAAATAAAAAACATAATATATTTTGTGGTACTGCTGTGATAACAATAAAAGTGATAAGAACTATTAATTGCTTAGTTTTTATGTTACTGTAAAGCTATAACTGTGTGTTACAACAATTATAGCCCCACAAACACAAGTAATGCTCTTGGAAAATGTTCCCATTTGTAATTTGGTTCTTTAGGGCACAAGTCACATAAAGAAGTTTGATTGGTATCACTAAACTGCACATAATCACTGGATTTAATCAAATTTTCAAATCTATTGATACTCTCATTGACAAAACAGTGGAAAAACAGTAAAGCAAAAAATCCCAACAATACGATCAGTTTTGAGGCAAAAAATAATTTTTTTATCACAATATAAAATAGATGTTTTAATAAATGCCCTCCGATAAACAAATAAATACAGAACCAGATGTCTAAAAGTTACCAACTAATATACATATACACCTTTTCCAATTTCTTACTTATTGAGCTTTGAGAAACATGAAAATGAATAATTCCCAGCTGGCCTTCAACTAGGTTTGTTTTTTTACAAGAATCTGCTATAAAATAGTGAATATTAAATCTGAAAAACTACCCATTTATTTAAGGAAATTAAAAAATAATGCCATAATCAAGGCTCTTCGGTTATATATTGGTGGAACTGCAGCAGGTGTTTACATGAATGACTTTGTAAAGAGACGATTTATTCAAAGCAGAAAGCAATTTAAAACTTCAGGTTCACTGCAAAAACACAAACTTACAGAGTTTTGTCTAGTTTTTAGAGCAAATATATCAGAATACCTGAAATAAGATGAAACTTTAACAAGATATAGGATTTTTTTAAAGTAAATAACATTTTAGCAAGATGTAACAGCTGGTTTTAGGGAAATAATTCCTTACGTAATATAGATATACAAGTTCTGGTTCCACTGGCAGATTATTTCACTTATAACAAGACGTGAAATAATCTGCTAGCGAAACTGGTAGTTTTTTTTGGTCAATATTAAGAAATTATTCACTTAAAAAAGCTCCTATATCTTGCTAAAATGTTACATAGAAATTAGTTTTGTCTTATTTCATGTGTACCAAGATATTTGCTCAAGAAATTAAATCAAAATACTTTGTCATTTTGTGTTTTTGCAGTGAAAAAGCCTAAAATGAGTCTGATTTGCATTGTAAAGGTACAATGGACGCTGCATCTGGCAAAGCAGCAGCAGCGATGGCAGCGGCTTCACAAAGCAGCAGGTAAATTTCACCTTCATACCTTTCTGTCTGCTGCTTGACAACATGTTTACTGTGGTGATAAGCATAATCAGTTTTAACTTGGCTCACAGCCTTCTTCTTATACCAGGGTATGACTGTGGAAGCCATGACAGGAAAACGTCAGGGAGTTCAGGCTGAAAGCACCGGGGGAAGGGAGAGACCAAACATGGATTATCATGAGAGAAACGTCAACACCACAGTCGCAACCGCCTTTATTTATTACATCCACAGGATTTACACTTCATTAAACTACACAAGTTTCTTCGTTATGGTCACAACTCCACTCACTGGTGTGAGTCGTAAGATTAATTTCTTGCCAAAATCCTAAAATCTAAATAAAAACAGCCTCACAGACTGACTGAAATATATAAAAGAAATAGACTTTTATCTATTTCACAGATAAAACTCCAACAAGTTGTACATATTCAGCAGTTTGACCTATTTCCAGATCTTCCAACCTGTACTGCTCAGCTATGAATAGCTTTTAACAGTCTGTGGATTCAATTATAGGGAAAAAATTAGAATATTTATTATTAGCAACACACATGCTTTACACCACTGATAAAACCACTCAGTCAGATTAGCCGCCTGTAATCAGATTCCAACAATTCTTTCAAAATAAACTGCAAACCACTTATTTAACTCACAATTAACACCAGTAATAATTTTTAAAAAAATCTAATTTCAAGTGCATTTAAAACAGACATGTAAGGAAATAAGTTAGATTTCACACCACTGCCAACTAAAATTTTACCAAACCCCAAATTAATTTTTTCAACAGATAAACAATAAAAATTAAAACGTTTTCTTCCTAGAGATAATTAGCAACTCAATTTGAAAAACAGCAGCAAAAGCAACTTACCCTAAAAAACTGAAAACAGCACAAAGCGGTGGCAGACCAGCCTAATGCCACTTGGGAAGCTCTTGCTGATAGCAACAAAAATATTACCCTCTCACCGGAGGAATGCTGCGCTCCTTCCACCCCATGTATGGATGCACTTAAGACTATATATAGCATTTACCCCCAAATCTCATTTTCATTCACAATCTGCTGTTTGGAGATGAAGGACACGCATCTGTGCCTGCCCATTAAATTAATAAAACATGTAGAGGTATGTTTTATTCGGGGACTTTATCCCAGAATTTTAAAACTTTTTAGGGCTCAAATCTCCTTTAAAAAGTTAAAGTAGAAATCTGAATTTTCATGTGATCATGAAGAAAGCTGTGAAACACAAGCAACAATACAAAACGTCTTTCAATGATAAAACTGGCATTTTAAATCTCATAATGCTGGTTTTCATATGAAAGGTAGTATTTTCAGAAAGACTGATAAAAAGTGAAACATTTCTGTGTGAAATGATTACTCTAAATAAAAGTCAGAAACAGGTTTAATGTTATTTTCTGGCAGATCCTACACGCTCTGCGCTTAGCGAGACCTTTTTAGGTTTCTTGAGACAGTCTGTTCTCCTGCAGGCGGCACTCGGGTTATTTTTAACAGCGAGGCTTGTGTTCCAGAAAGACCTCTCCTTCAGACTCCACAAGAGCTTCTGCAACTATTTATTTCACACAAGCCAATTTATAATTAAAAAAGTACCACAAAGGAACTGAGTCGATCAAAAAAAGCAACAAATTTAGAGAAAAAAAACAAAGTAAGATTGGGACTGGGAGGCGTCCTCCTCATTTTGTTACACTGAAAGCATAAAGTGTGGATTAAAGTTATCCGATTTCACTGCAAAACATTACTCTGCATAAAACAACTTAGTAAATCTGGAAAAGAAGTTTTTCTATGAGTGGAAAAAATCTGCGTCTCCAACTAGCACTTCTTACCAAATTTTAAGGATAGTTTAATTAAAACAAGCTGCTTCATCTTGTTGAAAAGTTACTTTGCTGCCGTTCAGACGTTTTGAGCCCTGCTTTGCACTGCAAAAACACAAAAATCTACCAAGTATTTTATATCCAGTTTCTAGTGGAAATATGTTAGTACACTTGAAATAAGACAAAACTAAATTACAAGTAACTTTTCAGCAAGAATAGGTTCTTATTTTAAGTGAATAATTCTTAGTACTCTTTTCCCAACGCAAACTAAAAGTTTAAATTTAAACTTTTGAGAACAGGGCTACAGGTGCCATGTTATTCTTCCTAGAACAGGTTAGGATACGTCTGTGGCTATATGAAATATGTTTGTTACATTTTTTGCTCAAAATCATTCTTAGATAATGAGATTTTAGTCTGCTCAGTTCTGAATATTTGGAGCTGTTTTAAGGCGTCTCATCATTTTAAATCCAATTAAGCTGGTTTTGGTCCCCCTCAACGTTTGCACTCAATAACTGCAAGCAGATGCACAACTATAACTGTACATGTTTGAAAAGCAGAAGAAGAGCCTCCTGCACAACCAACAAGAATGTAGCAAGTGGTTTCTGGATGTTAAGTCAGCAACAAAACACTTGTCTTTTCCAGCAGCCATTGTACAGCGCATACAGCGGTAGAAACTAGTGGAAAAACACGAAGTAAATTTTTTTATTTTTGCAGTGTTTACCACCACTCAAACAAGGTTTAAACACAAAAACACCACAACAAAGTAAATGACTAAAAATCAGGCATAGAGAATAATATAATACATATATAAAACATGGACGAATCAAATTATTAGAATAAATCATTTTATTACCTATTCTAAATGTAATCACATTGTTTAACGGCCTAACCGCTTCTCTTATGCATCTAGAACAGCGGCATACAGGACGTGATATTTTTCACAGTGGGCAAGTCAATAATAACCTTGATAAATTTTATACTGAGCTATGTAATTTCTGATTCAGTTGTTTAGAAATGATTTTACCACTCGGAGGCACCGATAGTAGAACTGAACTTTCATCCCCAAGTGGCCATTTCATGATTTCGTACGGGAAAAACATGAAACGGCGACAACAAAACAACAGAGTTATGCTTCTGTTCCAGTGCGATAGCATTCTGGACATGTACTAATATCCAGGACTGGGGAGCGTAGTAAGTGACTCTTATTCTGCAGACATGTTTGACCACAGGCACTAATTCTTTTTCACATTTAGACCAACGTATAAAACATTTCTGGTGTTCGCCACATCTAACCTGAACAACTGAAATCTGTTCATACCTCAAACTTCCTCTAAAATATGCAGTATTTTAACAGTTAAAACACCAAATATACCTCAAAATAAATTGATACGCACAGTGGAAACCGTTTTAGCGCTACCACAGAGCTTAACATCCACAGACATCCTTATTTCCACTCTTCAACCAATCAGTGTCAATCAAGATAAATGCTGCTCCTGGATTGGCTACTTTTCAAACTCCAGGCAAAAGCGTGTTGATGTAGAGTAGCTTTGCATCAAGAAAGATAAGGTTCCCAAGCATTTCTTTCTAATGTTATAGATATGCTCTATGAAAAAAAACTGGCTACTGGACACATTTCCAACTGCTGAACCTCCAACAGGCTGGGCTTCATCAGATATGTAGCAAAATAAGAGACTGGCAGAAGTTTTAGGAATTAGTGAACCCCTTAGCTGGTGAATTTCTGTAATTTCTGCTTCTTAAATAGTTTATTAAATTTTACACAAACACATAATCACACCTTTTCAAAACTCTCCAACTAAATAAACCAACAAACAGTAATACATTTATTATAGACATCTGTGTAATTATAATTTTTGATAATTTATTCATTAGTTTTGAGTTGCTGTTTTTCTGATACTTTTACTCAGCTTGTTTTCTGTTTAATATTTCTGTGTTTTCTTTTTATTGTTTTAATCTTTGGTTTTTAACTGTTGGTGTAAATTTTGAAGCACTTTGTTGTCATTTTAAATATGGATAAATCTGACATTGATACTGGTATTTTTGTCAAACATCTCAGAAAAGAAGTGCAATCCTATGGATAATAACTTAAAACTTTTAGTTACAATACAAATGTTCAAAATATTGATAACTTTGTTAGAGTTTAAAATTAAGCCATTTCTATGCTACATATGGGAAGATATAGATTTGTAGATATATCAATAAAAGTATAAATATTTTGAATCATGCAGTAGATTGTCTGTAAAGCCTCTTCAGTCTGTCGTTACTCTGTGAATGCTGCCATCTAGTGTCTGATTACAGTGAATGCTTTGGTGAAACTGGAACTTCAACATCTTATTTAATCGTCACAAAAACACACTAACACAAACATGCAGTGACAGTTAAAGTGTTGAAAATAAAGAGTTAAATATAAGAGAATTGTACTGGTTTTCACATTTTCCTTGGTGCTTTTTACACATTTAATGTTTAGAGAATAACTTGAGTTTTGTTCTTAAAATCCTTCTTCAAACTTTCCACGATGTTGCAACAAACCACAGAGCCGTGCACTCTTTGTTTCCTTTCCTCATTTTAGCAAAACAACCACAAATGTTGTGAATGCAACTTGGATGTAGAAGTGATTTGGAGCGGGTTAGTATTTATGTGTGTGTGTGTGTGTGTGTGTGTGTGTGTGTGCGCGCGCGTGTGTGTCTGGCTCAGATAGCTAACGTAAAATCAGTCTCATTCCTGTCTCTGACCCCAACTCCAGTTTAAACAGGGAATAAAAGCGATTATTGGAGCATAATAATGTGATGAGCAGAAAGTTTGAGGTGTCTCGCTCTGCCAAGCATTAGAAGAAGTAACAACTACAAACTAAATGCAAAAACCAACTTTTAAATCTTTGTTTTCTTTAAAACCAACAAACTAAATTTCAGCATATTTTTGGAGTAAATTAATTAGATTTTCAATGGTTTTTGCCTCATCTTAGAAGGAAGTGTTTACTGAAACTTTACCTATAGCCCTAAAAAAAATGACCAAAAAGCAGCTTCAGGAGCTGAACTTGTTATTTTGCTACTTTGAGGGAAGGCAAATAAATTCCTTTCCAAAGTATTTTCTTTTCTGGATCTTTTATATTTGTCAAAACACGTTAATTCCTCACTAAAGTCAAAACATTTATGGAAAAAGCAAAAATAGAAGATTTAAGACCTAGTTCAAAGCTTCATAAAGTTTACAGTGCATCTCAGTGTAAAATTTAACCTGTATTTACTCATGCACCACGGTGGGATTTTTATTAATGTTTCATGAAAACAAACACACCCCGTTCGTTTTTATGAGTACAAGCAGAAATGTTTGTACTATAAATTAAGAGTCACTTCAGGAAGTGCCATTGTGAAGAAGTAGTGGTGTTTTCCCAATGCAAACTAACATTTTAAATGTTTACTTTTAAGAAAAGGCTTACAGGGAATCAATCATTCTCCCTTAAACAGGTTAGAAAAGGACTGTGGCTATAAAGATATGATTATTACACTTTTTAAACTAAATCTTAGATAATGAGATTTCAGTCTGTTCAGTTATGCCGATGTTGAACTCATTTCAGAATGAGTTGTTTTATGGCCTGTTGTCACTTTAAGTCCAAATAAGCTGCTACTGGTCATGACCCCCGACTCAACATTTACACCGACATGTGAAAATGGTTGAAAACAGATACATATGTATCAGATACGCAATTATACAACCGTACATCTCTGAAAAGCAGAAGAAGAGCCTCTTGCACAACCAACAAGAATGCAGCAAGAAGTTTCTAAATAGCAACTTACAACTAAACACTTGTGTTTTCCAGCAGCCATTGTTCAGTGCATACAGCAGTAAAACCAGCTGACCAAACATGCTAGAGTTTCACTTGCTAGGTAAGAATGCAGTGCCGTCAATTTTGACTCAACAATCAATAAGTTTTTGAAACGGCTAATTTTCCAGACACCAAAAAAATGTGTACATTGCCAAAAACAATGGCGGGGTGTTTGTCTCATATGGAAGTATAAAGATACGCAAAGTTTCCAGTATAAGAAGTTAAAATGCATTGTTTTACTGGCAAATTACTTCACTTATAAATAGTACTTTTTCTTCAATAATCAGGAATTATTGACCTAAAACAAACTGCTATATCTGGTTGAAAAGTTACTAGAAACCAGACCAAAAATACTTGGTAAGATTTTGTCTTTTTTGCAGTATATTAACACCTCATTTAATGCAAGGCTTTAAACGTATATATTTTCTATAAAACTATAAAAAACAATGTGGTAGAGGTCTTACCACACTGTAAGACTTGAAATGTGTTTGATCAAATCTTAACTTATTTTCTAATTCTTAAATATTTCTCCAAAAATACCACAGAGCAAAACACAAACAAAAATCTATAAAAGTATTTTTGTCTTGTTTCTAGTGCAAATCTCTTAGTTCACTTTAAATAAGACAAAACTAACTTACAAGTAACTTTTCAGCAAGAAATAGAAGATTCATCCAAGTCAATAATTCCTTAATATTGACTTGAAAAGTACTGGTTGCACTGGGAGACTGTTTCACTTTTAATATGAGAAAAATGTGGACCCAGTACTTTCTTCATCTAAATTAAGGAATTATTTCCCAAAATTAAACTCTTGTATCTTGCTAAAATGTTTCTTCTAAGTTAGTTTAGTCTTAATTTAAGTATAATAATTTAATTTCACTAGAGACTAGAACAAAAATACTTGGTAAGATTTTGTTTTTGCAGTGCAGGCTCAAATATTTGGAAAACTTTCCAAACGAGTTCTCCTTCAAACGTGTTTGTGGTTAAAACGTGTTTATGGTGCTTAAAGTCATGAGATGAGGGCAGCATTGTGGGATTTAAAGCCAGCAGTTACTGAGTAAGCACTCGTAATGAGGTCACCGTCAGAGAAGGTCACCCTGAAGCAGCCATGACACCGCGGGGGGGATTCTGTCTCTGGAGAGTGAGTGGACTCAGCGCCCTCCTCCTACGCTTACATCCTGTTGATTCTTTTCTCCTTTTCACAAAACCGACGCAGACTGAAGTCAAGCTTACAGGGAGAAGGAATACCTGTTAGAGGGCAGAAAGATTTTAAAAGCTCTAAATCAGACGAATCATGAGGTTGGAAAAACAGGAGACGTCACAGTTTTACTGCGTCAGTGAGCCGGCGGACGTGGGTCCATTCACGCTCTGCGAGGTGACGCAGCGGAGAGAGGGGGCGGACTCTCACTCTGCACTGTAATGATGGGATTTGTTGAATCCCTTCACCCATTAACCCAATGAACCAAATGCTGAACAGAAATGAGGAAAACTGAGTTACTGTCCTCCAGACGAGAAAATAATTACAGTTTTACTGACATATTGCTGATCTGTCAGTTTCTACTGAATCTGATAAGATTATCACTGCATGATAATGTTGGATTAAAATCTCTTTAAATATTAAATAGGCTCAAGTTGCTTTTATATAAAACACAAATACAATTAATTCTCACATTTAACATACTACATATAACACGTATGTGTTGTTATTTATGATTAGTTAATTTAACAAATCAGTTTCAAAAAAGGATAGAACAAGTTAGTAAGTGGAGATCGTCAGACAATTGGATTTTTTAATTATTTAATAAAATTTAAATAAATATTCCTACTGATGCCAAAGTGGTTTAATTAAATAATTCATCTATTTATGTGTATAACACTTATTTATTATTATTTTGTAAGTTAATCAGTTTTAAGAACTACGAGTTAAGTGGAAATTATTGGAAAAGTTAATATAGTTTAATCATTAGGAAAGCCCTGCAGGTCTTTTGATTTGGCTGCTGAGCTGCTGTGTGCTGCAGAGTTAAGACATCAAAACTATAAATCTGCATGACAGAAATGTGCGGGAAATATTTCTGAAGTGATGCTCTGCAGCTGATGCTGAGTGAGCCGCAGTCAGAGAAATGATGACATCACGGTGTGGTCCTGCCCCTCCGCACGTAGCAACACGAGAGCGCGGCCGGTGGCTTATCATACAGATGCAGCTTCCTTCTTCAGCCAACACTCCTCCTCTCTCATATTCTCACACACTCCCTCCTCTTGTCAGCCCTCTACTCTCCTTCAGATTCCTCATCCAGCCAATCAGCAGGCTTAGTGGGGGCAGGGCGTAGCAAAAAGACCATTCCAGTGCAGAGCTGTAACATCTCCCTAGAGCTAACCGGGAGCTAGCAACTGAGAGGGGAGAGGCAGAGTAAAAGCTAGCCTGTGTGTGTGTTTGCGTGTGTGTGTGTGAGAGAGAGAGAGAGAGGCGGTGAGTGCTGCGTGTCGCAGACTAGCAGGCACAGCTACCGGACCTTTTTCCCTTTAACCTTGCCTTGCCCAGCTGCTCAGCTCAGGCCTGCTGCTTCTTTCACTCCAGGTTGGACAGATCAGTGAGGGGGGGAGAGGAGTAAACTTGCACAAGGCCTCCTTCTTTCACAGGCTCTATTCTGAGAAGCTGACGGCTCCTGGCCAGGATGATAGCGGCTCAGCTTCTGGCCTACTACTTCACCGAGCTGAAGGATGATCAGCTCAAGAAGGTAAGCAGCAGAACGTTAAACCAGGAGATAATGCTGGAGGCTTCTGTGCCGTGACAGCTGCAGGTGATGGTTACCACCAGCGGCATGTTGGGAATCGGCTTCTGGGGGCCGATCACGTTGGGAGAGGAGGATGTAGCTTGTCACAGCTACAAGTGGGGAAGGTCACGATGAAGCGGTGAGTCAGGGGTTGGACCGTTTCCTGGGTTTCTGATGGATTATTGGTGTTTGACATCGATGTCCTTGAGCTGAGCTGTGGTCAGGGATGGTGTCTGCAGCACGTCGCCACCGACAGGGGGTTTCACAGCACTGGTTGCCATGGCGTCCAGAGAAGACCGACACCGGCTGGAAGGCTGTTGTAAAAAGTCATATGAACTCCATCTTGCCTGGTTTTACTCACCCATTGTGTTCTCCATTGTTACTCATCAGGTCTGAAACAAAAACATAAATTTATTAGAACATTGAAACTCAAATTCAAAAACACAAAATCTTAGAAAGTATTTTTGGCCAAGTTTTTTTAGGGTAAATATCCAACTTGCAAGTAACTTTTTAGAAACAAATAGCAGCTTCTTTTATATGGATGAAAAACTACTTTTCCCATATTATAAGTTAAAATGTCTTGTTCCAGTGATAAATTATTTCACTTATAGCTTACACGTTTTCATCAATATTACTGAATTATTGACTAAAAACAAGCTCCTATATTGTGGTGTAAAGTTACTTGTAAGTTAGTTTGGTTTTATTTCAAGTGTAGTTACTGCCATCAACCTTTGTGATGGCAGTAATAATCCTCAGATGCCTTGCTTCTTTATTACCTGGTCGACTTGCCATAACTAATAAAATGATGATTTCTACTCTGTGTCAGAAAATTCAAAATACAAACAGCCGTCAGTTTGTGACCAGTAGGATGATCAATGATCCAGAGCACACCAGTAAGTAGGGCTGGACAATAAATATATCTCATAATAAAACAGATAGATAATGAATACATTTTTAATATATGAGATATCCACCAAACTACAATCCAGAAACACACAGTATTCTGGGAAATGTAGGCTGAGGAAAGACTTGGTCACACTTTATTTGACGGGGTATGCATAAGATCAACATGACACTGTCATGGACATGAAGGAGTCGTTATGTATGTCTATGACTGTTGTCATAAAGTGTCATTCTGTAAATAATGACACTTTTAATGCAAAGTTGTTTTAAAAGTTGCATTAAAAGTGCCAACTTTGTATTATTTTGTAAATAATGACACTTAAATGCAAAGTTGGCACTTTTAATGGACTTTTAAAGCAACTTTGCATTAAAAGTGTCATTATGTAGCCAGTGGCACTTCATGACAATAGTCATAGACATTCATAAAGAGTATTTTATGTTCATAACAGGTGTTAAGTCATGTCAGTGTTATGCACACCCTGTCAAATAAAGTGTTACCAAAGACTTTATCACTCAACCTCTAAGGAAAGTTGGTCCATCTAGTAATTCTTTGAGGAATTTGAATTAATGAGTTACAACCACATTTAATTTTCCTCTGGGATCAGTAAAGTATTTCTGAATTTGAATCAACTAGCTCACTTGATCTTTGGTTACCTAGCAACTCACTCATTCTTTGGTTACTTAGCAACAACCTGTTGAGGAACTCACACAGTAGCGGTTTAAGTTTCACCACTGCGCCTCATAACTGCTTAAAATAACGATATGGAGTAACAACTGTGGATAAAACAGGAAAGGTTACGCCACCAGATAAGCAATATTTCAGATTTAAAAGAAAAAAAAACTAATCAATAATTATTGGCATCGACTGATATAAACGTGATATTTTCTCCTACGTGGTAGGAGTCAATATGGCACAGGAAATTAGGTCCAGGATTTACATAAACGCCTCACATCAACCGCCTTTTTTGTCTTTGTTCAACCCTACTGGGTTCAAGAAAGTGTAATAAAAATCTGAATTATCCACTTTGAATCCTTTTAACATGGTGAAACTGATGCTTCCCATAACTCTCCAGCTGGTCGATTAGGCCACCATATCTAGAGGACTGGATTGATTTTTCCTTTTGTGCAATCTCATTTTACTTAGGATCCTATTCTGAATGCACCTACTTTTTATAGTGACTTGATCCACAATGCACAACAACATTAGCATCTTTCCACCAAGCATGAAGCAAAACCTGACCAACCCTTGTCAATTAGCCATTGTGCAAGCCATCATTATGATTGCACTGTCAAAAAACTATCGCCAACGGCATCACTGGGTGAAATCATCATGTTTATACAATATAATAAACAATATATTACTATGCTGTGACAGACTGGCGACCAGTCCAGGGTGTACCCTGCCTCTTGCCCGGAACGTTAGCTGGGAATAGGCACCAGCAACCCTCCCGACCACATTAGGGACAAAGGGTGTATAGACAATGGATGGATGGATGGATGGATATTACTATGTTTGTACAATATAATAATAGATTATTCCCTTCCCTTATGCCCATCTTTGTGTGTCTGTTCTCCAGATTGATAAGTACCTTTACTCCATGCGTTTCTCTGACGAGACGCTGAAGGACATCATGGGCCGTTTCCGTAGAGACATGGAGTACGGACTCGGCCGTGACACGAATCCCACAGCGACGGTGAAGATGCTGCCCACCTTCGTTAGGTCCATCCCTGATGGATCAGGTAGGCTGTGAATGCAGGTTTCACCAACTCACACTGAAGACTTTTTAAGGCTATCATGAATGAAATTTAAGGCCTGCATCACAACAGAAAAGTAAAAAAGAAACAGCCTTAACATAGTGCCAAGATTCTTTGCACAGAAAGAACGTAGCATCGTATGGGTTAGCAACAGAAGTCAGAGGTGAATGTCTTCCAGCAATCTGGCGTAAATTTGTCCTTAAACCATGATAGATACAGAAAAGCATATCTCCAATAGTTTTCTCCAAAATGGAGAGGGGATTAAAACTAGCTAGAAAAGGCTAGTTAGTTTATCTAGTTAGAAAGATAAAATCCTCTCTCCATTTCCACTGCAGGAGACAAACTAACAGCTCCTGGTAATGTAGCTTATAATATACTCTTTCTAGCTAGCATTGACTTATTAGCCTCAAACGCAATTAATCACATAATGCTATAAATAAGTCACTCAAACAATCGACTGACAGAAAAGACCCACTAAAAAAAAATTACATACAGTATTTTAGATTAGATAGTTTTTCCAGCTAAAAATTTAAGGCCTTTTTAAATAAATTTTAGAACACTTAAGGCCTTTTTTAGATACATGAATTTAAGACTTTTTAAGAATAACACTGTTACCAGAAAGAAAGAGAAATCACATTCACACATTTATGTTGTTGTGCTTTACAATTTTACCACACCTCATTCATTGTGACGTCTGATGCATCGTCTTTCTCTTTATAAAAATGTGCCGATGCATTGAAATATTAAAGCAGTGTCCTGTGAGATAAGCCTGTCTGTGCTCTGGATTAAATCATGATTGTTTTGGCTGTGAGGCCAGTTTGGAAAGCCAAATCACTTCCTGAACTTATTACAGAAAATACAACTTTAATAAATAAAAACTAGGACACAGTTGAATGACTTATGAGCTTTTTATAAACTGTAAGACATGGAGGAGGTTTATGACTGTAGGTGCTACAATTGACGGATCAAAAGCTAATTGCTCAATAATGATATATTGATCACCTATGAGAAAAAAATAGGAAATTCAGGAGATCAAATAAACTGTTCTTCCTATAAAAACAAAACATTGGTGGTTCAAATCCTAGTTGAAACGATCCCCAATAATCTCTGGACACACACTTGTTTCCTGTTCTTTTGTTAAAGCAAAGGCTCCAGATTTTTGGTTGTGTCATTTTAATGTATAGAGAACATAACCTAAAAATCCATACGAAATGTATTTCACAATAAGAACTAATTAAAGGTGCAGTATGCAACTTTTACAAAAAATAAGTTTTTGTAAAAGTTGGTGACAGTATTTGTTAAAACCGTCACCATCTTGTGGCAGTTTAATATGAGACAGATAATCTATGAAGAGATGAATCACCTCCACTTCCTCCCTGAGAAACAGTTACAGGAAAAACATTTATTTACCATGATCGGTGGCCATGCTAACTAGCCTTAGCATTCACGACAGGATTTTCTGATGGGGAAAAAAGCGGGAACAAGTGTGAGTGGGGCACGTGGGCTGGAACAAGCTCCACAAAGAGTGAAAATTGGATCTAGAAATGGCTTTTTATGCCTATAGTCTTACAGAAATAATATTTTGACCCCCTGTTTTGATGTTCAGAATAACTGGAGGTTGACAAAATACAAGAAAAGTGCTATAGCTAGGAGAAGATAGAAATACAGTCCATTTGAAGCCAGAAGTTGAAGGTTTCAGATCACAAAAATAAACTGAATTTTCCACAAAGTAGGAATTTGGACAACTTCTATCTTTATAATCAGTTACAAACAAAGTAACATAAAGTCTCTGGTAGTGAAAGTGTTCAGGGACTGAATGCATGCAATACTTAGAAATCCATTGCTCTGGTAACCGGGTACCACGACTGGCCAGTTCCAATAGCTGCCTGAGTTTCAACCAGAACAGGGTCAAGTTGGGTTCAACTCAATTTCTAGATGCTTGTGCTAACTTAAAAAGGTAAATACAGGAAAGCAAACATAACTTTTTCCATTGTTTGAGAGTGAGCCCTGTTTGCCAAAACTAAAAGATACAAAGGCAGCACATCTATTCTTACAGGGACCAGAACCCAGAGATAAGTGACTATAAAAAGAAAACCACCCGACTTCCTCTTGGACTGGGGAGCATTTCCATTGCTTTTCCTTAATAAACTACAAATTGACAAAATTTATAAATGGATATAAGAGTGAAGTACAGGTCTGATTTAGTTGAGCAGTGGCACAGCCTGACTCCAGGGTTCACACATTATAAATAGCCTTTAGTTTCAACATCAGACAACCAGGGGAACATAGAAAGGGTAAAGTTCAAGGCATGATGAGAGTTAAAAAAAGATTAATAGATAAGCAATGATAGGATCGATATTTCTGAGTTAATACCAAGAAATAAAGCTGAATTCTGCTTGGATCACAAGCTGTTTGTGAAAACATACAAAAAATTTAACTAGCAACAGAACAGGTTCAAAAATACACACTGGTCTTTAGCTGAAGTATTAAATCTACCCTAATTTTACTATAGTTCACTCTCACACCACATTATTGTTTTTTTATTGTATGTAACTATATTGATACATTTTTATTTATTTTATTATTAAAGCCTTGCAACAAAATTTTGCTCAATATATATGTACAGTGGAATGTCTAAATCTATTAAGCAAAATAAGATAATTACATTTGCTCATGTGTCATGTTTTATATTGAGCAGAAGTAATTTGAAAGTAGAAAATTACAATCCTAACAAAACCATACAATTTGAATTTATTTTAGAGATGTATATTTGATGAGTCCCTTTTTAGTGCTGGGAGGACAATCATAACTATGCAGTTGTTGTATTTCATAGAAACCAAGAGTACAAAAGTTTAATATATGCATCATATCCAATGCAAAAATGTGGTTAAGTTTTAAACACAAATAAAAGATTCAGGGTTTTGTTTGGCTTGATTTTCTTCTCCCAAGCACTAAAGTTTAAACAGGTCTTATGCACTATGACAGTCAAAACCAACTGAATTTGTCTAAGCTTTCTAAACTGAACCAGAATTTTGTTTTTGCAATAAACAATTTCAAGTAAGGCCGGATAATTCTGGTAATAAATCTAACGTCTCATTATGTTCTCAATTTGACAGAAAAGGGAGACTTCATAGCTCTTGATCTTGGTGGATCAAACTTTCGGATCTTGCGTGTCAAAGTGACACAGGACAAGAAGCAGCCAGTTCAGATGGAGAGCCAGGTCTACGAAACTCCTGATGACATCATCCATGGGAGTGGGACACAGGTAAATGAAGCATTCAGCTGTTATTAAGCCAAATCTAAACACCTTTTCCTTTTTCTATTGACCCTTTGCAACGACGTCACTCAATCATTCGAGGCGACATGTTGGACGTCAGAAATGAGGGACGGGAGTATTGCACAGAGCGACTGAAATTGTTTTTCAGAGTGGTTTTTTACCAGTTTAAACATGGCTTCTACTTGTTCGAGTCGAGCTAATTTGTCTGTGACATAACACACCTGGTTGAAGCTCACAGTCGGCGGTATTTACAGAAGCTGGAAATAGCTAGCTAGAAACCGACCCGTACCTCCTCCCTCCTGACCTGTTGATCAAATTACTGACTTTGTCTGAATTCACACCACATGATTTATATAACTTTGTCATTAACAGTGTTTCCCCTTACATGGGAGCAGGCTTAAAAACGTCCAGAACACGAGACGCTAACCATGCCGCTAAGCTACATGACGGTGCGGCACCGTCTCCATGGTTACTAATGGTTATCAGAGTATCTTCTCTATAATGCGATATTTGATACCTTTCTAATCATACTTACTTATAAAGTACATGAACGTTAATCTTCTTACCTTGTACAAAGTGTTCGCTGTAAATCCGCGTTTACACCGAGGGCTGACGGTCGTTATGATTAGCTGCCAGTGGTTGTGATTAACAGCTGCTACCACCGTATCTTAAACGATCCAAACTAATTGAAAAACCTGTCCAGCTCCGCTCCAGTGGTGGCGCTGCACCAACAACTACTGAAGGAAATGAGATGAAAACGTTTGAAGAAGACACTGAGCGCAATTTCTGTCTTCACGAAATGCAAATAAAATTGGAGTCGTGTCAGATTTCAATGGTTGTGGGATTTATCTTTTATTTTTAGTTAAAGACCATGAGCTATTTTCCCTGCTAGCACTAAATTCTTGCGTTTGTTTTGGTTGTATTTACCCAGAATGCCATGTCCCTATAGTCCACTTCCTGCTTTTGGAGCAGTCTCTGGTCCGCTTGTATTCCTATGCATTCAAACCCACCAGAGTTCACTTCAACCAAACCGATGCATAAGCTTTTAGGCAGACTAAAGTTAGTTTTTTGGTTCTCTTTAGAGTTCGATTGCACATTCACACGTCCCTAAACAAACCAGACTACCTTGACATAGGGCTTAAAAAAAAAAAAAATTACATGATACCGCCCCTTTAAAACTACAGAGCTTTGGATTATGGTGACATGTCAAGCTTGTCAGCTCAAAATGCGACAAATGTTGCAATTTCAGTCCCCAATCTAACCCAGTCTCCTGAGCTATCAGGAGTGAAAACACCCTTAATCAGCACATATTGAACAAGCCTTGAGATGCATTGTTATTTATCTCTGCTAGAGTCTTTCTGTACAGAATATATTTGCATGTCAGGACATGGTGAAGGTCAGTTTTTATGATTGTCTCTGTGAGCATTAGGAGGGTAGAGTTTCAGTTCTGCTGAACAACACCAGGCTTATAGAGACAACAGCTGCTGCTCAGGTTGTAACACAATAATCAAAACATGGCTGACTGGCAGCAGCAGCAGTGGGGTTGCCCAAAGGCCCGACTTAGAACAAGACAAATTTAGTTAATGAAACGCTGCAGACAGCTGGCAAGAAATGTAACATGACCCATGAACAAACAAGTTTGTTCAACTGTATATCCATTGTGTGGTATTATTGCAAAATGTCTTTCTTATTTGAGTAACTTGAGGTTTTTTGTTTTTAATTCCGTTTTAGTTCGACAATGAAAGCAAAGCCCAGATTGCACAGACTGGTTTTCTTAATGTGGCATCCAGGTTTTATAAAATAAAGTTATGAAACGTATATATAGCTCTGACTATACGACAATAATTATCTTACAAATATGCTATTATGATGCTTTTCTGAATAATTTGCATTGTAAAAATCTTTTTGTTTGTCTGCAGCTCTTTGACCATGTCGCTGAGTCCCTGGGTGATTTTATGGAGAAACAAAAAATTAAGGATAAAAGATTACCTGTGGGATTTACGTTCTCATTCCCGTGTGTCCAATCCAAACTGGATGAGGTAATCACTTTACTAGATTATGTCGTGCATGGTTGTGAAGAAGTACTTGGTTTCTTACACATTTAATCTTTTCTTTATTTTTTAATCACATTTTTATGTTTCAACTCAAACTAATTTAATGTCAGACAAAGATAATCAGAGAAAATGTAAAAATAACCTAATTTATTAAAGGAAAAAAATATAACAAACCAACTTGTCTCTTTATTTTCATGCCTCATCATTTCAATCTGATTTAAATTTAGACTTTAATTAGGTAAAACTTTTTTTTAACCATTCTATTATGCTTTGCCTAATTTTCAAGGTCAAATGATTGGGCAGACATTCTCCATCAGGATTTCTGAAATTATGGTTTCTTCAAATATGTAAATCCAACATTTATAACAATACAAATGACAAAAAATATTTTAAAAACGTTTATTTCCATATAAGTTTAAATTACCTGATTTAAAAGTTGAGCTGAATAGAAGCTGTAAAACACGGTTGTGAATCAAGATGGTGGCTCTTGAGTGGGTTAGCATCACTCTGGAAACAAAAGAAGTGGATTGGTGAGAAATAAATTAAGATTTACAGAGAAAAGAGAAAAAAATAGAAAGCTCAAATAATCAATAAAATCAATTTATGACCTTGTAAAATGGTATTTTTGTCACATCAGACCACAGAATACTTTCTCAAAAGTCTTGGGGATCATCAACATCTATTTAACTGATTACTTGAATCAAGTTGGTATGTTTAGCATTTTTACATCAGTGAATTAAACCATTTGATGATCTGAGGAACAAGAAATCAAAACAAGAAGAAATTTGTAAGGGACTAATAATTTCTCATGACGTCCCATAAAAAAAGAAATTTTATAGTGAACTTTTCTCCAGCAAACCTTTAAACCAGGTTGACGAAAGCGTCTCTTTCACAGGCCATCCTTGTGACTTGGACAAAGAAATTTAAGGCTAATGGTGTAGAGGGAATGGATGTTGTGAAACTTCTCAACAAGGCAATTAAGAAACGAGGGGTGAGTCTTATTTTTTCATTTGAAAGCTTTTATACAAGTATAATGTATTTAAATTTATGGATCTTTGTTTTCTCAGGACTATCAGGCAGACATCATGGCAGTGGTGAACGACACAGTTGGCACCATGATGACATGTGGATTTGATGATCAGCGTTGTGAAGTGGGAATCATTATAGGTGAAAATTAAGAGTTGAGATGATTTTTTTTTTATGAATTTATTGTAAAGAGACAAATGCAACAGATGTTAAAAACTCACCATCAGGTGATGTGATGTGATCTTATTTGAATTGCTGATAACAGCTTTCTGCCAGTGAACAGTCAGTGTAAATTGGTTTCAAAGTTGTGTAACTACATTTAGAGACTGAGCTCTCCAAAGCTGTATCCTTTACAGTAAATTAGCAGGCCTGTCACAAATACAAATGTTACTGGACGATGAATTACTGCGACATTAATTATTGCAATACTTATCCCAGTAATTATTGTGATAAATGATAATATAGTCACCTTCCTAAAGTAATAGCGTAAACCGTTTTTTTACTAAAAGCGATATTAGCAAAATAAATAAATAAATCCTTGCCTCTTTTTTTCCAAAAGATGATTTTGGTAAAAACAAATCACTTTTGGCAAAGAATGTCATAGGCCATTACTTTAGGAAGGTGACGATACTGTTGTTTTGAGACTATATACTAAGTAGTATAGTGACTTTAATTTGGCCTAACTCTGGAACTGGAAGATATTTTAAGCATCTAAAATAAAACTGCAATAAAACAGAAAAAAAAATCCACACAACTTGAAACCATAAATAAAATGTATTGTGATGTCTTTGTAAACAAAATTACAATCATCAGAATGTAAATTATTGAGCTCATTTCAGTTTATTATGCGATTAACTGATTATTGTGACAGGCTTAAGAATGAGGGCAAATGAGTTCAAGCAAAAACATTGGTTTACTCTGCATGTTTTCAGGAACGGGGACAAACGCCTGCTACATGGAGGAACTGCGTCACATTGATCTGGTGGAAGGCGACGAAGGCCGGATGTGCATTAACACGGAATGGGGGGCTTTTGGGGATGACGGCTCTTTGGAAGACATTCGTACAGAATTTGATCGAGAGATTGACAGAGGTTCCCTCAACCCTGGAAAGCAATTGTAAGTTAAAGTGCAAATCAATTTAAAAATGCATTTTGTCAAGTGAAGCTAGTCTAAAAGTTGAAGAATTTCTCTCTGTAACGAGGTTTGAGAAGATGGCCAGTGGAATGTACATGGGAGAGCTGGTTCGACTCATCCTGGTGAAGATGGCCAAGGAGGGGCTTCTGTTTGAAGGAAGAATCACTCCTGAGCTTCTGACCAAAGGAAAGATCGAAACAAAGCATGTCTCTGCCATAGAGAAGTGAGTGCAGAGAATGGTTTGTGTTATGATGTGGAAGATAAGGGCACATTTTGGGATAGATTGCAGGAGTTACAGTTATGGGGCTACACATTTTTAGTATTAAACCTAAGGACTTGAATCATAATGTTAAAGGGGACATATAGAACCTCTTGTCACTTTAAAATCCAAATAATCTGTTGCTAGCCACACCCCCTAACTCAGTGGTTATACTCGCTACAGAAAATGGCCACAAAAAGATGCACAATTATACAACCATACATCTTTGAAAAGCATTAGTAGAGACTCCTGCACAACCAACCTGAATGCAGCAAGCAGTTTCTGGATGGTAAGTCAACCACAAAAAACATGCTGGAGCTCTGCTGGGGTTGCTAGGTGATGGGCTGGGCTCCGCTGGGTTTACTAGGTGACGGGCAGAGCTCCACTGGGGTTGCTAGGTGATGGGCAGAGCTCCGCTGGGGTTGCTAGGTGATGGGCAGAGCTCCACTGGGGAGGCTAGGTGATGGGATGGGCTCCGCTAGGTTTACTTGGTGATGGGCAGAGCTCCACTGGGGTTGCTAGGTGACGGGCAGAGCTCCGCTGGGGTTGCTAGGTGATGGGCTGGGCTCCGCTGGGTTTACTAGGTGATGGGCAGAGCTCCACTGGGGTTGCTAGGTGACGGGCAGAGCTCCGCTGGGGTTGCTAGGTGATGGGCTGGGCTCCGCTGGGTATACTAGGTGATGGGCAGAGCTCCACTGGGGTTGCTAGGTGACGGGCAGAGCTCCACTGGGGTTGCTAGGTGACGGGCTGGGCTCCACCGGGTTTACTGGGGTGCTTTCTGATTTATGATGTTACAATAAGAAGGTTGTTGACATGGCTTATTTTCCAGACACCAAAAAACATTAACTTAATGCCAAAAAACAACTGGATGGCTTATTTTAAGAGCTTTGGTTGTTTTTAGAAGCAGTGGAGACCTAAATGGAAGTACAAAAAAAATTAATAATAGGTCCCTTTAAGATGAGTTCAGTATATCTATTTTAAACAGAAAACTGACTAGTTCTCCAGCTTTCTCTTGAGGTATTCATTGAGGTAAAAATGTCGTTTTAGGACTAAAGAAGGACTGAAGAAATGTATGGAAATCCTGACCAGACTTGGTGTGGAGCCATCAGATGAAGATTGCCTGGCCGTCAGGCATGTATGCACCATTGTGTCCTTCCGCTCTGCAAATCTGATTTCTGCGACTCTGGGAGCTATCCTCTCACGCCTAAAGGACAACAAAGGAGTTGCACGCCTTCGCACTACTGTGGGAATCGATGGTTCTCTCTACAAAATGCATCCTCAGTGAGTATTTAAGAAAACGGGACCTCAAGAAGAACTTAACAACAGAACCTCATGTAGTTATAAGTATAAAAAAACTGTCTGTCAATGTTTCTAGTTGTTTTGTTCTTTAAAGAGGGAGTATTATGTAATTTCCAGGCACATACTGGCATTTTAATGAACTATAAAGTAACTACTTTATCTTCAGTTGTTATGAAAATGCATTTATCAAAAATAACTTAAATGACATTGGCAAAATATAATTTAAATGAAATTGGCCTCTGTCTCTTTAAGAAGCTCCTACCTTTTCTGATACTCTGCTTTCACCGCATGGTTACAGCAATGATCCTCCAGACATGCAGTTTCACCAGCTCTTTGCTAATTGCTGCTACCACTAGTCTGAAGGGGCTCTGTGAGGGAGGACTGATGTTTCAAGGCGAAGCTTTGGGTAAATAGGTGGGGCATAGCAGACTTTTAGGCATCTCCAAATGTCTGCAACAGGAGACTCAAGGATTTCTCAAAAATGCATGAATGAGGAGTCAAAACAACACCTCAGGTGTGTGTTTGGTGAAGGAGTAACATTATAACAGGATGTAAAGGTCAAAAAAGTAGATTTTTGCCTAATATCCTCCTTTAAAGACTTGCATGCTCCCTTGAACCTTAAAGCAACAGTGATAAAGGATTGTATTCCTTTATGTTGCAGGGAAGTAATCGTTCACATCTCTGTGTTTTTTAACAGATACGCCCGGCGCTTGCACAAGACCGTTCGTCGTTTGGTTCCAGACTCTGATGTTCGCTTCCTGCTGTCTGAAAGTGGGAGTGGCAAAGGTGCTGCCATGGTGACAGCAGTGGCCTACCGTTTGACCGACCAGGCGCGCCAGATTCAGGAGACTTTGGCAGAGTTCAGGCTGAGCAAAGGTCAACTGCTGGAGGTGAAGAAACGCATGAGAATGGAAATCGAAAGAGGCCTGAAGAAGGAGACCCACAAGGAGGCGACAGTCAAAATGCTGCCTACATTTGTTCGGAGTACACCAGATGGAACAGGTGACAGAAAGCATGAATATTGTTCAAACATAAACTGTAAACAGAGTTGCTCTTTACTTGTTGGTATCAGTAATGTCTCAACAACACCAAACAGAGCACAGGCTAACAGGGACATCAAGGGAAAGCTTCACTTTCTAGTGAGTTTCCATCACAAGGAAGCAAAGGAACATCAAAAATCCTAAAAAGCAGACTGAAAATAGTTCGATAATCACCTGCTGGATGTGTTTACTCAGCAAACTTACTGCTTTCGAGTTAGCCTACACTTTACATCATTTAAGTGAAGGACAAGTCAGCACATATTTTTAATCTGCCAGTTTCCTGTTAATAAAATGATCGCATTAGAAGGTGTTGGGAGTAAACAGCTAACATCACCAGCTGTGTTTCAATTAACTATAAAACTGTGCAATTTGAAATTACAGAAATAAATTTGCTTAATGAAAACGTTCCAATTTCAAAATAACTCAAGTTTTGATAAGTTTTTGTGCTAGGACGAGGTGTCTTCTCAGCCATATTGAAAGACTTTTTCACATCACACGAGTCACAAGATCAACAGCCAGGTGTTACTACTGGCAGAAACACAGAAGAAAACACGAGGTGGTTTGATGGTTTGTTTTAGGGTTTTTTTTGTACAATGTGCAGCTGGCTCCTCCATAGCTCTCACAGCATCGCACAGTTTATAAAAAGTCAGGCGTCATTCCAACGTGTTGAATATATAGCTCTTCTGTAAAATGACCGATCACAATTTAAGTAGCCAACATCTCTTCTCATAGCAGAAATATGAATATCTGCATATATGCGTATCAGGTACAATGTTTTTTAGGAAGCCCTTTTTATATTTGTCTCTCGTCAGTAGCAGGACGACAAAAAGAAACTAAATTCTTGCATATAGTAGTTTATAATGTGTCCAAAAGATAAAAAGTTTACTGAATAGATTCTGCTGGCTTTCAGGTTAACAAATACTTGTTTTATTTTTTCAGAAAATGGAGATTTTCTAGCTCTGGATCTTGGAGGAACAAACTTCCGTGTACTTTTGGTGAAGATTCGCAGTGGGAAGAAGCGCACAGTAGAAATGCATAACAAAATCTACGCCATTCCCATAGAAGTCATGCAGGGCACAGGAGAGGAGGTAATGTTAATATCTCCCTCCTTAGAATTAGATCATTTTTAAGATTAACTTCCTTTCTGGAGGTTTTCTGTTTGATTGGTTGAAAGGTTTCTTTTATTTCAGTGTTTGTGTAATAGCATTATTTGTTATTAACAAATTTCCACAAAAACACAGTACCTACTTCTATATCCCCAGTGAATCTAACTTAAGTGTCTCTCTGCAGCTTTTTGACCACATTGTGCATTGCATCTCCGACTTCCTGGACTACATGGGAATGAAAAGCGCTCGACTGCCGCTGGGTTTCACCTTCTCTTTCCCCTGTCACCAGACCAGCCTGGATGCAGTACGTTCTACGTTACTCCTTCTTTAACACACAGTTAAAGAAGGAGTAAAAAAAAAAAAAAATTATATATAGCTACATATGCATGCATAGAATAAATACAGACTTCTTGTTTGCCTTCTTTCTTTTAATTTATATCAGTGGTGCCCAAACTTTCTACCTTATCGGCCAAAACTGTCAAGGTGATTGATAATTGAGGTAATTGAGGGCCACAAAAGATTATTTTGAAATCTTTTAATTAAAAAAAGCTAACACAGTACAATATTTTAATAATATAAAGTCTGATTTTTATAGAGATTGTTGTTGTTGTTATTATTATTATTATTAGGCCCGAGCAGCAAAGCGCTGCGAAGGCCTATTGTTTTTGTACTGTTTATTATTAGGCCCGAGCAGCAAAGCGCTGCGAAGGCCTATTGTATCTGTACTGTTTATTAGGCCCGAGCAGCAAAGCGCTGCGAAGGCCTATTGTATCTGTACTGTTTCTTATTAGGCCCGAGCAGCAAAGCGCTGCGAAGGCCTATTGTTTTCATAGTGTTTATTATTATTAGGCCCGAGCAGCAAAGCGCTGCGAAGGCCTATTGTTTTTGTACTGTTTATTATTATTATTATTTTCCCTCCAAATGAATTGCCTTTTTGGAGGCTTTATCATATTCAAAAACTCACCAAATTTGGCAGACACATAGAGACTGTTTAAAATTTACGTATTTTAAGGTCGACGCAAAAATCTCAAAAAAAATGGCTCAACGGCGCCAACTAGCAATTTTCAAAGGACCCTTTGCTATTCACTTACTTTGTCGTAGAGACTTGAAATTTGGTACAGTTGTAGAGCTCCCCAAGTTGCTCAGAATTTATAATTAATGTCATACTGCAAGTATCACAGGAAGTCGGCCATTTTGGATGGAAGGTCACATTTTGACCCCATTTTGGCCGTTTACAGCATTGGTATTTGATCGAACTCCTCCTAGGGATTTTGATTGATCGGCTTCAAACTTGGTGAGTCTGATCAGAAGGCATGGGCGATTCAAAGTTATCAAAATGGTGAGTTTTTGAGCATGCTGAAGGGGGGATAGCAGGGGTCAAAGTTCACCGACTCGCCACGAAACTCAAAACAGTTATAACTCCTACACTAAAACTCTCAGAGGAACCAAACTTTCAGTGATTGATCATCGTGGGTTGACCTAAAAGACCCTGTGGTGAAATGATGACATTACTAAGGCCACGCCCCCTGAGAACAGGAAGTGTCATGTTTTACTCTGAGCGGTCGCTATCTTACACCTTTGAACTAATCAACTGGAAACTTTTTCCAGAGAAAGAAGACATGTGGGTGTATTTTGGATTCCAGCCCCGACCGGCTTCGATGGCGCAGGTGGGCGTGGCGGCGTGGCGAAGTGACCTCTAATTCGTTTGGCTCTGAATTCCACAGTTTTGGGCAAAGCTTCTCCAAACTCACTAGGATGGATCTTTATCCACCCCCCGACAGGAATCCATAATAAAATTTGGTGGGCGTGGCTTAATATCTTTATGGCGCCGCCTAGAAAATTTTAAATGATCAGCCCCAAGCCATGCTATAACCTATAATTACGAAACTTCTTACACATCTGTATATTGTCCTGATGTACAAAAAAGTCTCTTGGAGCCATGGTCTCAACCCAACAGGAAGTCGGCCATTTTGGAATGAAGTTCCAAAATTGACCCCATTTTTGATGTTTACAGCCTTCGTATTTGATGGAACTCCTCCTACAGTTTTTCAGATACAGACTTCAAAATCGCTCAGCACACACTTGAGGCATCAAAGGTGAAAAGTTATCAAAGGAATTCTACTTCAAAGTATGTGGGCGTGGCTATGTGTCAAACTTTGACTATTTGCCGTGAAACATAAAACTCTTATAACTCCTACACTAAAACTGTCAGAGGAAGCAAACTTTCAGTGATTGATCATCATGGGTTGACCTAAAAGACCCTGTGGTCAAATGATGACATCACTAAGGCCACGCCCCCTCAGAACAGGAAGTGTCATGTTTTACTGGGAACGGTCGCTATCTTACACCTTTGAACTAATCAACTTGAAACTTTTTTCATAGACAGAAAACATGTTGCTGTATTGAAGATTCCAGCCCGACCGGTTTGGATGGAGCAGGTGGGCGTGGCGGCGTGCCGAAGTGACCTCTAACGCCGCTGTCATTCGTTTGGCTCTGATTTCCACAGTTTTGGGCCGAGCTGTTCCAAACTCACTAGGATGGATCCTTATCCACCCCCTGAAAGAAATCCATAATAAAATTTGGTGGGCGTGCCCTAATGTATTTATGGCGCCCCCTAGAAAATTTTAAATGATCAGCCCCAAGCCATGCTTTAACCTAGAATTACCAAACTTGGTACATATGTGTATTCTTTCAGGACGAACAAAAAAGTCTCTTGGAGCCATGTTCTAAATTCAACAGGTTTTCTGTTAATTTTGATTTAAGTTCACTGTTTAGAAAAAAATATGAGTAATTCCCTTTAAGGCCTCTTGGTGTCACTGTTACTCCACACATGAATGTGGTAGCCTTTAAAGAGCTCAAATGTTTTAAAATGTAATTTGACTCCACTGCGCCCCCTAAGTGAATCCATCAGCTATATCTCCGCCGTAAATGGACCGATCTGCACCAGATTTTTTGTGAGTCGTCGGGGAGCGCTGCCGAACGCATTCACGTGTCTTCTGGCGGGCGATAGGGCGGGGAAGGTTCGCGACGGCTCCCGCTGCGGTGAGCGGGCGCCGGCTCTAGAAACGGTGCGAGAGCTTCCGCGGCGGCTGGAACTCCGCGGTGGCCAGTGAGCCGGAGCAGCGCTTGCTGCGAGGGCCGCACGAGGCTGCTTGCAGCTTTAATTATTATTATTATTATTATTATTATTATTCTTCCTCCAAATGAATTGCCTTTTTGGAGGCTTTATCATATTCAAAAACTCACCAAATTTGGCGGACGCATAGAGACTGTTTAAAATTTACGTATTTTAAGGTCGACGCAAAAATCTAAAAAAAAATGGCTCAACAGCGCCAACTAGCAATTTTCAAAGGACCCTTTGCTATTCACTTACTTCGTCGTAGAGACTTGAAATTTGGTACAGTTGTAGAGCTCCCCAAGATGCTCAGAATTTACAATTATAGTTATAGTCCAACTATCACAGGAAGTCGGCCATTTTGGATGGAAGGTCACATTTTGACCCCATTTTGGCCGTTTACAGCATTGGTATTTGATCGAACTCCTCCTAGGGATTTTGAGTGATTGGCTTCAAACTTGGTGAGTCTGATCAGAAGGCATGGGCGATTCAAAGTTATCAAAATGGTGAGTTTTTGAGCATGTTGAAGGGGGGTTAGCAGGGGTCAAAGTTCACCGACTCGCCACGAAACTCTAAACAGTTATAACTCCTACACTAAAACTGTCAGAGGAACCAAACTTTCAGTGATTGAGCATCATGGGTTGACCTAAAATACCCTGTGGTCAAATGATGACATCACTAAGGCCACGCCCCCTGAGAACAGGAAGTGTCATGTTTTACTGGGAACGGTCCCTATATTAGACCTTTGACCTAATCAACATGAAACTGTGTTAACAGACAGGAAACATGTGGCTGTATGGATTCCAGCCCGACCGGCTTTGATGGAGCAGGTGGGCGTGGCAGCGTGGGTGACCTCTAAGCTTGGCCGCTGTCACACGCTTCCACAGTTTTGGGCCAAACTTCTCCAAACTCACTAGGATGGATCTTTATCCACCCCAAGACAGGAATCCATGATAAAATTTGGTGGGCGTGGCCGAATGTCTTTATGGCGCCCCTAGAAAATTTTAAATTATCAGCCCCAAGCCATGCTTAACCTATAATTACAAACTTCTTACACATCTGTATATTGTCCTGATGTACAAAAAGTCTCTTGGAGCCATGGTCTCAACCCAACAGGAAGTCGGCCATTTTGGAATGAAGTTCCAAAATTGACCCCATTTTGATGTTTACAGCCTTCAGATTTGATCGAACTCCTCCTACAGTTTTTCAGATACAGACTTCAAAATCGCTCAGCACACACTTGAGGCATCAAAGGTGAAAAGTTATCAAAGGAATTCTTGTACTTCAAAGTATGTGGGCGTGGCTATGTGTCAAACTTTGACTATTCGCCGTGAAAAACAAAACAGTTATAACTCCTACATTAAAACTCTCAGAGGAACCAAACTTTCAGTGATTGATCATCATGGGATGACCTAAAATACCCTGTTGTTAAATGATGATATCACTAAGGCCACGCCCCCTGAGAACAGGAAGTGTCATGTTTTACTGGGAACGGTCGCTATCTTACACCTTTGAACTAATCAACTTGAAACTTTTTCCATAGACAGAAAACATGTTGCTGTATTGTAGATTCCAGCCCGACCGGCTTGGATGGAACGGGCGTGGCGGCGTGTCAAGTGACCTCTAACGCTGTCATTCGTTTGGCTCTGATTTCCACAGTTTTAGGCCGAGCTGTTCCAAACTCAATAGGATGGATCTTTATCCACCCCCTGAAAGAAATCCATAATAAAATTTGGTGGGCGTGGCCTAATGTATTTATGGCGCCCCATAGAAAATTTTAAATGATCAGCCCCAAGCCATGCTTTAACCTAGAATTACGAAACTTGGTACATATGTGTAACTTTTCAGGACGAACAAAAAAGTCTCTTGGAGCCATGTTCTAAATTCAACAGGTTTTCTGTAATTTTGGATTTAAGTTCACTGTTCAGAAATAAATATGTGTAATTCCCTTTAAGGCCTCTTGGTGTCACTGTTACTCCACACATGAATGTGGTAACCTTTAAAGGGCTCAAATGTTTTAAAATGTAATTTGACTCCACTGCGCCCCCTAGGTTAATCCATCAGCTATATCTCTGCCGTAAATGGACCGATCTGCACCAGATTTTTTGTGAGTCGTCGGGGAGCGCTGCGACGCATCACGTGTGTTGTCTGCGAGGCGTCAGGCGGGAAGGTTATGACAGCTCTCCCGCTGTGGCGAGCGGTTGCCGGCTCTGGAAACGGTGCGAGAGCTTCCGCGGTGGCTGGAACTCCGCGGTGGCCAGTGAGCCGGAGCAGCGCTTGCTGCGAGGGCCGCACGAGGCTGCTTGCAGCTTTAATTATTATTATTATTATTTATATTTTTCTTCCACCCAAATGAATTGCCTTTTTGGAGGCTTTATCATATACAAAAACTCACCAAATTTGGCGGACGCATAGAGACTGTTTAAAATTTACGAATTTTAAGGTCGCATAAAAATCTAAAAAAATGGCTCAACAGCGCCAACTAGCAATTTTCAAAGGACCCTTTGCTATTCACTTACTTCGTCGTAGAGACTTGAAATTTGGTACAGTTGTAGAGCTCCCCAAGATGCTCAGAATTTACAATTATTGTTATAGTCCAACTATCACAGGAAGTCGGCCATTTTATATTGAAGGTCACATTTTGACCCCATTTTGGCCATTTATAGCATTGGTATTTGATCGAACTCCTCCTAGAGATTTTGATTGATTGGCTTCAAACTTGGTGAGTCTGATCAGAAGGCATGGGCGATTCAAACTTATCAAAATGGTGAGTTTTTGAGCATGTTAAAGGGGGGATAGCAGGGGTCAAAGTTCACCGACTCGCCATTTAAACTCTAAACAGTTATAACTCCTACACTAAAACTCTCAGAGGAACCAAACTTTCAGTGATTGAGCATCATGGGTTGACCTAAAATACCCTGTGGTCAAATGATGACATTACTAAGGCCACGCCCCCTGAGAACAGGAAGTGTCATGTTTTACTGGGAACGGTCCCTATATTACACCTTTGAACTAATCAACATGAAACTATGTTAACAGACAGGAAACATGTGGCTCTATAAGGGATTCCAGCCCCGACAGGCTTTGATGGAGCAGGTGGGCGTGGCGGTGTGGCGAAGTGACCTCTAACGCCGCTGTCATAATTTTGGCTCTGAATTCCACAGTTTTGGGCCAAACTTCTCCAAACTCACTAGGATGGATCTTTATCCACCCCTGAAAGAAATCCATAAAAATTTGGTGGGCGTGGCCTAATGTATTTATGGCGCCCCTAGAAAATTTTAAATGATCAGCCCCAAGCCATGCTTTAACCTAGAATTACGAAACTTGGTCCATATGTGTATTCTTTCAGGACGAACAAAAAAGTCTCTTGGGTCCATGTTCTAAATTCAACAGGTTTTCTGTTAATTTTGATTTAAGTTCACTGTTTAGAAAAAAATATGTGTAATTCCCTTTAAGGCCTCTTGGTGTCACTGTTACTCCACACATGAATGTGGTAATCTTTAAAGAGCTCAAATGTTTTAAAATGTAATTTGACTCCACTGCGCCCCCTAAGTGAATCCATCAGCTATATCTCCAGAAATGGACTGATCTGCACCAGATTTTTTGTGAGTCGTCGGGGAGCGCTGCCGAACGCATTCACGTGTGTCTTTTGGCGGGCGATCGGGCGGGGAAGGTTCGCGACGGCTCCCGCTGCGGCGGGCGCCCGGCTCTGAAACGTGCGAGCTTCCGCGGCGGCTGGAACTCCGCGGTGGCCGGTGAGCCGGAGCAGCGCTTGCTGCGAGGGCCGCACGAGGCTGCTTGCAGCTTTAATTATTATTATTATTATTAGGCCCGAGCAGCAAAGCGCTGCGAAGGCCTATTGTATCTGTACTGTTTATTATTATTATTATTATTATTATTATTATTCTGCCCCCCTCTTTGGGTGCCTTTTTGGGGGCTTTATCATATTCAAAAACTCACCAAATTTGGCGGAGGCGTCCAGCCTGTTTAAAAATTTTGAATTTTAAGGTTGATAAAATCGCAGAAAAAATGGCTCAACAGCGCCAACTAGCAATTTTCAAAGGACCCAAACCATTCACCTAACTTCATCGTAGAGACATGAAATTTGGTACAGTTGTAGAGCTCACCAAGATGCTCAGAATTTACAATTATTGTTATAGTCCAACTATCACAGGAAGTCGGCCATTTTGTATTGAAGGTCACATTTTGACCCCATTTTGGCCATTTATAGCATTGGTATTTGATCGAACTCCTCCTAGGGATTTTGATTGATTGGCTTCAAACTTGGTGAGTCTGATCAGAAGGCATGGGCGATTCAAAGTTATCAAAATGGTGAGTTTTTGAGTATGCTGAAGGGGGGTTAGGGGTCAAAGTTCACCCATCACGAAAATCTAAACAGTTATAACTCCTACACTAAAACTCTCAGAGGAACCAAACTTTCAGTGATTGAGCATCATGGGTTGACCTAAAATACCCTGTGGTCAAATGATGACATCACTAAGGCCACGCCCCCTGAGAACAGGAAGTGTCATATTTTACTGGGAACGGTCCCTATATTACACTTTTGACCTAATCAACATGAAACTGTGTTAACAGACAGGAAACATGTGGCTGTATAACGGATTCCAGCCCCGACCGGCTTTGATGGAGCAGGTGGGCGTGGCGGCGTGCCGAAGTGACCTCTATCGCCGCTGTCATTCGTTTGGCTCTGAATCCCACAGTTTTGGGCATAGCTGTTCCAAACTCACTAGGATGGATCCTTATCCACCCCCTGAAAGAAATCCATAATAAAATTTGGTGGGCGTGGCCTAATGTATTTATGGCGCTGGCTAGAAAATTTTAAATGATCAGCCCCAAGCCATGCTTTAACCTAAAATTACCAAACTTGGTACATATGTGTATCTTTTCAGGACGAACAAAAAAGTCTCTTGAAGCCATATTCTAAATTCAACGGATTTTCTGTAATTTTAGATTTTTTAGAAAAAAAAATATGTTATTCCCATTAAGTCCTCTTGGTGTCACTGTTACTCCACACATGAATAAGGCGAGAATTACACAGTATGAGAGAGGTGCTGTAATGGCGATATTAACCACTTGGTGTCACTATCACGCCATACATGACTATGTGTACATTTTTACCACTGCAATTCCCAAAGATGCATCTGTGTATTTTGTAGTTCCACAGTTACGTTGTTTTCGATACTTCTGCTGGCTCGTTGGGATAAAAATAGCCTCCACGGATAACATTAACGATCAATCCTTCCTTAATCCCGTCTGCATGTGCGTTTTTATTATGTAAGTATACATTTCCATCTCCTATATTTGCGTTTATATCACTTATTAGCACTAGAGAACAGAATATGAATATGACGGTTCACAGTCAAGCTAACGCAGCTAAGCTATCGAAGCATGCAGGATTTTATCGGAGAGAGCAGCGCCTGCAGCTGCACTCTGCTTATTAATTTTCCCTGAAGTAAGAAAAGAAGAATTTCTGATATTTTTATTATTGAATCATCTTTATAATTAACAAAATTGTGGAGAAAAAAAAAAGATTCTCTGTCAAAACATCTTGTACGTAGCGCACGCCAAAGCTTAAATCTTATTTCTCAGTTCGCTTTTTTTATTTGAACCTCCGGTACTTCTAAGAGCGGTTTGCATCCCAGCGAAAACATCTTGTACGTAGCGCATGCCAAAGCTTAAATCTTATTTCTCAGTTCGGTTTTGTTTATTTGGTGCTTTTTCTGTAAGCTAAAAATGAATAAGCAGAATTTGAACCTCCGGTAGTTCTAAGAGCGGTTTGGATCCCAGCAGAGATTTTTACTGTGTGCGGTTCTGGCTCGATCTTTAGCACACACGCACGCACGCACGCACGCCTCCATCCCCCCACCCTCGAAGGGTTGAATATGACGGTTGACAGTCAAGCTAACGCAGCTCCCTTGTTTTGACTTATGATGTTTTTTTCAAAAATTGCATAGAAACGAATGAAGAATTGCCTTAATTTTCATGCTAATAATGTTGTAAAACTGTTGTTTGCAATATTTTTACATCAGTTTAAGAAATTTACAGTATATATTGTAATTCTAAATTATAAAAAATATTTTTGTAAATATTTGACATTTTCACAGTGAATTTTTTATTTATTTTTTCAAATCCGATTTTGTTTGAAATCAAATCAAATAAAAATCAATGATTTGAATGAACTTTAAACTCATTCTTAGAGTTTAAATTAGAGTTTAAATTAATTTTAATTTTAATGCCATGGCTCTTCAGCATTTATGTGAGCTTTAAGGGATTAATTTTTGCTTTGAGATCTGTTTACTTTCTTCCTAGTTAAAGAAAGCACATTTCAGCAGCAAGGCATTTAAAAGTGCTTTACACCAAATCAAAGACAAAAACACAATGCAACATAGAATCAACAATCAAAACAAAACATCAAGTCAGGTTTTGTCAATACATTTGCAATTTATTACATTTCAAATACAACTCTAAACAAGTGGGTTTTTAATTTAGATTTAAAGGAAGTCAGTGTTTCAGCTCTTTTACAATTTTCTGGAAGTTTGTTCCAGATTTGTGGTGCATAGATGCTAAATGCTGCTTCTCCTCATTTGGTTCTGGGGATGTAGAGAGCAGACCAGAACCAGAAGACCTGAGAGGTCTGGAAGGTTGATACAACAGCAGCAAATCTTTAATGTATTGTGGTGCTAAACCATTCAGTGATTTATAAACTAACAACAGTATTTTAAAGTCTATTGTTTGAGCTACAGGGAGCCAGTGGAGGGACTTTAAAACTGGTGTTATGTGCTCTATCTTCCTGGTTTTAGTGAGAACACGAGCAGCAGCATTATGGATCAGCTGCAGCTGTTTGATTGGTTGGACAGACCTGTGAAGACGCAGTTGTAATAATCAATGTGGCTGAAGATAAACGCATGGATGAGTTTCTCTAGATCTGGCTGAGACATTAGTCCTTTAATCCTGGAAATGTTCTTCAGGTTATAGTAGGCCATCTTTGTGACAGTCTTTATGTGGCTATGAAGGTTCAGGTCAGTGTCCATCACTACTCCCAGGATTCGGGCCTGATTGCTGATTTTTAGTTGTAATAACTGAAGCTTTGCACTGACTCTAGATTGTTCCTCTTTAGGTCCAAAGATAATAACTTCAGTTTTGTTTCTGTTCAGCTGGAGAAAGTTTGGCACATTATCTGTTCTAAGCATCTGTTCTGTGTTTGGATGGGTTCTGAGTAACCTGGTGACTTTAGATGTGCCGCTGCTGCACCACCTGGATAGAATGATTGTTCATTAGCCCCACCCACTACCCACAGAAAGTCACCATTTTTTCCTGCAGTATGTCTAACTTTTCTCTGTTTTTTATATGGATTTAATCCAGTGCAAACCCACTTAAAATGATAAGGTGATGACATCTGTCCATGCTGTTTGAACAGTGTGGGCGTGGCCAAATGGCGAATATCAGACCCTCGCCATATTCATACGATTGTCTTTAAATCACACATGGATGATCCGATTGGCACCAAACTTGAAATGTAAGACCTGTGGTAACCTTTAAAGAGCTCAAATGTTTTGAAATGTAATTTGACTCCACTACGCCCCCTAGATTAATCCATCAGCTATACCTCTGCCGTAAATGGACCGATCTGCACCAGATTTTTTGTGAGTCGTCGGGGAGCGCTGCCGAACGCATCCACGTGTGTCGTCTGCCGGGCGATCGGGCGTGGAAGGTTTGCGACAGCTCCCGCTGTGGCGAGCGGGTGCCGGCTCTAGAAACGGTGCGAGAGCTTCCGCGGTGGCTGGAACTCCGCGGTGGCCAGTGAGCCGGAGCAGCGCTTGCTGCGAGGGCCGCACGAGGCTGCTTGCAGCTTTAATTATTATTATTATTCTTCCACCCAAATGAATTGCCTTTTTGGAGGCTTTATCATATTCAAAAACTCACCAAATTTGGCGGGCCCATAGAGACTGTTTAAAATTTACGTATTTTAAAGTCGACGCAAAAATCTAAAAAAAAATGGCTCAACAGCGCCAACTAGCAATTTTCAAAGGACCCTTTGCTATTCACTTACTTCGTCGTAGAGACTTGAAATTTGGTACAGTTGTAGAGCTCCCCAAGATGCTCAGAATTTACAATTATTGTTATAGTCCAACTATCACAGGAAGTCGGCCATTTTGGATGGAAGGTCACATTTTGACCCCATTTTGGCTGTTTACAGCATTGGTATTTGATCGAACTCCTCCTAGGGATTTTGAGTGATTGGCTTCAAACTTGGTGAGTCTGATCAGAAGGCATGGGCGATTCAAAGTTATCAAAATGGTGAGTTTTTGAGCATGTTGAAGGGGGGTTAGCAGGGGTCAAAGTTCACCGACTCGCCACGAAACTCTAAACAGTTATAACTCCTACACTAAAACTGTCAGAGGAACCAAACTTTCAGTGATTGAGCATCATGGGTTGACCTAAAATACCCTGTGGTCAAATGATGACATCACTAAGGCCACGCCCCCTGAGAACAGGAAGTGTCATGTTTTACTGGGAACGGTCCCTATATTAGACCTTTGACCTAATCAACATGAAACTGTGTTAACAGACAGGAAACATGTGGCTGTATAAGGGATTCCAACCCTGACCGGCTTTGATGGAGCAGGTGGGCGTGGCAGCGTGGCAAAGTGACCTCTAACGCCGCTGTCATACGTTTGGCTCTGAATTCCACAGTTTTGGGCCAAACTTTTCCAAACTCACTAGGATGGATCTTTATCCACCCCAAGACAGGAATCCATGATAAAATTTGGTGGGCGTGGCCGAATGTCTTTATGGCGCCCCCTAGAAAATTTTAAATTATCAGCCCCAAGCCATGCTTTAACCTAGAATTACCAAACTTCTTACACATCTGTATATTCTCCTGATGTACAAAAAAGTCTCTTGGAGCCATGGTCTCAACCCAACAGGAAGTCGGCCATTTTGGAATGAAGTTCCAAAATTGACCCCATTTTTGATGTTTACAGCCTTTGTATTTGATCGAACTCCTCCTACAGTTTTTCAGATACAGACTTCAAAATCACTCAGCACACACTTGAGGCATCAAAGGTGAAAAGTTATCAAAGGAATTCTCGTACTTCAAAGTATGTGGGCGTGGCTATGTGTCAAACTTTGACTATTCGCCGTGAAACTCAAAACAGTTATAACTCCTACACTAAAACTGTCAGAGGAAGCAAACTTTCAGTGATTGATCATCATGGGTTCACCTAAAATACCCTGTGGTCAAATGATGACATTACTAAGGCCACGCCCCCTGAGAACAGGAAGTGTCATGTTTTACTGGGAACGGTCGCTATCTTACACCTTTGAACTAATCAACTTGAAACGTTTTCCATAGACAGAAAACATGTTGCTGTATTGAAGATTCCAGCCCCGACCGGCTTGGATGGAACACAGGTGGGCGTGGCGTTCAAGTGACCTCTAACGCCGCTATCATTCGCTTTGGCTCTGATTTCCACAGTTTTGGGCGAGCTGTTCCAAACTCACTAGGATGGATCTTTATCCACCCCCTGAAAGAAATCCATAATAAAATTTGGTGGGCGTGGCCTACTGTATTTATGGCGCCCCATAGAAAATTTTAAATGATCAGCCCCAAGCCATGCTTTAACCTAGAATTACGAAACTTGGTACATATGTGTAACTTTTCAGGACGAACAAAAAAGTCTCTTGGAGCCATGTTCTAAATTCAACAGGTTTTCTGTAAGTTTGGATTTAAGTTCACTGTTCAGAAATAAATATGTGTAATTCCCTTTAAGGCCTCTTGGTGTCACTGTTACTCCACACATGAATGTGGTAACCTTTAAAGGGCTCAAATGTTTTAAAATGTAATTTGACTCCACTGCGCCCCCTAGGTTAATCCATCAGCTATATCTCTGCCGTAAATGGACCGATCTGCACCAGATTTTTTGTGAGTCGTCGGGGAGCACTGCCGAACGCATCCAAGTGTGTCGTCTGCCGGGCGATCGGGCGGGGAAGGTTCGCGACGGCTCCCGCTGTGGCGAGCGGTTGCCGGCTCTGGAAACGGTGCGAGAGCTTCCGCGGTGGCTGGAACTCCGCGGTGGTCAGTGAGCCGGAGCAGCGCTTGCTGCGAGGGCCGCACGAGGCTGCTTGCAGCTTTAATTAGGCCCGAGCAGCAAAGCGCTGCGAAGGCCTATTGTTTTCATAGTGTTTATTATTATTATTATTATTATTATTATTATTATTATTCTTCCTCCAAATGAATTGCCTTTTTGGAGGCTTTATCATATTCAAAAACTCACCAAATTTGGCGGACGCATAGAGACTGTTTAAAATTTACGTATTTTAAGGTCGACGCAAAAATCTAAAAAAAAATGGCTCAACAGCGCCAACTAGCAATTTTCAAAGGACCCTTTGCTATTCACTTACTTCGTCGTAGAGACTTGAAATTTGGTACAGTTGTAGAGCTCCCAGAGATGCTCAGAATTTACAATTATTGTTATAGTCCAACTATCACAGGAAGTCGGCCATTTTGGATGGAAGGTCACATTTTGACCCCATTTTGGCTGTTTACAGCATTGGTATTTGATCGAACTCCTCCTAGGGATTTTGAGTGATTGGCTTCAAACTTGGTGAGTCTGATCAGAAGGCATGGGCGATTCAAAGTTATCAAAATGGTGAGTTTTTGAGCATGTTGAAGGGGGGTTAGCAGGGGTCAAAGTTCACCGACTCGCCACGAAACTCTAAACAGTTATAACTCCTACACTAAAACTGTCAGAGGAACCAAACTTTCAGTGATTGAGCATCATGGGTTGACCTAAAATACCCTGTGGTCAAATGATGACATCACTAAGGCCACGCCCCCTGAGAACAGGAAGTGTCATGTTTTACTGGGAACGGTCCCTATATTAGACCTTTGACCTAATCAACATGAAACTGTGTTAACAGACAGGAAACATGTGGCTGTATAAGGGATTCCAACCCCGACCGGCTTTGATGGAGCAGGTGGGCGTGGCGGCGTGGCGAAGTGACCTCTAACACCGCTCTCATACGTTTGGCTCTGAATTCCACAGTTTTGGGCCAAACTTCTCCAAACTCACTAGGATGGATCTTTATCCACCCCAAGACATGAATCCATGATAAAATTTGGTGGGCGTGGCCGAATGTCTTTATGGCGCCCCTAGAAAATTTTAAATTATCAGCCCCAAGCCATGCTTTAACCTAGAATTACCAAACTTCTTACACATCTGTATATTGTCCTGATGTACAAAAAAGTCTCTTGGAGCCATGGTCTCAACCCAACAGGAAGTCGGCCATTTTGGAATGAAGTTCCAAAATTGACCCCATTTTTGATGTTTACAGCCTTCGTATTTGATCGAACTCCTCCTACAGTTTTTCAGATACAGACTTCAAAATCACTCAGCACACACTTGAGGCATCAAAGGTGAAAAGTTATCAAAGGAATTCTCGTACTTCAAAGTATGTGGGCGTGGCTATGTGTCAAACTTTGACTATTCGCCGTGAAACTCAAAACAGTTATAACTCCTACACTAAAACTGTCAGAGGAAGCAAACTTTCAGTGATTGATCATCATGAGTTCACCTAAAATACCCTGTGGTCAAATGATGACATTACTAAGGCCACGCCCCCTGAGAACAGGAAGTGTCATGTTTTACTGGGAACGGTCGCTATCTTACACCTTTGAACTAATCAACTTGAAACTTTTTCCATAGACAGAAAACATGTTGCTGTATTGAAGATTCCAGCCCCGACCGGCTTGGATGGAACAGGTGGGCGTGGCGGCGTGCCGAAGTGACCTCTAACGCCGCTGTCATTCGTTTGGCTCTGATTTCCACAGTTTTGGGCCGAATTGTTCCAAACTCACTAGGATGGATCTTTATCCACCCCCTGAAAGAAATCCATAATAAAATTTGGTGGGCGTGGCCTACTGTATTTATGGCGCCCCATAGAAAGTTTTAAATGATCAGCCCCAAGCCATGCTTTAACCTAGAATTACGAAACTTTGTACATATGTGTAACTTTTCAGGACGAACAAAAAAGTCTCTTGGAGCCATGTTCTAAATTCAACAGGTTTTCTGTAATTTTGGATTTAAGTTCACTGTTCAGAAATAAATATGTGTAATTCCCTTTAAGGCCTCTTGGTGTCACTGTTACTCCACACATGAATGTTGTAACCTTTAAAGGGCTCAAATGTTTTAAAATGTAATTTGACTCCACTGCGCCCCCTAGGTTAATCCATCAGCTATATCTCTGCCGTAAATGGACCGATCTGCACCAGATTTTTTGTGAGTCGTCGGGGAGCGCTGCCGAACGCATCCACGTGTGTCGTCTGCCGGGCAATCGGGCGGGGAAGGTTCGCGACGGCTCCCGCTGTGGCGAGCGGTTGCCGGCTCTGGAAACGGTGCGAGAGCTTCCGCGGTGGCTGGAACTCCGCGGTGGCCAGTGAGCCGGAGCAGCGCTTGCTGCGAGGGCCGCACGAGGCTGCTTGCAGCTTTAATTAGGCCCGAGCAGCAAAGCGCTGCGAAGGCCTATTGTATCTGTACTGTTTATTATTATTATTCTTTTTTCTGCCCCCTCTTTGGGTGCCTTTTGGGGCTTTATCATATTCAAAAACACACCAAACATGGCAGACACATAGAGACTGATTAAAATTTTGAATTTTAAGGTCGACGCAAAAATCGCAGAAAAAATGGCTCAACAGCGCCAACTAGCAATTTTCAAAAGACCCAAACCAATCACTTAACTTCATCGTAGAGACCTGAAATTTGGTACAGTTGTAGAGCTCCCCAAGATGCTCAGAATTTACAATTATTGTTATAGTCCAACTATCACAGGAAGTCGGCCATTTTGGATGGAAGGTCACATTTTGACCCCATTTTGGCCGTTTACAGCATTGGTATTTGATCGAACTCCTCCTAGGGATTTTGATTGATTGGCTTCAAACTTGGTGAGTCCGATCAGAAGGCATGGGCGATTCAAAGTTATCAAACTGGTGTGTTTTTGAGCATGCTGAAGGGGGGATAGCAGGGGTCAAAGTTCACCGACTCGCCACGAAACTCTAAACAGTTATAACTCCTACACTAAAACTCTCAGAGGAACCAAACTTTCAGTGATTGAGCATCATGGGTTGACCTAAAATACCCTGTGGTCAAATGATGACATCACTAAGGCCACGCCCCCTGAGAACAGGAAGTGTCATATTTTACTGGGAACGGTCCCTATATTACACCTTTGACCTAATCAACATGAAACTGTGTTAACAGACAGGAAACATGTGGCTCTATAAGGGATTCCAGCCCGACAGGCTTTGATGGAGCAAGTGGGCGTGGCGGCGTGGCAGTGACCTCTAACACCGCTGTCATCGTTTGGCTCTGAATTCCACAGTTTTGGGCCAAACTTCTCCAAACTCACTAGGATGGATCTTTATCCACCCCCCGACAGGAATCCATAATAAAATTTGGTGGGCGTGGCCTAATTTTTCTATAGCGCCCCCTAGAAGATTTTAAATGATCAGCCCCAAGCCATACTCTAACATAGAATTATGAAACTTGTTACACATCTGTATATTGTCCTGATGTACAAAAAAGTCTCTTGGAGTCATGGTCTCAACCCAACAGGAAGTCGGCCATTTTGGAATGAAGTTCTAAAATTGACCCCATTTTTGATGTTTACAGCCGTCGGATTTGATCGAACTCCTCCTACAGTTTTTCAGATACAGACTTCAAAATCGCTCAGCACACACTTGAGGCATCAAAGGTGAAAAGTTATCAAAGGAATTTTCGTACTTCAAAGTATGTGGGCGTGGCTATGTGTCAAACTTTGACTATTCGCCATGAAACATAAAACTCTTATAACTCCTACACTAAAACTCTCAGAGGAACCAAACTTTCAGTGATTGATCATCATAGTTTGACATAAAAGACCCTGTGGTCAAATGATGACATCACTCAGGCCACGCCCCCTGAGAACAGGAAGTGTCATGTTTTACTGGGAACGGTCGCTATCTTACACCTTTGACCTAATCAACTTGAAAGTTTTTCCAGAAACAGAAGACATGCTGGTGTATTTTGGATTCCAGCCCCGACCGGCTTTGATGGAGCAGGTGGGCGTGGCGGCGTGCCGAAGTGACCTCTAACGCCGCTGTCATTCGTTTGGCTCTGAATTCCACAGTTTTGGGCCGAGCTGTTCCAAACTCACTAGGATGGATCCTTATCCACCCCCTGAAAGAAATCCATAATAAAATATGGTGAGCGTGGCCTAATGTATTTATGGCGCTGGCTAGAAAATTTTAAATGATCAGCCCTAAGCCATGCTTTAACCTAGAATTACCAAACTTGGTACATATGTGTATCTTTTCAGGACGAACAAAAAAGTCTCTTGGAGCCATATTCTAAATTCAACGGATTTTCTGTAATTTTAGATTTTTTAGAAAAAAAAATATGTTATTCCCATTAAGTCCTCTTGGTGTCACTGTTACTCCACACATGAATAAGGAGAATTACACAGTATGAGAGAGGTGCTGTAATGGCGATATTAACCACTTGGTGTCACTATCACGCCATACATGACTATGTGTACATTTTTACCACTGCAATTCCCAAAGATGCATCTGTGTATTTTGTAGTTCCACAGTTACGTTGTTTTCGATACTTCTGCTGGCTCGTTGGGATAAAAATAGCCTCCACGGATAACATTAACGATCAATCCTTCCTTAATCCCGTCTGCATGTGCGTTTTTATTATGTAAGTATACATTTCCATCTCCTATATTTGTGTTTATATCACTTATTAGCACTAGAGAACTGAATATGACGGTTGACAGTCAAGCTAACGAAGCTAAGCTGTAGTTGGCAAAGAAGCATTCAAGATTTTACGGAGAGTTCAGCGCCTGCAGCTGTGCTGATGCTTATTAAATTTCCCTGAAGTAAAAAAAAGAAAAGAAGAATTTCTGATATTTTTATTTTTGAATCATCTTTATAATTAAGAAAATTGTGGAAACATTGTTTCAAAACATCTTGTACGTAGCGCATGCCAAAGCTTAAATCTTATTTCTCAGTTCGGTTTTCGCACGCCCCCACCCCTCCTCCCCCTCCGCCGCCCACATATACGTAGCAATGGCTGGCTCGTTGGGATAAAAATAGCCTCCACGGATAACATTCACGATCAATCAAGCCGTCATGATATGTGTGCAGTTCGATCTTTATAACGCACGCACGCAATCCCCCCCCCCCCCCCCCGTTCCCCCCCGCCCCCCTCCGAAGGGGTGAATATGACGGTTGACAGTCAAGCTAACGTAGCTAAGCTGTCGGACCTAACGAATAGGAGACAGATGTCATGGGTATTAGCGGTGAGATGTCCTGTTGTTGCATTCCAACTTATCAACGTGTTTGCTGCAGAGATGTGGATTCTGGTGAGTCTGATATGCTAAACAATTTCTTGCTCATTTAATGGAAGCCACATTATTTTGTTTGAACCGTACATGGGCTGCACACTCAAAGCTGTGGAGTTTAGTACTTTCAAAATATCCTTACAGTTAAAAGTTTGCCTGGCAAACCTATTAAACGATATTACCTCAAAGGTGTTGACAGGAAGTGAATTTTATTTATTAGACAATAAAATAAACTGGTCCAAAAAAGGTGAAAACAGCCACGAATGAACGTGTCCGTAGTTGCTAAGAATTATAATGGAAACTTAACGCCACTATAATAATTAATATTGAGATAAGTGTCACAAATCTGTGCAGCAATCTGAGCTGTAGAATTGCAGGAGGATCGCTGAGCTTTGATATTAAACGCAGGGCCGTAACGCAGAACCTAGAGGCGGTGGGTGGGGTGGGGGGCTTTAAAGTAATTCTTAGAGTTTTCCACACAGCAGTGGACCACACAAATTACTCACGTTTTTATTTTTTGGACAATCTCCTCTTCAGTTCAACCTTACCAGTGGAGAAACATTGTTGATGTTACCAACAATAGCTTACAATTAAGAATTGGCAAAGCTCAATGTGATTTTCACAGTAGACGGAGCTCAGAGTAACCAAACTTTCAGTGATTAATCGTCATGTGGTCAAATGATGACATCACTAAGGTTAAACTGTCACAACTGTCACACTTAAAGTAAATATTTGTTGTATTTAACATGTTTCATGTAAGAAGTGAGCATGTGATGAAATAGATTCTGTCCTCCAATTTTATGTAATTGAACATTACAGCTAACAAATGTGATGATCATGTGAGGTAATACATTTTATGAAAATTTTCTTATATACAGTATATTTTTTAAATATAAAATTAGTTAAATAAAAAAGGGGTCAAATGTAATAAAGATGAATGTGCTTCATCTATACTCTCTAGTAGAACAATTTCACCTTGATTTTGAGTTAATGGGGCACACAATTTGGAAGCTATTGAAGAAATCATATTATTTAATATTAAAATTATTTATCCAACAATCTTCTTACAGCAGGGGTGTCAAACTCCAGTCCTCAAGGGCCGCTGTCCTGCAACTTTTAGATGTGCCCCTGTTGCAGCACCTGGATAGAATGATTAGGTCATTAGCCCCACCCACTTCCGACAGGAAGTCACCTTTTTTTCTTACTTTTTCTCTGTTTTTTATATGGATTTAATCCAGTGCAAACTCACTTACAATGATAAGGTGATGAAATCTGTCCATGCTGTTTGAACAGTGTGGGCGTGGCCAAATAATAATATCAGACCCTCGCCATATTCATACGATTGTCTTTAAATCACACATGGATGATCCGATTGGCACCAAACTTGAAATGTAAGACCTGTGGTAACCTTTAAAGAGCTCAAATGTTTTGAAATGTAATTTGACTCCACTACGCCCCCTAGGTTAATCCATCAGCTATATCTCCGCCGTAAATGGACCGATCTGCGCCAGATTTTTTGTGAGTCGTCGGGGAGCGCTGCCGAACGCATCCACGTGTGTCGTCTGCCGGGCGATCGGGCGGGGAAGGTTCGCGACAGCTCCCGCTGTGGCGAGCGGGTGCCGGCTCTGGAAACGGTGCGAGAGCTTCCGCGGCGGCTGGAACTCCGCGGTGGACGGTGAGCCGAAGCAGCGCTTGCTGCGAGGGCCGCACGAGGCTGCTTGCAGCTTTAATTCTTCTTCTTATTATTCTGCCCCCCAAAAGAGGGGCCTTTTTGGGGGATTTATCATATTCAAAAACTCACCAAACTTGGCGGAAGCATAGAGACTGGTGAAAAATTTTGAATTTTAAGGTCGTCGCAAAAATCGCAAAAGAAATGGCTCAACAGCGCCACCTAGAAATTTTCAAAAGACCCTTTTCTATTCACTTACTTTGTCGTAGAGACTTGAAATTTGGTACAGTTGTAGAGCTCCCCAAGACGCTCAGAATTTACAATTATTGTCATAGTCCAAGTATCACAGGAAGTCGGCCATTTTGGATCGAAGGTCACATTTTGACCCGATTTTTGCCGTTTACACCCTTCGTATTTGATCGAACTCCTCCTAGGGATTTTGATTGATCGGCTTCAAACTCGGTCAGTCTGATCAGAAGGCATGGCCGATTAAAAGTTATCAAAACGGTGACTTTTTGAGTATGCTGAAGGGGGGCTAGCAGGGGTCAAAGTTCACCAACTCGCCACGAAACTCTAAACAGTTATAACTCCTACACTAAAACTCTCAGAGGAACCAAACTTTCAGTGATTGAGCATCATGGGTTGACCTAAAATACCCTGTGGTATCACTAAGGCCACGCCCCCTGAGAACAGGAAGTGTCATATTTTACTGGGAACAGTCCCTATATTACACCTTTGACCTAATCAACATGAAACTGTGTTAACAGTCAGGAAACATGTTGCTGTATTGAAGATTCCAGCCCCGACCGGATTTGATGGAGCAGGTGGGCGTGGCGGCGTGCCGAAGTGACCTCTAACGCCGCTGTCATACGTTTGGCTCTGAATTCCACAGTTTTGGGCCAAACTTCTCCAAACTCACTAGGATGGATCTTTATCCACCCCAAGACAGGAATCCATAATAAAATTTGGTGGGCGTGGCCTAATTTCTCTATAGCGCCCCCTAGAAAATTTTAAATGACCAGCCCCTAGCCATGGTTTAACCTACAATTACGAAACTTCTTACACATCTGTATATTGTCCTGATGTACAAAAAAGTCTCTTGGATCCATGGTCTCAACCCAACAGGAAGTCGGCCATTTTGAAATGAAGTTCCAAAATTGACCTCATTTTTGATGTTTACAGCCTTCGTATTTGATCAAACTCCTCCTACAGTTTTTCAGATACAGACTTCAAAATCGCTCAGCACACACTTGAGGCATCAAAGGTCAAAAGTTATCAAAGGAATTCTCGTACTTCAAAGTATGTGGGCGTGGCTATGTGTCAAACTTTGACTATTCGCCATGAAACATAAAACTCTTATAACTCCTACAGTAAAACTCTCAGAGGAACCAAACTTTCAGTGATTGATCATCATGGTTGACCAAAAGACCCTGTGGTCAAATGATGACATCACTCAGGCCACGCCCCTGAGAACAGGAAGTGTCATGTTTTACTGGGAGTGGCTATCTTACCTTTGACCTAATCAACTTGAAAGTTTTTCAGACACAGAAGACATTCTGGTGTATTTTGGATTCAGCCCGACCGGCTTTGATGGAGCAGGTGGGCGTGGCGGCGTGGCGAAGTGACCTCTAACGCCGCTGTCATACGTTTGGCTCTGATTTCCACAGTTTTGGGCCGAGCTGTTCCAAACTCACTAGGATGGATCCTTATCCACCCCCTGAAAGAAATCCATAATAAAATTTGGTGGGCGTGGCCTAATGTATTTATGGCGCCGGCTAGAAAATTTTAAATGATCAGCCTCAAGCCATGCTTCAACCTAGAATTACCAAACTTGGTACATATGTGTATCTTTTCAGGACGAACAAAAAAGTCTCCTGTAGCCATATTCTAAATTCAACGGATTTTCTGTAATTTTAGATTTTTAGAAAAAACATATGTTATTCCCATTAAGTCCTCTTGGTGTCACTGTTACTCCACACATGAATAAGGCGAGAATTACACAGTATGAGAGAGGTGCTGTAATGGCGATATTAACCACTTGGTGTCACTATCACGCCATACATGACTATGTGTACATTTTTACCACTGCAATTCCCAAAGATGCATCTGTGTATTTTGTAGTTCCACAGTTACGTTGTTTTCGATACTTCTGCTGGCTCGTTGGGATAAAAATAGCCTCCACGGATAACATTAACGATCAATCCTTCCTTAATCCCGTCTGCATGTGCGTTTTTATTATGTAAGTATACATTTCCATCTCCTATATTTGCGTTTATATCACTTATTAGCACTAGAGAACAGAATATGAATATGACGGTTCACAGTCAAGCTAACGCAGCTAAGCTATCTCGTGCACAGAAGCATGCAGGATTTTATCGGAGAGAGCAGCGCCTGCAGCTGCACTCTGCTTATTAATTTTCCTGAAGTAAGAAAGAAGAATTTCTGATATTTTTATTATTGAATCATCTTTATAATTAACAAAATTGTGGAGAAAAAAAGATTCTCTGTCAAAACATCTTGTATGCGTAGCGCGCCAAAGCTTAAATCTTATTTCTCAGTTCGCTTTTTATTTGAACCTCCGGTACTTCTAAGAGCGGTTTGCATCCCAGCGAAAACATCTTGTATGCGTAGCGCACGCCAAAGCTTAAATCTTATTTCTCAGTTCGGTTTTGTTTATTTGGTGCTTTTCTGTAAGCTAAAAATGAATAAGCAGAATTTGAACCTCCGGTAGTTCTAAGAGCGGTTTGGATCCCAGCAGAGATTTTTACTGTGTTCGGTTCTGGCTCGATCTTGAGCACACACGCCAGCTCGCCTCCATCCCACCACCCTCGAAGGGTTGAATATGACGGTTGACAGTCAAGCTAACGCAGCTCTCTTGTTTTGACTTATGATGTTTTTTTCAAAATTGCATAGAAACGAATGAAGAATTGCCTTAATTTTCATGCTAATAATGTTGTAAAACTGTTGTTTGCAATATTTTTACATCAGTTTAAGAAATTTACAGTATATATTGTAATTCTAAATTATAAAAAATATTTTGTAAATATTTGACATTTTCACAGTGAATTTTTTATTTATTTTTCAAATCGGATTTTGTTTGAAATCAAAACAAAATTTGTTTTGATTTTGATCAAATCAAATAAAAATCAATGATTTGAATGAACTTTAAACTCATTCTTAGAGTTTAAATTAGAGTTTAAATTAATTTTAATTTTAATGCCATGGCTCTTCAGCATTTATGTGAGCTTTAAGGGATTAATTTTTGCTTTGAGATCTGTTTACTTTCTTCCTAGTTAAAGAAAGCACATTTCAGCAGCAAGGCATTTAAAGTGCTTTACACCAAATCAAAGACAAAACACAATGCAACATAGAATCAACAAACAAAACAAAACATCAAGTCAGGTTTTCTCAAAACATATGCAATTTATAACTTATCAAATACAACTCTAAACAAGTGGGATTTTAATTTAGATTTAAAGGAAGTCAGTGTTTCAGCTCTTTTACAATTTTCTTGAAGTTTGTTCCAGATTTGTGGTGCATAGATGCTAAATGCTGCTTCTCCTCATTTGGTTCTGGGGATGCAGAGCAGACCAGAACCAGAAGACCTGAGAGGTCTGGAAGGTTGATACAACAGCAGCAAATCTTTAATGTATTGTGGTGCTAAACCATTCAGTGATTTATAAACTAACAACAGTATTTTAAAGTCTATTGTTTGAGCTACAGGGAGCCAGTGGAGGGACTTTAAAACTGGTGTTATGTGCTCTATCTTCCTGGTTTTAGTGAGAACACGAGCAGCAGCATTATGGATCAGCTGCAGCTGTTTGATTGGTTGGACAGACCTGTGAAGACGCAGTTGTAATAATCAATGTGGCTGAAGATAAACGCATGGATGAGTTTCTCTAGATCTGGCTGAGACATTAGTCCTTTAATCCTGGAAATGTTCTTCAGGTTATAGTAGGCCATCTTTGTGACTGTCTTTATGTGGCTATGAAGGTTCAGGTCAGTGTCCATCACTACTCCCAGGATTCGGGCCTGATTGCTGATTTTTAGTTGTAATAACTGAAGCTTTGCACTGACTCTAGATTGTTCCTCTTTAGGTCCAAAGATAATAACTTCAGTTTTGTTTCTGTTCAGCTGGAGAAAGTTTGGCACATTATCCTTTCTAAGCATCTGTTCTGTGTTTGGATGGGTTCTGAGTAACCTGGTGACTTTAGATGTGCCGCTGCTGCTGCCTGGATAGAATGATTAGTTCATTAGCCCCACCCACTACCCACAGAAAGTCACCATTTTTCCTGCAGTATGTCTAACTTTTCTCTGTTTTTTATATGGATTTAATCCAGTGCAAACCCACTTAAAATGATAAGGTGATGACATCTGTCAATGCTGGCTGAACAGTGTGGGCGTGGCCAGATGGCGAATGTCAGACCCTCGCCATATTCATACGATTGTCTTTAAATCACACATGGATGATCCGATTGGAACCAAACTTGAAATGTAAGACCTGTGGTAACCTTTAAAGAGCTCAAATGTTTTGAAATGTAATTTGACTCCACTGCGCCCCCTAGGTCAATCCATCCGCTATATCTCCGCCGTAAATGGACCGATCTGCGCCAGATTTTTTGTGAGTCGTCGGGAAGCGCGCGAACGCATTCGCGTGTGTCGTGTGGCGAGCGATCGGGGAAAGGTTCGCGACGGCTCCCTCGGCGGCGCCGGCTCTGGAAACGGTGCGAGAGCTTCCGCGGCTGCTGTAACTCCGCAGTGGCCGGCGAGCCGGAGCAGCGCTTGCTGCGAGGGCCGCACGAGGCTGCTTGCAGCTTTAATTATTATTATTATTATTATTATTATTATTATTATTATTATTATTATTATTATTATTGTTATTGTTATTATTAGGCCCGAGCAGCAAAGCGCTGCGAAGGCCTATTGTTTTTGTACTGTTTATTATTTTTTTTATTTTTCTGCCCCCCCAAAGAGGGGCCTTTTTGGAGGCTTTATCATATTCAAAAACTCACCAAACTTGGCGGACACATAGAGACTGTTTAAAATTTACGTATTTTAAAAGGTCATAAAAATCGCCAAAAAAACAGCTCAACGGCGCCACCTAGAAATTTTCAAAAGACCCAAACCAATCACTTTACTTTTATGAGACTTGAAATTTGGTACAGTTGTAGAGCTCCCCAAGACGCTCAGAATTTACAATTATAGTCATAGTGCAAGTATCACAGGAAGTCGGCCATTTTGGATCGAAGGTCACATTTTGACCCGATTTTTGCCGTTTACAGCCTTCGTATTTGATCGAACTCCTCCTAGGGATTTCGATTGATCGGCTTCAAACTCGGTCAGTCTGATCAGAAGGCATGGCCGATTAAAAGTTATCAAAACGGTGACTTTTTGAGTATGCTGAAGGGGGGCTAGCAGGGGTCAAAGTTCACCAACTCGCCACGAAACTCTAAACAGTTATAACTCCTACACTAAAACTCTCAGAGGAACCAAACTTTCAGTGATTGAGCATCATGGGTTGACCTAAAATACCCTGGGGTCAAATGATGACATCACTAAGGCCACGCCCCCTGAGAACAGGAAGTGTCATGTTTTACTGGGAACGGTCCCTATATTACACCTTTGAACTAATCAACATGAAACTGTGTTAACAGTCAGGAAACATGTTGCTGTATTGAAGATTCCAGCCCCGACCGGATTTGATGGAGCTGGTGGGCGTGGCGGCGTGTGACCTCTAACGCCGCTGTCATACGTTTGGCTCTGAATTCCACAGTTTTGGGCCAAACTTCTCCAAACTCACTAGGATGGATCTTTATCCACCCCAAGACAGGAATCCATAATAAAATTTGGTGGGCGTGGCCTAATTTCTCTATAGCGCCCCCTAGAAAATTTTAAATGACCAGCCCCTAGCCATGGTTTAACCTACAATTACGAAACTTCTTACACATCTGTATATTGTCCTGATGTACAAAAAAGTCTCTTGGATCCATGGTCTCAACCCAACAGGAAGTCGGCCATTTTGAAATGAAGTTCCAAAATTGAGATCATTTTTGATGTTTAGAGCCTTCGTATTTGATCGAACTCCTCCTACAGTTTTTCAGATACAGACTTCAAAATCGCTCAGCACACACTTGAGGCATCAAAGGTCAAAAGTTATCAAAGGAATTCTCGTACTTCAAAGTATGTGGGCGTGGCTATGTGTCAAACTTTGACTATTCGCCGTGAAACATAAAACTCTTATAACTCCTACAGTAAAACTCTCAGAGGAACCAAACTTTCAGTGATTGATCATCATGGATTGACCCAAAAGACCCTGTGGTCAAATGATGACATCACTCAGGCCACGTCCCCTGAGAACAGGAAGTGTCATGTTTTACTGGGAACGGTCGCTATCTTACACCTTTGACCTAATCAACTTGAAAGTTTTTCCAGACACAGAAGACATTCTGGTGTATTTTGGATTCCAGCCCCGACCGGCTTTGATGGAGCAGGTGGGCGTGGCGGCGTGGCGAAGTGACCTCTAACGCCGCTGTCATACGTTTGGCTCTGATTTCCACAGTTTTGGGCCGAGCTGTTCCAAACTCACTAGGATGGATCCTTATCCACCCCCTGAAAGAAATCCATAATAAAATTTGGTGGGCGTGGCCTAATGTATTTATGGCGCCGGCTAGAAAATTTTAAATGATCAGCCTCAAGCCATGCTTCAACCTAGAATTACCAAACTTGGTACATATGTGTATCTTTTCAGGACGAACAAAAAAGTCTCCTGTAGCCATATTCTAAATTCAACGGATTTTCTGTAATTTTAGATTTTTTAGAAAAAAACATATGTTATTCCCATTAAGTCCTCTTGGTGTCACTGTTACTCCACACATGAATAAGGCGAGAATTACACAGTATGAGAGAGGTGCTGTAATGGCGATATTAACCACTTGGTGTCACTATCACGCCATACATGACTATGTATACATTTTTACCACTACAATTCCCAAAGATGCATCTGTGCATTTTGTAGTTCCACCTTTACGTTGTTTTCGATACTTCGGCTGGCTCGTTGGGATAAAAATAGCCTCCACGGATAACATTAACGATCAATCCTTCCTTAATCCCGTGTGTATGTGCGTTTTTATTATGTAAGTATACATTTCCATGTCCGATACTTGCGTTTAAATCACTTATTAGCACTAGAGAACTGAATATGACGGTTGACAGTCAAGCTACCGGAACTAAGCTATCGGACCTAACGAAAAGCTGATGGAGCTAAGCAATCGGACCTCCAGCTCCAGTCAAGCTACCGGAGCTAAGCTATCGGACATAATGAAAAGCTAGTGGAGCTAAGCTATTGGACCTGACGAAAAGGAGACAAGTGTCTTGTTGTGAGAAGTCCTGTCCAAGTTATCTACGAGTTTGCTGCAGAAGTGTGCATTCTGGTGAGTGTCTAAATTCACTTTGTTGTCGTCTCTGTAATTATAGATAAATTATAGCATGTTACAAAAACAGTGTTTAAAAAGATTTTGCTATAGTTTCTGTGGATATCTAATTGAAATATCATACAATATGAGGGAGATGTGAAAAACAACATAGCCAGTCAATCTTTTTAAACATTTTATTTTTAATTTAATTTTAATTTTAATCCCACGGCTCTTCAAAATTTATGTGGGCTTTCAGGGTATTTAATCTTTGCTTTGAGATCTGTTTATGTTCTTCCTCGTTAAAGGAAAACCCCCACTAAACTATATAGGTCACACTTTAAATCAAATTAAAAAAAAAATCAAACTTTATTTGTATAGCACATTTCAGCAGCAAGGCATTTCAACGTGCTTTACACCAAATCAAACACAAAAACACAATGAAACATAGAATCAACAATAAAAACAGAACATCAAGTCAGGTTCCCTCAATAAATTTGCAATTGATTACGTTTCAAATAAAACTCTAAACAAGTGGGTTTTTAATATAGATTTAAAGGAAGTCAGTGTTTCAACTCTTTTACAATTTTCTGGAAGTTTTTTCCAGATTTGTGGTGCATAGATGCTAAATGCTGCTTCTCCTCATTTGGTTCTGGTTCTGGGGATGCAGAGCAGACCAGAACCAGAACCTGAGAGTTCTGGAAGGTTAATACAACAGCAGCAGATCTTTAATGTATTGTGGTGCTAAACCATTCAGTGATTTATAAACTAGCAACAATAGACTAGCAAAGTCTATTCTTTGAGCTACCAGGAGCCAATGGAGGGACTTAAAAACTGGTGTTATGTGATTCATCTTCCTGGTTTTAGTGAGAACACGAGCAGCAGCATTCTGGATCAGCTGCAGCTGGTTGATTGGTTGGACAGACCTGTGAAGATGCTGTTACAGTAATCAATGTGGCTGAAGATAAACACATGGATGAGTTTCTCTACATCTGGCTGAGACATTAGTCCTTTAATACTGGAAATGTTCTTCAGGTTATAGAAGGCCATCTTTGACTGTCTTTATGTGGCTCTGAAGGTTCTGGTCAGTGTCCATCACTACTCCCAGGTTTCGGGCCTGATTGCTGGTTTTTAGTTGTAATAACTGAAGCTTTGCACTGACTCTAGATCGTTCCTCTTTAGGTCCAAAGATAATAACTTCAGTTTTGTTTCTGTTCAGCTGGAGAAGGTCTTGGCACATCCACACATTTATCTGTTCTAAGCATCTGTTCAGTGTTTGGATGGGTTCTGAGTCACCTGGTGACATCATAATGTAGAGCTGTGTGTCATCTGTATAGTCATTGGTAGCTAACATTAAGTAAATATTTGTTGTATTTAACATATTTCAGGTAAGAAGTGAACATGTGATGAAATAGATTCTGTCCTCCAATTTTATGTAATTGAACATTACAGCTAACAAATGTGATGATCATGTGAGGTAATACATTTTATGAACATTTTTCTTATATAAAGTATATTTTTTAAATATAAAATTACTTAAATAAAAGGGGGTCAAATGTAATAAAGATGAATGTAACAATTTTACCTTGATTTTGAGTTAATGGGCCACACGATTTGGAAGCTATTGTAGAAATCATATTATTTAATATTAAAATTATTTATCCAACCATCTTCTTACAGCAGGGGTGTCAAACTCCAGTCCTCAAGGGCCGCTGTCCTGCAACTTTTAGATGACATCTGTCAATGCTGGCTGAACAGTGTGGGCGTGGCCAAATTGCAAATGTCAGACCCTCGCCATATTCATACGATTGTCTTTAAATCACACATGGATGATCCGATTGGCACCAAACTTGAAATGTAAGACCTGTGGTAACCTTTAAAGAGCTCAAATGTTTTGAAATGTAATTTGACTCCACTGCGCCCTCTAGGTTAATCCATCCGCTATATTTCCGCCGTAAATGGCCCGATCTACGCCAGATTTTTTGTGAGTCGTGGGGAAGCTCTGCCGAACGCATTCACGTGTGTCGTCTGGCGGGAGATCGGGCGGGGAAGGTTCGCGACAGCTCCCGCTGCGGCGAGCGGGCGCCGGCTCTGAAAACGGCGCGAGAGCTTCCGCGGCGGCTGGAACTCCGCGGTGGCCAGTGAGCCGAGAGGGGCTTTAATTATTATTATTATTATTATTAGTAGTATATATTTTTATTTTATTTTTTTACTTTATTTATTTACTTATTTTTAAGTTTTATTGTGTGCTATGCTAGTACAAACAGAATTTCCCCTCCTGCCCTTTGGGGATCAATATAGCATTATTAATATTATTATTAGAAGAGGAATTGTGAATTATTGTGTAACAAGTTGCCTTGTTTTAAAAAAAACAAAAAAAAAACAAAACTAAAACTATATTTTAAATGTTGATAGTTTTTCTATTATATTTGGGTTTTTCATGTTTGTTCTCAGCAACAAGACACAAGTTGTTCATTTTTACAAACTTTATTTAGTGGCGTTTGCTAAAAGAATAGATCAAAATCTGCTCTCCAGTAAAAGCCGCTGTTCTGTTTACTGCAAAATTTAATTAAATGGCTACTTCCATATTTAGGAGACTTTATTTTGTATACTTTTTGAAAGGCAGTGAAAAATGTTTTAACTGCATAAACATCTAAACTTGAACTGGAAAAACAAGACTGTCATTTTTGTGTTGCGTTTGAGGAACAGACAAAATCACTTAAAGGGCCAAAAACTTTGATTTATATGGACAAAATCTCAAATGTTACAACTTTTATCACACCTAGTATAATTATAGTTAAATTTTGCATTCCTATACTCTGTGTATCCATTATATGAGAAGTTTTCCAATCAGCACTCTGTTTTCCTCAGGGTATCCTGGTAACCTGGACAAAAGGCTTCAGGGCAACAGACTGTGAAGGTGAAGATGTTGTGGAGCTTCTCCGAGAAGCAATCAAAAGAAAAGAGGTAATTATAAACATGGAACAACATTCCTCTGCAAATGCCGACTAGATGGAAAATGTGTGGGTTGAAAGTCTGTGACAAAGAAGACAATATGTACCGAAATAGTTAAGAAAGACTAAAGAAAGAATGAAGAACATTTCTAAAGATCACTTTAAAAGGAAGAAATATTTTACCCTAAAAGTACGTCTTTTAAGAAGTTTACTCAACATTCAGGGTCAGGTTTTGTAAAAGCAGGGAGTAAATATTCCTATATTTTTGATTATCAATGATGTTGTCATTTTCAGATATCTCCATGTAAGCTTTAAATTTTTGTTATCTACTATGGTGCCAATTCACATCAACCAGCATAATTTCAAGCTGCTTTACAGAACAAACATGTTCAACTCATATCTAAAGATGTAATTCTCCAATTTCATTAGTAATTTGAGTACAAAACTCAAGCTGTGGTCGTAGAAAAAGCTCCAGTTAAACTTGAGTACATTGTTTGGGTACTCTGCCCACCTGTGTATTTGTTACAGATGATGAACTTTATAAACTGATTTCACTTTCTTTAGCTTGAAGACCCAGTAAGTATAAACTGAGAGTAAATCCCTGTCCGACAGGTAAAGCAGTGCAGGACTGGACTGTAGCTGTGTGTGGTGATGGTTGTGTAAGCATGTGTTGACAGCTGATGGCGGCAGCTCTCAGGAAAAGCTTGCATCATTTATTATCAGCTTGTCCCAAAATGTAAATAACATGCATTGTACTCGGTGTGGCATCAGAAAGTAATCAGCCCTCACATTAATTCTCTTGTCAACAGATTTCCATTTAGCATTGTTCTATTAAAAACACAGCCTAACATTGCTTTCAAATAGTGTGAACAACTGCAGTAATTAAGGTAAAAAGACAACCTAATGAGGATGATTTTTGAGTTACAATATCTGCTATGATGTAAAGGTGGAAACTCCACCACATTCTTTACAGCAATGTTGAGGTATAAGGTTTAGTAACGCAGTAATATGATGACATCAGAATAAAATCCACAAAAACCCAAAAATTAAATGTGGATTTAATTTACGGATATTTTAAATTTAGTTTTAACAAGGTGCATGGAAACTGGTAAGGTTTTGTCAGTGACTGCATATAAGAAATCAGAAGTTTGTATTTACTAGATTCACTTAAGAACAGGATGTCAAATTACTTAATGTTGACAAGCTACTGTTAGACTGTGCAAGATCTAGCTCACAGATTAACTCTGAATTAGAATGGATTATAAACCTTAAGTAGAGTGGGTTATGTCTAGAGTAGAGTGGGTTATGTCTACAGTATGTTCTGTTATTTTGTGTTCCTAATATAAGCCACTGAGGGAGGAGAAAGTATTAAAATATGTATTCTGCATGGCTGCAGGTGAACGTCAGACTTCAGCTGACCTCTTCAGTGTTACATGAACAAATTTTGCTGTACTTCAGTCTTTCGTCCATCATGCTTGTACTGTAGGAGTTTGAGCTGGATGTGGTTGCCATAGTGAACGACACCGTGGGAACGATGATGACCTGTGCGTACGAAGAGCCAACGTGTGAAGTCGGACTGATTGCAGGTGAGTGAGCCGTTTACGTTTTTACTTTGGTTTCCAGATGTTTTTAATACATTTATTAAGAAAGGATTAATCAGTAAAAGATTATGAAGTATATCATTCATTTGTTGTTCCATATTTAACTTATTGTATAGAGGATGGGTGTCCAACATGTGGCCCAGGGGCCGTTTGTGGCCCTTAGACTGATTTTTTGTCCCCTGCAGATGTAGATGGAGACTTCTAATTTGTAATTAGGACAAAAATTGTTATCAACATAATTATCTTACGCAGGAAAATGTAAAGTACAATATAAAATGTTTGTGTTTTATAACAAAGTTTTAAGAAAAGAGACTTTTACTGAAAAGCTAACTTTGCTGCACCCAGACCAACTTTTATTCTTTCTTAAACTTGACTAAATGTACCCAACATTTTGAAAGAAAGTGACCCAAATCCTGTTCTTAATACTGAAAATATATTTTTTCAATCAAGGCCAAAAGAAACTAAAAACTAAATGTTTTTCAATAAAGCAAACGTGCAAAATTAAAGTAGTAGAAAGTAGTAAATTTATGACGCAAGTTTAATTTTTGGATTCAATTCCTGAATTTCAAATGTGAAAAATATCTTTTGAAAATTTTCTACAAAATTTAAAAGTTTTTTAGAGAATTTCTGAGATTAATCACTAAATTCATGAGTTTTTGGCGAAAATGTATTTCTTTTTTCGATTTACAGTGGTCCTGATACACCGTTGTAAAAATTTCTTTCTAGTTTTGGATCTACAATAAATTTCGGTCTAACTCATTTGATTGATTTTATTTATTCATTTTTTCACCCACGACTACTTTTGAGTCTATAATTTTGGCCCAGATTGCTCTCCATACCAGGTGAAGAGGTTTGAGGCAATACATATAAAACCAACTCTAAGCCTTTGTTTGTGACACAAAAAAGCCATAAGATTTCTGTAAAAAATGAATACAAATTTCTTTATTCAATAAAATATTTTGAAACTAGGAGATTTGGTTAATTTAAAAATGTTGTTATTTATGTATAAAGCTAAAAAGACATTATTGCCAATTAATTTACAAAAGTTTTGTATCTTAAGCTCAAGTGACAAACAACTGAAGGATTTCAAAAGTAAAACTGTGCGAACAACTTTAAAACAAACGTGCTTTTTGTATGGAGTAAAATTATGGAATAGTTTGGATGAGGACTTGAAAAAATGCGCCACTTTATTTTATAAGAAAAAAAAAGAAAATTAGTCTTACTCATTTTTGAGTTAATGGGGAGAATGATATATTGTTTTAAGCTTATATTCTTAATTTACTGTATGTGGCCATGAGGGAAATGTATTTTATAATTATTGAGGAAAGTTTCTCATGTAGAGTGAGTGTAATAAGACAATGTGTTTCTACATTGATGATGGAATTTGTTAAATTGTTAAACTTATTGATTGGTTAATGTATTTTAAAGTTGCTTTGTATGTTGATAGGCACAGGAAGTAACGCCTGCTACATGGAGGAGCTGAAGAACATTGAAATAGTGGGAGGCACTGAGGGTCGAATGTGTGTCAACATGGAGTGGGGGGCGTTTGGAGATAACGGCTGTCTGGACGACATCAGAACAAAATATGATCAGGCAGTGGACGAAAACTCACTCAACGAAGGAAAACAGAGGTCAGGAGGTCAAATACAAACCATGGAAAGTTAATAACACACTTTTAATTAGGGGTGCACTGATTTATTGGCATCCAATTTTTATTTGTGCCGATTTTCTTAAATTTACACCAGGTCATTTCTGCACATTTGCAGTTACCAGTAGTCGCCCTACTGTTGCCAACTCTGCGACTTTCTTGCTATATTTAGCGACATTTCACACAAAATAAATTGGTACCGCCCAAAATCGGAATCAGTAGGTCCGGCTTATTAAAGATTGTTAATCTGCGATCGGCCAGAAAACTGCAATCTGTGCACCCCTACTTTTAACGAGACTTTCAGGCCAATTTTTCAATTTAGAAACTTACTCTAATTTATACTCATGATCCGAATAATCATGAGTATATGACTATACTCATGATTATTTCATGAGTATAGTCATAAACTCATGAAATAATCATGAGTTTCATTTTCACAATGCAGTAACCAAAATCTCTTTCTCACGCCTGTCAGATATGAGAAGATGTGCAGTGGAATGTATTTGGGAGAAATCGTGCGGCAGATTTTGATTGATCTGACGAAGCGTGGTTTCCTCTTCCGAGGACAGATTTCAGAGACACTGAAGACTCGCGGCATCTTTGAGACCAAATTTCTGTCACAAATAGAAAGGTGAACGAATCCGTCACATTTTATACTAACAGTTTTCCACAAACTGCTCTTTCATGTAAACAAAATACACATTTAAATATTCCTAACAAATTGTTGCTTGCATTTATTGTGAACATGTTGAGAGAATTCACTGGGTAAAACTTATGTCTCCTCTTTGTCAGTGGCATTATTTATTTTACTTTAAGTTTTTCACAATATAATAAAATAGAAGGAGACCAAAAGCATCCTAATAAGCAATAAATCAATTAATTGTGTGATCAATTAAAACAAGGTCAATAATTTCCATTTGTATTATATCTTATTTTTCTCTTTTTCTATCAAAATATGGATGACTGAAGTCTTCATTTTGGTGCTTTGGTCTCATTTTTTGAAGGACAGTTTTGTGTATAGAAACTCCACAACTAATTTTCTTTGTTGTTTCTGTTGCTTTGTTTATTTATTTTGGATATTTAAAATGTCTTTCAGCTCCAGTGTTAAATTGAAATTTAAAGTTTATTGATCTTTTAAAATTTGTTCTTGCATTATTATACCATTATTGTAATATTACTCAGAAATGGTCTCAAAACAACAATATTATCGTTTATCACAATAACTTCTGGGACAAAAGTTATTGTCCTTAAGTCAGATCTAGCTTCTAGTGCAAATATCTTGGTACACTTCAAATAAGACAAAACCAACTTGTACATCACGTTTCAGCAAATTGGAGCTTGTTTTAAGTGATGTTGTTGCACAACAACCCCCTTCCCCTTCTCTCTTCTCTCTACTCTCTTATTTCCTCTTCTGAGAGGGGAGATATGCTACCAGCCCTCCGTCTAACGGGTGAATTGAGTTTCCTAAATCAGCTGGGATTTACCCCGTCCAGTACTGAAGTAAACTCTGTTTAAAGCTGGTCACTAGAAAAGACTCGCCTGTTTCCTGACGGCCTCCATCCAGGTGTCCCACCCTTCTTCCCCCTGTGAATTAGCCAGACTGAGCAGCCTGCTGCTCTTGTTACTGAACCAGGTTGGTTTTAGTGACTCTGCGAGTCCCAAGGATGTTGTTTTACATTTAGTTCTGGGCTAAAAGCAACCTATAAAATATGTTCCACCTTTTCCTCCCCAGAATCAAACATCAGAGCTATTTTACAACCATTAAAAAACTTTGAAGTGACTCATTAATTGAATCTTTTAGATTTTCTTTATGCTAAATATTTTATTAGTAAGGCAATTTTGCAAGGGTCAGTGCAGCTTAATTCAGTGGCAGAAATAATCAAATAAGTAAAATCAGTCATCTAGACTATCTTTCCCTAATGCCGACACTGAGAACTAAAACAGGGAAAAGAAATAGAATTAAAGCAAAGTCTGCAGGAGACAAAAACAACACAAACAACCAGATTGATTTTATTGAAGTTTAAGTCTACCGTTGGATCTAGATGTCACTTGTGTGATTAATTTTAAAGGTACCTTTATTTATTGTTACTGTTAAACTAAAATCTCCAGCCTGGGGAAGTGGGATGATCTCGGGTTTCCTTGACAGTGAATAGTTCTTAGAGAAAAGTTTAACACTAGAACAGGGTTAAAATGTTCACAGAAAGCAGCATTACAGCCCAGCCTCTCTGAAAGGCAGCATTCAGTGAGACAACACATGAAAGAAAGAAAAGAGACGCTGTGGTGTACGATTACCTCTGCCTCTGGGAACAGCTGAGACGTATCCGGTGACTCCACCGCTGTTGCTTGACCTCTGACCCTCTCCCTCTCTCTTCACTCTCTCTTCTCTCCTCCACAGCGATCGTCTGGCGCTGCTGCAGGTCAGAGCGATTCTGCAGCAGCTGGGACTCGACAGCACCTGTGACGACAGTATTATCGTTAAGGAGGTGTGTGGAACGGTGTCCCGCCGCGCCGCTCAGATCTGCGGAGCCGGAATGGCCGCCGTGGTGGACAAGATCCGTGAGAACCGAGGACTGGACCACTTGGACATCACCGTGGGTGTGGACGGCACGCTCTACAAGCTGCACCCACAGTAAGACCCAGATTACTGTAAACAATTATCTACATCAAGATGGAGGACCAGCACAACGCCAAACAGTACACTGCAAAAACACAAAACCTTACCAAGTATCTTAAATCAATAATTCCTTAATATTAATGAAAATGGATCCTTCCATTGGCAGATTATTTCTCCTATAACCAGAATTGGGTAGTAACTAGTTATATTTACTCAGTTATATTCACTTGAGTAACGTTTTTTAATTTTTTTTAGGAATATTTTTACTATGCTGTACTTTTTACTTTTACTTGAGTAATTTTATTATGATGTATCGCTGCTATAAAAAACTAACATGTTTTGACCAAAAATTCACAAACACAGAGACACACCTGCAGTTTTTGTTAAACTTTCTTACATTTTTTATTGGAAGAAACCAATTTGGAAACTTTCTTTTTTACCTGAATTTGTTATTTATTTCTACTTATATGAATTATTGTCATTTTGGTCCTCAAAACACCGAAATTTCAACTTAACTTTATATTGTGGTTCTTCTGATGATGTAATTTTTAAACATAAAATGATTGATAATTTGATCAGTTACTCAGTACTTAAGTAGACTTTTTACCAAATACTATTTTCTTTTACTTGAGTTATTTCTCGAAAACAAATTACTACTGAAACACAAATTACTTCTTAATTTTACTTGAGAAAAAATATGTTGAAGTAGTTCTACTCTTACTCAAGTACAATTTTTGGATACTCTGCCCACCTCTGCTTATAAAATGGGAAACGTATCTTGTCGTATCTTGTCATAAGTGAAATAATCTGTCAGTGAATATAGTAGATTACTTGGTCAGTAGGTCAGCTTAAGCACAAATATTTCCCCTAACCTTCAACACCAGTTAAAATAATGATTAATTCATTTTAGTTTTTGGGTAACTGCTGCAACTGAAGCCAAGTACGTCTTGATTTTTATTCCTATTAATATTATTTTATTGGTATTTTACTGCCAGTTGTCGTATTTTTTAAAATATAAAACTAAACGATAAGAAAAAACTCTAAACCCTTGTCCATTTTTACTGTGCAGGTTTTCTTTAAAGTCTCAGATTGTTTTCTCATTTGAGTTTTCTTCCTTGCAGCTTCTCTCGGATCTTCCACCAGACAGTAAAAGAACTTGCCCCTAAATGTGATGTTAACTTCCTGCTGTCGGAGGACGGCAGTGGAAAGGGAGCTGCTCTCATCACTGCCGTGGGCTGCCGCCAGAGGGAGCTAGACGCCCAGCAACACTGAGCCGCTCTGTCCCGTTTGTCCACCACGACTTCCTGCTGATCTCTTCTCACTTGCACAGCCTGAATCCATTTCCCCCCATCGCCAGCCGTGACTCCACCTCTGCCCCACCTGCAGCCAGAGACGTGCTCCACGCATAGTTTTAAAACCGAAGATGCAGATATTTATAACTCCAGAGGCTTTATTATTTCCCTGTTTGTATATTTCCCTTCATAGAATAACTCTAAGCTCCTTAGGTGTGCAATATTTGTGTCGCTGATTTTATTTTTATATGGAGGCAAATATTTAACTGTTTATACAGCCACTTTAGATCCAAGGATTTTGCGCCATAAACTAGCAAATGTGTGCACTTTTTATATGAGCGATACAGCAGAAGCGTTTCATGTAATTTACAAATTAAAAAATGAATGACGAAACTTGTTTTCAACAGGTTCAAACAGCTTTACAAGGACAGGCTAAATTCACTGCACAAACACAAAATCCTACCAAGTATTTTTTCTCTACTTTCTAGTGAACAATGGAAATGAGTCAGAACTAACATCAACCAAATTTTATTCGTATGGAAGCAACAAGGTGTTTTAAAGTGCTTTACATCATAAAACACAAAAATACAAAGACATAGAACAAACAGTCATTAATTGAAGCATTACATTTTCTCATTGTTATCAATGTTTCATTGATTATTAATCAAAAGCAACTCTAAACAGGTTTCAGTCTAGATTTAAAGGAACTCAGTGTTTCGGCTGTTTTGCAGATTTCTGGAAGTTTGTTCCAGATTTGTGATGGACAGAAGCTGAATGCTGCTACTCCATGTTTGGTTCTGGTTCTGATGACATAGAGCAGACCAGAACCAGAACCAGAACACCTGGGTGGTCTGGAAGGTTGCTATGACAACGGCAGAACTTTAGCGTTCTGTGGTGCTAATCCATTCAGTGATTTATAAACTGATAGCAGTATTTTAAAATCTAAACTTTTAAGCAAGATATAGCAGCTTATTTTAACTCAATAATTTCTTAATATGAATAAAAATATTGTGGGAGATTATTTCACTTATAACAAAACATTTTTCATATAATAAGTTAAATAATTTCCCAGTGGAACTACACTACTAAAACAACAAAATCTTAGTATTGTTGGTTTAGTTTTTAGTAAAAATATCTTAGTGAACTTGAAATAAGACAAAACTAACTTACATGTAACTTTTTAGCAAGATATAGAGGCTTGTTTTAAGTACATAACTCCTTGAGTGGAACAAGCAAAAATGCTTGTTCCATTGGCAGATTATTTCACCTATAACATGACATTTTTCCATTTTATAAGTTAATTTACCTGGCAATGGAACTAGGACATTTTTTAATCAATATTAAGGAATTATTTACTTAAATAAGCCCCTATATCTTGTTGAAAAGTTACTTTCAAGTCAGCTCGTATTATTTCAAGTGTATTAAGACATCTACACTAGAAACTGGACCAAAATCACTTGGTAAGATTTTGTGCTTTTGCAGTGTAGTAGTTTGTCATCAATATTAAGGAATTGGCTTAAAACAAACTCATGATATTGTTGAAAAGTTCGTTTTGAGTTCTGCACTTGAAAGCAGAGTTAAAAACACTTAGTAGGACTTAGTGTTTTTTGCAGTGTTAGGGTCAAATGCAAGAGTCACGGCTGTTCTAATCATTGTATTTCTATGTGCAACATGCTCACATGACGTGTTTAGGCTACTAACCTGTTTGTGTAACTGTCATTGTCACTAACATGTTTTAATCACATCACGTTTTCCTGCAGGGTGGACAAGGTAGAAAAACCCACGTTTTAGAATATGTTATTGGTATTTGTTCTTTACTTTTGCTGTTGTGATGAATCTAAATTCTATTCATCGTGTGTGCAAAGAATAAATGTTTATTGGGTCCTAACGAGAGAGGATTTAAGAGCGCTTCTGTGTGTAGTTGTGGCTGAGTGTCGGTGTGTCCTACTGTGATGACCTGTAGCTTTCAGTGTTCGAAGCTCTGTGGAGATTGCATGCCTTACATCAACCGAAAAAACAGTACTGAATCCCTTTGTTTATTTTTACTGCACTTAAAGACTTGTGACCAACACATCCACCTGCACCTCATTAAATTATGTTCTCTTGTGGAGTAAATCTCGTCTTTTTCTTAAACTTTTTAACAATTAGAGGTACAAATTTAAGGCTAGGTAGTAAACGTGACATGGATTGCTACATCATGAAACACTAATTTCTTGATAAAATTATAAAGCAATGTCAAATATCAGGACTTGGGAAGAGTACAGATAAATGTCAAATATTTGAAACCGATTTACTGTAATTGCAGCTAACAATTATTTTAGTAAAGGATTATTCTGTCGATTCATCAGATTTAAAAAGTCATTTAGTGGTGTCCAAACGGTTAGTCATTAGGGCCAAAAATGTCAAGTTGAAAGTACTTGATGACCACATTTTTAAAATTAAAAGTGAAAAGATTTCCTTTTAAGATACTTATTGTTTTTATCTCTTCAATAGAGGATATTTTAGTAAAGAAAAGTAGTGGAATCTGTAAATAATTGTCAATCCAAAAGAAGCACGGTCTTGAACAGATACTGTTTTAAATGACAGGAAAAAAATTTTTAAACCTTTTTTGGGTTTATTGTCCTCATATTTATTTTACTTTCTCTTGTTGTTTTAGTAGTGGAACTACACTACTAAAACAACAAAATATTAGTATTTTTGGTCTAGTTTTTAGTGCAAATATCTTAGTGAACTTGAAATAAGACAGAACTAACTTACATGCAACTTTTTAGCAAGATATAGAGGCTTGTTTTAAGTACATAATTTTTCTAAAATCTTTTGGAAAGATTTTATTTGTTTGTAAAAATCTCGACTTAATCGCAAATTCGCTTCATTCTTGAATTGTGGACTGAAGGGTCAAACAAAATTATCCGAAGGGCCACAAATGGCCCCAGGACCACACTTTGGACATCCCACTGTTCGGTTTTGGCTTAATTACAGCTCTGAGTGTGTTGTTCTTTCAGCAAAAGCTTTTTAAGTCTATATACTCCAGTTAACGATTAATCGGTTACTAGATTACTTGACGTTTAATTGAACAATCAGTTCATCACGATTAATTGTTTTATCACTAAAAGAGATTAGATGAGATCTTTTCAAAATCTCTCATTCAAACTACAATTTCATTTTTGTGCCAAATCCAAATAATACTATTGTGAATTGAATGTTAGTCTTGACCAAAACACTAAAGTAAAATCTAATTTACTACTATTGTTTGGTTTTTATTCCCACCATACTGAGGTCTTTGAATTTCAGCGCTTTAAGTCACCAGAGAAAGAGCTGGAGTGACCGTAGTTTGTTTCTTTTACAAATGTAACAAAAGACTTCACCTCCCCTCCTGCTGATTTTCTCTACCAGTCAGCTCCCTGAAACGAGCCTCCTGGACCTTTTCCCTCTCGTTTGAGTAAGTCAAATATGACTTTTTGGGGAAATTTTGAGCTGTACAAAGCCATAGGAGTGGCCCATATCTCTCTGGTTAGGATAAGGCTGCAACTGGAGAGCTAAATGCAGGTTTTCTTAAATAAATAGCTCGACTAATTAACCAGCTTATTGTACCTGTGTTGCTTTCTAAAAAATAGAACAGCAAAAAAAATAAATTTTCATGAATAATTTCTGTCATAAGCCAACAAAAAAGCTGCCTTTTAGCTGCCTTCAGCTATTTGCTTTCACTAAGTGAAGACGGCAATTTTACCCACAGCTGTTCTCAGAAATGAAAGTGTCCAGCTTCACTTTTAAAAGCCAACAGCTGTGTGGGACGACAGGGGGAATGGTGTGGTATTGATGGCAGCAGGACGCGCAAAATCTCTGCACAAACTCACTTGTTTGTGAGTTTTTGAAGCTTTTCGGGTAAAAGCTTCAAATTTGATTTTTTTCTCTCAGCTCTTTACTTTTCTCACTGGAAATGGTTTCTGAGTTTCGTTTAGCTTTTAAATGCAGCATCTGTCTGCTTACACAAACCAAATGTCATCGTTACATCCCACCCTCAACGTGTGGCCTCGGACAGTGTGTTTTATTACAGCCATTAAGTGTTTTTTGAAAGAGATTTTGGGGTTTTTTTGTCCTAGGTTGGAATTAAAGGGGGGAAAATGTGAAAAATTCACATTTTGCAAGCTTTTGTAATTACAGTTGCGTCTCTACTGCTTCTAAGAACAACCCAAATGATAAAAAAAAAAAAAACTCACACCGATGTTTTTTGGTAAAAGTTCATGTTTTTTGGTGTCTGAAAAACAAGCCATTTCAAAAACCTCCCAATCAATTAATGAGTCCCATTCAACGTGCACTGCACCGTTACCTAGCAACCCCAGTGATGCCCAGACTGTTACCTAGCAACGCAAGCGGAGCTCCAGCTCATTTTCTATTTAAAAAAGTTTCTTAAGATCATCAGAGGTCAACCGACCTCTCTGCCCCCTGCTCACATTTACAAAATCAAAGTAATTTGGTGTCAATCAATTCACACATTTCCCTCTAGGGGCTAAAATTGATGTTTAAAGGTTTTTTTTTTTTTTTTTTTTTTTTTTTTAGAGTAAGTGCATTTATTTAAAGTTTTTCTTATGACCATTAAATAATTTGACTGAATATAACATAAGGAGAAATTTCATTGATGATTACTCTTTGACATTCAAAATAAATTATTTTAATAATGCAAAAGATATGCCCTAATCCCCAATGATTACCAAAATATTTAAATTTTTTAGATTAGACTTCTGATCAGTACAGGGAATCGTTTCCAACTTGATGCCACCATCTTGAAAATGGAGCATACTGATGGATTTTCCTTTATGTTTCCGTATGGAGGGCTGAAATAATCTTAACCTCAATCCAGTTTCATCACCTGCTTCTTAATTTTGGTTCCTAAATCCAAAATTTTAAAGTGATGAGTTTTCTATATTCTATTTCTACCACACTAACCAATATTTTTTTTATAATTTAATGCACACAAAGGTACTTTAATTCTTCTAAACAAGCAGTAAAAAAGAAAAAAAAAAAACCTAATGATTGACTTAATCCATGTCTTACATTCTGTAACATACCTGTTAATTCTATAACCAGCAGTTAATATCAGTTGGTTATTCTCCAAAGAGCCCTGCATCAAAAATATGAAATCCTAAAGAATAAATGCTTCAAAATTACTACTTCATAAAGCAGTGTGCTATGAAATTAAAATATGTTAGAAACTTAGCAGCAACCGCAATAATTTTTGCTTCTCTTTGAAAAAGACCAACTTACAATTAACATTTTTGTTTTATACTGTTTCTGTGAACCTGTTGTGTTTTTTCTCCAAGGTTATCATAAATCTCAGAGTGTTAACATCCCTGCCGCTATTTGTATAGTTTTTCACTTTTCAAATAACATTCCTGCTATTATTTGCACATTCTTGTTTGCCGTTTTATCCTCACTTTTTGTAGTCTGTTGTTTTTATTCACTGCATGCACATTTTGTTCATCTTTTTTATTTGTTCTCAGTTGCACATTTCTTTGAGTATACTATATTTAATAATTGCACAGTAGTTATTTAAAAAATGCTGTATGCTGTAAGTGTGTCCTTAGTGTATAGGATGTTGTACTTGTTTTTGTATTTTTAGTTTTGTGTAAATCTATACTCTTCTTTTCAAAGCCCGTTACAACTAAAAACTAGAGATGCATCAGTACAAAACGTCAGGCTGATATCGACACTCTGTATTAATATTGATATAATGGTCAACCAATATATTTCACTACTATTTTGACACCTTTGGAAGAAAAAAAACAGAAACAAATGGCAATAATATAAAAATAAATAAATATGGACCCAGTTAAAAAAAAATTATCATAATACGATACCGATGTTGGTGCCGATATATCTTGCATCCCTAGTAAAAACATCCTATTTGTGTTCTTGTTGAATTTTAAGAAAAGTCAAGCTCAAAATGTCAGAAATTTCTAATTTGTGGTTTCTAGGAATCCTTGTGTTGTATTTAAACCCTAATCCACAGGTGTCAAACTCCAGCCCTGGAGGGTCGTAGTCCTGCAACTTCTATATGTGCCTCTGCTGCACCACCTGAATAGAATAATTAGGTCATTAAGGTTCTGGAGAACTGATCTACACAAGGAGGAAGTAATTAAGCCATTTCATTCCAGTGTTTTGTACCTGTGGCACATCTAAAAACTGCAGGACACCGATCCTCCAGGACTGGAGTTTGAGACCCCTGGTCTGTACGTTTTTCTTGTCTTTCAGGTATGCTTACTTGAAGGTGTGTGGGTGTCTAGGTATGTTTCTTTGCATTTCTAGGTATTATCTTAAAGTGTGTGTGGGTTTGTAAAAAAAAAAAAAAAAAAAAAGGTATTCGTCCCACTTTGCAGAAAGAGTCTGCTTGTAGTTTCTTTGAGTGCATAGAAACACCTACAGCTGTGGTTTAGTTGACGTTGAAAAAAACCCCTCATTTTCTGTCTGCCTGTGTGAAGCTGAATGCGTGCGTGAGTGTGTGAGTGCTTTGGTGTTTGTTGGAGCTCCAACCAGACTGGGTGCGTTACGTGCGGGCTTCCTGCTGCATCCATCTGACACCAAACTAACACGCGCCGAACTGTCACCATCCATTTCCCCGGTGAGTAGCTGGGATTTAACGACACGCAATGACACCTTGAATATATTCAGCTCCAGTCTGTTGTTGACGCGCTTCAAACATTGGAGAACGCAGGCTGCGTTAGCCGTCGGCAGGCTAACTTTACTAGTTGTGTCTTTGGGCTAGTAGTCTAGCTTGGTTAGCATTGGTTAAAGCGTAGGAGGAACCTTCAATAGGCAGTTTGGTGATACTAGGTAAGCTGCCATTTGTAGTTATAAGTCTAATGCTTTGATTTGTGTTATGAAAAAAAATACAAAATCGCGGCTTGCGTGTAGATTTTCTGCAAATTTCCGTGCCAGGACTACATGGCTAATGTCAACAGCTAGCGCTAGCCAGTGTTAGCCCGTTACCGATAACCTGTTTGCTCACTTCTGGCGCTGACGGTTGGCAATTATTAACATTTCCAACAGACAAAACCTTCACAGATTCCATCAACGACGGTTTGCCATTTGTTACAAACTACTACCTCGGTCCTCGAGCTTTTCTTTTCACAGCTAACGGTCGTTTTTTGTGTGGGTTTTTTTTTCTTTTCTTTCCCCTGTCTTTGCGTTTCGGCACCGGCCACCCGCTGTGCGGAACGGCCAACTATGCTGACCCGAAGAGCCGCCGGACTCGCGCAACGCACGTGCTGTCATTTGTCCGATACAGGTGTTCGCGAGGATGCACGCGACTAATTTGATGATTAACCCGTAGACGCTCAGGTGCTCACCTTTTCAACCTTCAGGCGTGTCCGCAGTAACCAGACAGAAAATGAGACATATACGAGTATTTGTTTGGATTTTTTTTTTATTTTTTATTCTAACTGTTTGATATCTTTAAAATTAATGTTTTTATGCGTCATTAAAGCCTGAAACTCAATGAGCTCAACAATTTTCTACCTCACTAGTGGATTTATGAGGCCTTTTGTGGGTAGAATACCCAAAAATTGTACTTGAGTAAAAGTAGCACTACTTCAATATACTTTTACTTAAGTAGAAAGTAGCTGTCTAAGAAATTACTAAAGTAAGTAAAAAAAAGTATTTGGTAAAAAGTCTACTCAAGTACTGAGTATATGATAAATAATTAATCATTTAATATTTAAAAACTGCATAATCAGATGGACAAAAACATAAAGTTAAGTTGAAATTTTTTTATTTTAAGGATGAAAATGACAATTCGTATAAGTAATGAAAAATAAAGTTGGGCAAAAGAAAAATTTTCCAAATCGGTTTCTTTCAACAACAAATTTCCAAAACTTTAACAAACACTGCAGGTGTGTGTCTGGTTAATTTTTGGTTAAAACATGTTAGTTTTTTAATCGGTGAATAGAGAATCCAGAAATTTTACTCAAGAGTAGAGATACTTCATAATAAAATTACTGAGGCAGAAGTAAAAATTCTCCTAAAAGTAAATGTAATTGAATAAATGTAACTTGTTACTACCCAACTCTGTTCAAAGATGCAAAGAATTTTTTTCTTATGAAATGTAAACTGTCATGCTTATTATGCATTAATGTAAATTTTAACTGTGCTTTAATAGATTTTCCAGATGAAAGTGAAGCTGTTTGGAACGACCACCTGACTTCACATTAACAAACGCAGCTCCTCCTGCGCTTCACCGCCCAGATCCTCCATCGCACTCATGACGTTTTGAGCCGAAGCGGCCGCTCTGTGGCCCCGCGCACCGCATCCGTTTCCCTCTCCGTCCTCCTCACACCTCAAGCTGACGCAAAACCCGAGGCACCTGACCCCCCTCCCCCAGCCCCACTCCCACCCCCACCCGGTCCCCAGCGACTCTCCGTCCCCGGCCATGGTGTCCGGCACGGAAACCGTGCACTACATCCACCTGCACAATTCCAGCCAGTCGGTGCTGGAGGCCCTGCGGACGCAGCGGCGGGAGGGGCTCTTCTGCGACGTGACCGTCCGGATACACGACGCCTCCTTGCGAGCCCACGCCTGCGTCCTGGCGGCCGGGAGCCCGTTTTTCCAGGACAAGCTCCTGCTGGGGCACTCTGAGATTTCCGTGCCGCCCCTGGTACCTGCGGAAACAGTGAAGCAGCTCGTGGATTTCATGTACAGCGGCTCCCTGGTGGTTTTGCAATCGCAGGCCCTCTGCATCCTGACGGCTGCCAGCATCCTGCAGATCAAGACGGTCATTGATGAGTGCACTCAGATCATCTCTCAGAGGAAGGCGGCGGCGGAGGCGGCGAGTGCAGCTGCAGCAGCAGCCGCAGCAGCTGCAGGGACAGGAGCCGGAGGAGGGATGCTTGCTGGAGTTCTCCCAAAACAGGAAGAGCGTGGCCTGAGCAAAGGGAGGGAGAGCGGCAGCAGTGGGAGCTGCTCTGTTGGTAGCGCAGGTGGGGTTGGAGGTTATGCAAACTTCTCTAATTTCATGACAGAATGTGGGGCTAGCAACATGCCCGGTGGTTTGGGGGGCTCCAACGTCGGCATCAGTGACAGTGGGCCGGGTCCCATGGATCAAAGTAGCACTGTTAGCCTGATGGCGCTGGGGGAGATGGGGCCCAGCTCGATGTGCGGCGGCGGAGACGGGATGGCCCCCGGTTCCGGCCCGGTTCTCATGAAGCAGACCTCCAGCTGCACTCAGGACGTCCGGTACAAGCTGCGAGACCTGCTGGTGCAGACCGCCAACGGAGCCGGCACCAGTAGCACGGGAAGCCTGTCGGCGGGCTGCAGCTCCGGGGTGGGCAGCGTGGACAGCGTTGGCAGGGACAGCCTCCGTGGCAATGCTGCTGACCTCTCCGACGACCTGGTGGGGATGGACCGCTACAGCGAGGAGGAGGACCTGGACGGGAGGGAGCGGGGAAGAGACGGAGACAGAGACAGGGGGGCGAGCCACAGCCGCAAGCAGAGGCAGCCGCTAAGACTCCAGGTAGGGGGATAAGGGAAAGGGTTGCTATGGTTACAGCTTTCAGGCATGCAGAGCTGCAACATTTTCCTTTGCTTTCTTTATATGCTTTTCCCTCTTCTCGCACTGCATTGGCGTATATTGCAGAGATGTTTCTCCACTTTGCACAATTGTATCTATTGTCTCTACTCCAGTAGCAGCAGCCTTGGTAATCTATGGACTTCTGCATATTAGCTGTAAGTGCCTGGTGCTCATTAGGAGCAGCTTGCAGCCTGGACAGTGCCACTGTCCTTACTGACTTTTTTTTTTTTTTTCCTGCTGCCTTTTTTTAGCTCTGTCGTCAGTTGTTGCATGGATTGACGTGGACCTTCCTGTTTTCAGGTGCTGGGAGGAGAGGGAGTCGTGGTTAAAGATGAAGGCGTGCAGGACTCGGATGGGACCGTCTATTCCCTGGAGGACGGGAGGCGGGACCAAGAGCAGGAGGGCGCCCAGGACTCCATGGCCAGCTTCGGACAGGTATGCTGGTTTTTAACGAGGAAATGCAGCAGTCGAAGGCTAAAATTTGAGATTTTTATTAATAATTCAGCATCTGCTACATGAAGGAGGCTATTGCTTCTGCATTTAAAATGTGGAGCATGGATTTTTGCAGAAAATGTACACATAAAAAGGGCTTTTTTAATTTATTTTTTTCCAGGAATCATCTTATTAATGTGCATGGTGGCGAACATTGCAGCCTACATAAAGAACATCTGCCACTCTGTCAAAAGGTTCCAGCTTTGTCTTCAGTTTTCTGTGAAGCTCTGCACCAAGTCTTTATTAGAAATGAAGTAAAGTGCACAAACAGGCAGATCTTCACAGATTATTTTTTTACTTTTCAGCAGGACGTGGTGGAAAGCAAAGTTCATTATGACTCATCTCTATGCTACATGAACTATAATAACCATAGGTTAAGATCTGTTAGGGCTCATTTAATTTATTTTCAATGTAAACGAGCCAGTATGATATCTTATCAAGTAAAGGAAGTTGTGGCTTACTAGTATATAGAAAAGAAAACAGAAAATAATTTTTAGAGTTCAGATATTAGGCAGTTTTTTGCATCTCAAATTGGGGAATAGCTTTGTTAAAAACTAGCAGTTAAAAAAAAAAACAAAAACCTTTTTCACCTCATTTTGACTCCCAGTCCTCAGGGGAAACTTTTTGATGTGTCTCTGCCTCAAGAAACCTGAATCAAGTGAAGCTGCAGCAATTAATCAAATTAATTGTCTACTAATTTAGTAATTGATTAATCAGATACTGGAGTATACAGACTCAAATAAAAGCAGTTGCTGAAAAAAGAACATATTCAGGGCAGGAATTAAGCCAAAACTGCAACAAATATCTATAAATTTTGTATTTAAGATAAAAAAAAAAACCTTTGATGGAGAGATTTACATCCATTCTCAAAAGCAGAACAACTGTGGGGAAAAAAAATGGATGTTGTTTAAATTCAGATTCAAAAATACTTTATTGATCCCAAAGGAAAATTAAATGTTGTAACTCATTAATTCAGATTTTTCAAAATGTTATTGGTGATGGTGATGGCTGTTGGCAGGAAAGTTCAGGTCTGTATTACAGCGAATCTGAAGAAGCTTCTGACTGAAGACCAGATCTTAGATTACATCTAATCTAAAATAAAATAAGTTCATAATTCTTGCTGAAAAGTTAGTTTTATCTTATTTCAAATGTACTAAGATATTTTCTCTAGAAACTAGACCAAAAATGCGTGGCAAGATTTTTTTATTTTTTATTTTTTTGTTCTGTGAATCATTTGTTCCCTTTCATATGTGGTACATTTGCAGTTTTAGTCGTTTTATACTCGACTTTGTCCATGGATTGTTTATACCAGCCAGACGGACCTTCTGCCATCTTTACCTGGTTCAGTCTTTGAAAACGGCTGTAATCTTGTAACAGAAGTGGATTATACGAAATATTAACATCTTAATAAAATCTTATGTTTTTTGCTTTCCTTTTTGTAATCAGTTGGTGCCAAAGGCGATGGATATGATTAACTGCACAGATTGTAAATGAGATGATAATTAGTTTAACTTGCATAATTAGAAAGAGAAAAAGCAGGGTTCACCAACACAATTTGCATTCAGATTGTGTGGGAGCCGAGTCTTGACGGGGATGATTTTCTCCTTTGTTCATGTCGTTTTTTATTGTCATAAACAGAAGAGAGGTAACAATTGACAATAAACCTGTTTGGATATTTTATTTCTAATTATTGTGTAATGTGTACAGGTGGTAGAGAACCCAGTAATTGTACTCAAGTGAGAGTAGCTCTACTTCAACATATTTTCACTCAAGTAAAAATAAAAAGTAGCCATCCAAGAATTTAATAAGAGTAAAAAAGTACTTGGTAAAAAGTTTATTCAAGTACTGAGTAACTGACCAAATTATCAATCATTTGATATTTAAAAATTGCATAATCAGATGGACCAAAATATGAAGTTTAGTGGAAATTTTGTTATTTTAAGACCAAAAATGACAATAAATTTAATGAAGCATTATTTATTTTCCTAATCACATTTCAAAATGTAACTATTGGTAAATAAAAATGTCACTTTGTGTATATTTAGCATATTTATTAAATTTAGATTAGAATATTACAAGAAGCATCACAAAAGTTGAATTATGTTCTTCATCATCATCACCTTTTTTTTAACGGAGTTAAATATCAAATCTGTAAATATGTTCTCTACTTAGTGTTCTGATTATTTTATATTACCTAAGCAAACTTAGTTTACTGTAGAGAATATCTTTTTATTTCTTTTTGATGGAAACCTAACAACATTTTTTTTTTTTTTTTTTTTTTTTTTTTAAGTTCGTTATCTTCAATTTCTCTTGATGAGTTCAGGTAAACTGAGTAATTTTGTGTAACAGCAATAATCTTTCCTTTGAAACAGTTGAAATCTTGAGGCAGCGTAATGTAGAAACAAATAAAGAATCACATTTTTTTATATGTTGAATCTTTCAATTAACCATTAGAATTCGAGTTAATTTGCATTTGGCTCCTTTTACTTTGATGCCCTTAAATAAAATCCTTAATTACAGCAGATCTGTTTTAATCCAGGGGCTGAAGCTAAACTATGAAAACAAGTAAATGTTTGATTTTCATCTGTTTGTCTTTTAGATAATTTATGTGGCCTTTTTGTGTGGATTTTAGGATTTCTATGATGACCACGGGGTTTTCTCAGAGAGTTTCTGGCCTCAGAGTGAACCTCCTCAAGCCATGACGTTTAATCCCAGAGGAAGGGTCAACAAGCCGCTGACTCCGCCTCCATCCTCGCAGTCCATCAACAACCAGGTCAGTGCCCCGTGTCACATACTGTCAATACAGCAAAGACAAATATGACTGAAGAAAATCTTTCTAAAGTTTGAAAATTGTAAAAATCTGGTTGAAGATATAACACTTTGGATGGGAGTAGCTTGTCAACAAATAAACAATCTAACCTTGGGGATCAATAAAGTATACTCTGAACCTGATGTAGCTGTAACATTAAAAAGTGTTAATCTGCATCAAATTCTAGAGTTGAGCTCAGGGTGGCCGCTCGGAGTCCTTCAGACGGCTGTAAATGTGCCCTGTGCCGCACTTTGGACACCCTGCTGTAGACGTTTGTCTCTAGAGACCAAAGCTAATAGTTTGTGGTGAGCTATTCCTCATGTGTTAGATAATAAATAAAATATATACTGAGACAGAGATATGATCAATAGAAAATACAACTGATAGGATATTCAATATATCTATATTCACTGAAATCTGATCCAGAACCATAAGGCATTCTGGGAAATGTAGGCAAAGGAAAGGCTTTAGGCACTCAACCTCTCATGGCCAGCTGAGCTATGCTGGTGGAATCAACTAACTCACCCACTCTTTGGTTACCTAGCAACTCACTCACTCTTTGGTTACCTAGCAACAACAGAACAGTTGAGTGACTGGCACAGCAGCAGTTTTGCCTCATAATTGCTTAAAAATGTATAAAAACAATGGGCAAGGAGTGAAAACAGTGGATAGAGGAGGAAAAGTCACGTCATTATTAGTATTTCATATATTTAGAATAATAATTAACAATATGAAATGCTTATATTTTGACAGGTTTTTCAGCCATAGATCCCTGTCTTACGATGATCTGTCCATATTCTGTTGCTCCTCCAAAGCTTCTTTTCCAGTACCCAGTGAGCCACTCACAGCCTCCTCCATTCTACGTGGGAGGACCCATGGGAGGGATGGACAACATGGCGGGAAGTGAGCCGTCCCAACAGGCTCCGCCCCCTGCGCCGATGACCCCTGTCCCCACTTCTTCAGCGTCCTCCTGTTCGGCAGGGCCCTCTCCTTCCTCCCAGGGATCTGAGACCTCGTTCGACTGCACGCACTGTGGCAAATCTTTGCGATCCAGGAAGAACTACAGCAAGCACATGTTTATCCACTCGGGTGAGTTCTGCTTTTGTAAGGCAAGGCAACTTTATTTATAAAGCACCTTTCAGCCAAAGACAATTCAAAGTGCTTGTACAAAAAGTTAAAACAAGAAGATGGTTATAATAAAATAACATCAAAAATCAAGCAGATTAAAAATAGACAAAGTGAACATTAAAAAGATTGAATAGAATTAAAAATTAAAAGACTAGGTAACTTCAAATTAAAAGGTTTTTAAATAAACTCAAGGTAGGGGCAGTCTTACAATGAGCAGGAAACTTATTCCAGAGGGTGTTGGAGCATAAAAACTAAAAGCTGATTCACCATGTTCAGTTCTGACTCTCGGAATAGTTAGTAGTTTTCATTCTGATGATCTTAAAGGTCTGAGTGGTAAATATGGTTGAAGAAGATCAGAAATGTAGTCTGGGTTTCTACTAGGAAGTGCTTTGTAAACCATTAAGGAGATTTTAAATTCTATTCTATGAGCAACAGGCAGCCAGTGCAGTTATCTTAGAACTGGACTGACATGTTGATCTCTTTTTGTTTTAGTAAGGACTCTTGCAGCAGCATTCTGGAGAAGCTGGAGCTGTCTTATTGCTTTTATTTAGATAATCCAGTAAAAATGCAATTGCCGTAATCGAGTCTACTAAAAACAAAGGCATGAACTATTTTATTTATTGCGATAACTTATCGCAATAAATGATGATATTTATTATTTATTGCGATAACTTATCGCAATAAATGATGATATTTATTATTTATTGCGATAACTTATCGCAATAAATGATATTTATTATTTATTGCGATAAATAAATTATGATATTTATCATATATTGCGATAAATAAATGATGATATTTATCATTTAGTTTGCTGGATTTTTTCGTCCCCCAAAATTTGTCATTGTGACAGACGTAGTAACTAAATACTACCCAACTAATTTACACATGCATTCCTTTTGAACTGAGTAAATGATAAATATTTTTTGTCTTTTAGGTCAAAAACCTCATCAGTGCTCCATCTGTTGGCGCTCCTTCTCCCTGCGGGACTACCTCCTCAAACACATGGTGGTGCATACTGGCGTCCGGGCCTTCCAGTGCACCATGTGCGGCAAACGCTTCACACAGAAAAGCTCCCTCAACGTGCACATGCGCACCCACCGTGCCGAGCGCACCTTCCAGTGCAATGTTTGCCACCGGGCATTCACCCACCGCACCTTGCTGGACCGCCACGCCTTGCAGCACGCCCACCACGCCCCGCAGACCCTCGGCCCGGGTCAGGGACGTGGAGCCGACATGACCTCACCTACCAAGCACAGTCCTCCAGGTATGGGAGGAACCTCAGGTATGGCTGGCTCAGCTGCTATGGTTGGCAGCATGCCGAGCATGTCCAGTCATGGAGCTTCCTCCACCTAAATATGGGAGGAAACGGGAGAAAGGGAAATTCAGGGGAGAGGAGGAGGAAAATAGTTAGCTCATTCCTCAAACCAACGCTTAACACTTTTAATTTTATTTTTTTTTTTTTTTCATTATTTGGTGGTAATGGCGCTTACAGCAGGGGTGTCCAAACGTATCGCCATGTAGGCCAAAAATATAGATTCAAAAGGCCAAAAACACCAAACATGAAACCAATCAAAGAAAAGTAGCCCTATACATATTATAGATCCAAAATTAGGGCATTTGTAGACAGAAAAAAAGGATAAAATTTTCAACAAAAACTCAGAAATGTTGCCATTAATCTGAGACATTTTCTAGAAAATTTTAAAATTTTCTTGAAAAATTCTCAAAAGAATTTAAGAAATTTTGTAGAAAGTTTCTGATATTAATCTAAAAGTTTTTTTTTGTTTTGTTTAGAAAATTTTTGAGATTACCCTCAAATGTTTTTGGTGGAAATGTGCAACATTTTTTTATCTTCCACAAAAGCCCTTATACTCCTCTGTAGATTTTACATGTTTACTGTATTATAAAAACAAATCCAGTTTTCAGTTTCTTTTGGGCTCGATTGAATAAATTTTCAGTAATAAGAACAGAATCTGGGTTACTTTGTTTCAAACAGTTTGCTATTTAAACCGAGTTTAAGAAGGAATAAAACCTGATTTGGTGGCGGCAAAGTTGGCTTTTCTGTAAAAGTTTGTGTTTTTAAAACCATGTTTTAACAAAAGGTAAAACCAAACCCAAAGTATTGGGTTGTACTTTACATTTTCCTGTGTAGGAAAATGTTGTTGGTGACAATTTTTCACCTTGGTTACAAATTAAAAGTCTGCATCTACGGGTCAAATTTTAATCACATTTGAACTGCAGATGTGGGCCGCACAAAATCAGTCCAAGGGCCACAAATGGTCCCCGGGCCTCACGTTGGACACCCCTGGCTTTCAGGCTTACATGTCTTATTGCATTAGCTTAACTCCACCTTCAGTCAGGGTTTGAGGGTTTAGGAGAAAAAGATGTTCAGTTCCCAGAAAGCTATAATAATAGTTGTAGCCTGATTATTTTTTATTTTTATTTTTTTCCTGTTTTGCGATGTATTGCTAAGAGCAAAGTGGTAAATCCAGCACGTGTATGAACAGCGCTTCAAAAAGTATTGAATTAAACATTTTTGTAGAATAGTGCAGAAACCCTGTTTCATAAAGTCCAGAGAGATTATGAGTTCCATTCACCTTCGATGAGTTTCATTCAGGATCGGTTCTCTTTTATCTGTTTAAAGCCATTTCTAGTCGGTGACCAGTTGGATGTTTCAAGTGAAATATAAAGTATCGGGGTTATTTTGGTGGCAGAGTTGACTGAATAACTGTTTTTAAAAGCTCACCATTGCAAAAACCTCTCAAAGAATGTTCTTTACTAATCTAAGAAGTCTTTTTAATGATATTCTAGAAAAGGTATTGAAACTCCCAAACACAAATTAGTTTTTCTGTTTGGATAACACTGTTTTAGAAGCTAATATATGCAACAAGCGGCTAGATGTCTGTTGGTAAAATAAACAGCAGGCTAGGGACCAGGGACGCTAACACAGATGATAAACAACACAATGTAAGCTTGTTGCACCTTTATTACATTAGCTCTAATAATAAAACGGCCATATATTACATTAATAGTAATATAATTTTTAAATGAAAGCAATTAATTTCATTTTAAGCATTTTTTAAAACTTCCTGCTTCGACTTCATACCCATAAACAAAGGATTTCATATCCCTTTAATAGTTTCAGATAATTTTATTTCTCTTGTGTTTGACTTTATGATTATGGGTAATATTTTTTGAAGCAGAAAATTTGATTTATCACCTCGGCATCACTAACATCTCAGATAAATTGTTCAAACTTAATCATATGTACGCTAATGAAGCGTTAACTTGTGAGTTGACAATGAATTTGAAGATCTGTTCACATGATTAAAGAACTTTATCTTTAGAATGTGTGCAGCAGATTTATATGAAATTGAAAGAGTCACTAGCTGCGTCTAAATTGACAAAACTGCGCAATTTGATATTTTGGAAATAAATCTGCTTAATGGAAACATGCCAACTTAAAAAAAAACATTTTTCAATAAAAGATTTTGGCACTTTGATAAAGTGTTTTATTTTCAGTCAGATCAAAATTGGTTTATTTGACTGATTTTGCATCACATGATCAACAACCGGATATTACTACTGGTGGAAACCAGGAAAAAGACGAGGACAGGAAGTCACAGGAGGATTATGGCGTGTTGGTTTTTTAAGGATTTAACCAACGTTTTCACATTTGGTTTTAATTGTTTCTTATTAAATGGAAACAGCTACTGCGAAGTTGTGTGTTTTTTACTTAAATGGACTATCGACAAAGTTTGGCACACATTTGGAATGGAATTAAAATCATGCTTGAAAAAATGTGTTTGCGTAATAAATCTTTACAAAAAACATGTTAGTAGGTCTATCACAATAAATTTTGCTGCATGATAAATTATCCAGAAGTTATTGCGATAAACAATAATATTGTTTTGAGACCATTTTCGAGTAATACAGCTGGAATGAAATAATGCAAGAAGACCCTCTCAAAGATCAATAAACTTTAAATTCCAATGAAAATTTTAATTCAGTGAACTGGAAGACATTTTAAATATCCAAAATAAATAAACAAAACAACAGAAACGGCAAATAATATTAATCGGAAAGTCTCTGTAAACAAAATTTTTCTTCAAAAAAGGGCTAGTTGAGACCAAGGAAGAAGAATTTTGTCCTCCAGTTTTTGGTAGAAAGAGAGAAAAGAAAAAACCAATTAATCAGATTATGGAAATTATTGAGCTCATTTTAATTTAGCATGCGATTAATAAATGTTACGTCAGATTCCAACCACTTCCTGTCGTCTTCTTTGTTGTTTCCACCAGTAGTAACATCCCGTTGTTCGTCATGTGACCCTGTAATGCTAAAAAAAAAAAAAAAGGTTTCCATTGCCGTTTTGTGGAAAAACACTAATTTTGGTGCAGCTGAAAAACCACTTCATCCTAACGAAAATATGTTTTTTTTTTGTTTTTTTTTGTTTTTTTTTTTTAAATTAGCATGTTTCCATTGAGTAACTTTACTTTCATAATTCCAATTTTTGCCAATTTTAAGGTCAATGGAAACGCAGCTAGTGAGGAAAGTTGGTGTTTACAAGCCAACGCAGAACATTGTTACTTCCCTGTACTCATTTATTTTACTTTTCCTGGGGCCCCCTCCTGGCCTGGAGGCCCTATGTAGTGGCTTAGTTCACTTGTGCCTTGGGCCAGCTCAGCATTGGCATCAAATAAGCACACTCCCTTACGGGGGAAAAGAAAACAAAACAGACAATAGAAAATTTAAATGATCATTTACTGGTTGTATTTATTAATCAATTCATTCTTTTATGGAGGAAAGCTGTGTTTGTACCGAAAACATTCAGGTAGGAAGCGACCAAAACTGTAAAGCGAAATGGTAAAGTGGTGAAATGACCGCCAACCCCACCTGTAACACTATTACTCCCCGCATAAAACATGTATATAAATATGTAAATAATAAAAAGTGACTCCTGAAGGAACTGAGTTGAAGGTGAATGGAACCTGGGATTATTCAGGAACAAACCAGGGCGACACATGGTGCTTTTTTTAGGGATGTGTTGATGCAGATGAAGCAGTGAGACTACAGGAAATCATTGAAGTGGGTGGGTGGGATTATAGGGAGGGGGTGGGGGGGTTACACTGTAAGACGCAGCACAGCAGAGTGAATGAAATTCACCTTGATCTGTCTGAATGCTTTGTAAGATTTTCCACAGGCGCCAGCAGTCAGCCCCGGCATCATATACCTCGAATTAAGACGGAGCATCTGAAAAGCTCAGAGGAACACTAGTTTCTCTTTTATGTTGTTTAGGGAAACATTTCAGCATGTTTTACACACACACACACACACCGACAATTACCTCAGTGGTCCAAAGACAGGCATTATGCTTCGCATCTTTAAGCTACATCAAACGAAGAAATGGTGAAAACTAAAGCTAAAATAGAGCCATTTGCCTTTCCTTTCTTCTTCTTCTTCTTTCTGAACGCTTCAAACGTTCTATGTAAAGATTCTTGCTTATTATAAAACCCAGTTTGCTTGTTGCTCATGTGATTCTTTGGTGTAGAGCAATTTAAAAAAAAGAAAACTTTTAGAGGATTTTCAACATGGAGAAATAATTGAAAAATCTGCGATTCTTATCAGGTTTTTTTTCTTGTTGAGTGTTTGGCTGTTTGTCTTTGGAGACTCTGGCTAACAATTCATGGGAAATGATTGTTGTTTTAAAAAATTACTAAAAGCTTTTCCAACAGCACTATATATGTAAAAAAAAAAAAACTTTTTAATGTTTAGATAAATTTAAATTTTAAATAAAAATGTACAATCACCCATACATGTTTTGACAAAACATGTCATAATGCTAGTACCACATTAATATTTATTACAATTTGATCTCTATGCACAATTAAGTTTGCACATCGCCTAGCTCTAGATATCTGTGTCCCCTTGAAGTATTTGGCCTAAGGTTGTTATTTTTATTTTTGAACACATTGAAGGTGATCTTTAAAAGACCCTTGGTTTCACAGTTTTTCGCTCACTTTCCCTTGATGTTTCTTAATAAAAACATTTTATGATGCGCAGGTTAAGCTTTGTACACAACAAAAATATAAAATCTTACCAAGAATTTTTGCTCTACTTTTAATGCAAAAATCTTTAATATGCTTGAAGTAAAACAAAACTAACTCACAAGTATCTTTTCAGAAGGAAATAGGAGCTTTCATTCATTAAGTTAAATTATTTTTTGATATGCATTAGAACTACCGTATTTCTCGCACTGTAGGGCGCACTGGAATAAAGGGTCTATTTTCGATCTTTTTTCATAATACAGCGCACTGGTCTATACGCCGCATTAAGCAAAACAAAACAGTGCGATAGCTGTCCTGGGGTGCTCCAGTATTAGAGTAATTACGTTTCGATGACCCAATTACGTAGTCAACCCCGGTTCTTACGGTAGTCTATTGACTTCCTCCCCCCACCTCTTACCTCTCACGGTTTTCGTCACACCTCCAGCATCGTCAAACCTCCTTCTTCCACGGACGGATACAGATTTCCCATATTCTTAACTCCAAAACTTGACAGTCAGTCAGTCAGTGAAAGCACGGTACGTATTACTCCGCGACGCTCCGGACTACGGTAGCCGTAATGTAATGCAACCAAAACATTTCGACATAGCGCCGTGAGCGCCGCGTACCACACAAAATCTCTTCGAGGTCACAAAAAAAAAATCATCCTTAATCCACTAGAAGGCGCTGTTTTACTCCAGATAAAGGCGCACTGTCCTTTTCTGATCAAATTATAGGCTTTTAAGTGCGCCTGATAGTCTAGAGATTATGGTAGTACTTTTTCTTCAATCTTAAGGAGTTATTGACTTAAAATAAGATGCTATATCTCACTGAAAAGCTTGTTTTAAGTAAATAACAAGTTAATATTAATCAAAGATGAGAAAAATGCCTTGTAAGTGAAATAATCTGCCAGTGGAACTAGTACTGATTTTTAAAATCAATATTAATGAATTATTTACTTATAACAATCTCACCTATCTTGCTGAAAACTTATTTGTAAGTTAGTACACTTAAAATAAGACAAAATTAACTTACAAATAACTTGAGTAAGATAAATTAGCCTGTTTTAATTAAATAATTACTTGATATTGATAAAAGATGGGAAAAATGTTATAAGTGAAATAATCTGCCAGTGGAAATATTCATTTATTTTTTTTTTAATAAAAATTACTAGATTATTTACTTAAAACAAGCTCCTCTATCTTGCTGAAAAGTTCCTTGTGATTTAGTTTTGTTTGATTTCAAGCATAATAATATATTTGCACTAAAAAAATAGACCAAAATTACTTAAGATTTTGTATTTTTACAGTGTAGGAACTATTCTTACTGACATATATGTAGATATTCTCAACAAGTGACAAACTTTGTGCTTGAGAACTTTCCAAGCAATTATATAATGTTTTAAAAAAATAAAATATTCCCTTTAATTAAGATTTTTATGTAAAAGTGAATCCATGTAAGACAAATCTGTAATTTTTGTTCCTTTTTTCTGCTTGGATTTCACTCTAAACATTGATATTTAATGTCCCACTCAGACATGGAAGAATGCTGCTTACTTTACTCAGAGCAGAACTGGCGGTATGAATTCAGCGGCTTCTCAACCAAAACTGCACATTCAGTGCTTTGTCTCTCCAGTCTTGTGTGTTTGAAAGGAAAAACAAAATCAAATAAATAAAAAGGAAAACAGTTTGGAGAAGCTAGACTGAAATTCTTTCAATTTGCCGTTCTGTATAAGCTATATATATATATATATAAATATTTACATTTTAAGCACATTTAAGCCAAACTTTTGGTGCTTTTTTTTTAGAAACATTTACCTCATTTGCCAGTTGCCAACGCCACACTGTGGTCAGGGTTCAGTAAATAAGCAGTGTTAAGCTGTTTCACAGGTTTGATCTATCCTCAGCAGTGGATGTGCTTTTGTTGCATTGTGTCTGTGGGGGGGAAACCCTTGTACAGTAGTGTAATATGTGTGCTTTGAAGCCATGTCAGCGCATTGTAACGTAGTGTATTATTATTATTACGCCTTTTATTTCTGTATTTTTGCTTTGTTGAGAGGAACGACAACTGTTTTTCTACATGAATATTTCTTTAACAGAGGTGAAATATGTCAGAAAAAGTCATTTTTTAAGCAAAAAAAAAAATAAAATAATTGAAAAAAAGGGTCATCTTACAGCTACATCTTTATGTATAAAAAGACTAATGGCATGATTTTAACTTTTTCCTAGAACTTAGATGTTGTTCTTGATGAATTCATTGACTTTGAAAAATTGAGTGATTTCAAAGATTTTTCTCCAAATAAAGAGTTCACTCTGGTTGTTTTTGTTCTTTTATTACATTTTTTATTGTTTTCATCAGTGAAACTGAAGGTTTGAATATCAGGATCTAATTTATTTTGCATTAAAAGTCTGTAAGAAACTGAATGAAAGCAATTTTATTCAAAAATACTTTAGAAAGCCAGAAGGCAAATAGCTCTCCAGTTATAAGTGAAATAATGTGACGGTGAAATCAATAGTTCTTCAACAATATTAAGGAATTATTGACTTAAAACAAGCTCAAATATTTCTTGCTGAAAAATTACTTGTAAGGTTGTTTTGTCTTATTTCAAGTGTGCTAAGATGTTTAACTAGACCACAAACACTTGGTGAGATTTTTGTGTTTTTGCAGTGAAACTGTTATTTGGCTTTTTCTTTAATTGTTCTCAGAATGAACCCAATTTCACTGCAAAAACACAAAATCTTTCAACGTATTTTTGGTCTAGTGTCCAGTGCAAATATCTTAGTTTTGTCTTATTTCATGCGTAATAACTTATAAGTAGCTTTTCAGGGAAATATAAGACCTTGTTTTAAATAATTCCTTAAAGTTTTAGTTCTACTGGAAGATTATTTAACTTGTAACAGGTAAAATGTCTTGTTATAAGTGAAATAATCTGCCAGTGGAAATAGAACTTTTTCATCAACAATAATAGATTATTGGCCTAAAAAAAGCTCTTGCATTTTGCTAAAAAGTCACTTGTTGCATAGTTCTTCCTTATTTCAAGTTTAATAACATATTTGTGCCAAAAACTAGAACAAATACTAGTAAGATTGTGTTTTTACAGCTTATAATAGCTTTTTTCTTCTGTTCAGTGATCAGAGAATGAACCCAAGTCTCTTCAATAAATACACATCAGATACCAAGAGAGACGTTTTCTCTTATTAATGGCAGGCTTGTATTATTAGAACATAAAATATTAATTTTTCTTCCTGCAAAAACACAAAATCTTGCCAAGTATATTTGGTCTAGGTTCTAGTCCAATTATCTTAGTTTGCTTGAAATAAGACAAAACTAACTTGCAAGTAAAGTTTCACCACTGTATAGAAGATTATTTGAAGTAAACAATTCCTTAATATTGATGAAAACGTACTAGTTATTGGCAGACTCTCTTATAACAAAACATTTTCCCCATGTTATGTTAAGTAATCTGAAAATGGATTTAGTGTTTTTTTCATCAATATTAACAAATTATTGACTTAAAACAAGCTCTTATATAGTGCTGAAAAGTTGCATCCCAGCCAGGACACCTAGGTGGGCCCCATATGGGGATAAATGAGAAGGTTTTGTTCCGGTGGCCCTACATGAATTTACCCAGATAGATTTTATATCTGAGCAAATTTAAAATCTAGGTTTTCTTTCTGGGTAAATTGTCATGGCAAATATCGCAGTATACTTTAAATAAGACAAAACATTACAACATTTCAGCATTTTGTCTTAAGTGCACTAAGACATTTGTAGTAGAAATTAAACCAAGTCTACATGGTAGGGGTTTGTGTTTTTACAGTCTATAAGCAGCTGTAGCGCTGATTCATCTGATGGTCCGTGTTTCCATGATGGTCCGTCCCAGGTGCCGTCCTGAGGCTCGAGCCTCAGAGGTGGTGGCTGTCTGTGGCTGCACTCCGGCCAGAAGGCATCTGTTACTCAATAACATCTGTTCCTGCTGCTCTCTTTCTCCCAGCATGCCGAGGGACATGCAGACTCTCCCTAGGGTGGTCTTTTGTGTGCTTCATTGTCAATTCCATCATTGTCTGCTGAAGTCTGTTCCACTAATGGCGCGGCGTTGTAAGCCGAACCAGAGGCCCCTGATGCCAGGCCGATGATTTACAGTCACTCGCTTCCAGGGCCGCTGCTGCTTCCACTGAGCACTGGGCACCGAGGGGCTGGAGGATCAGGGGCCCAAAAAATAAAACTCATGAAAAATTATAAAATCTAATAAAAGTAACAATATATTTAATTTAAAAAATGTGTAAAGCATGTGAATAGATATATACTGAGCCCTTTAGTGGACTTTTTTTTTTGTTCCTTCATAATACGTTTGTGTTATTTTTTGTCTTTTTAAGGAGTATTAAGATATTTGCACTAAAACTAGACCAAAAAATACTTGGTAAGATTTTGTGGTTTTGCAGTGAACTCTGTAGGGAACTAAAACACTGCTAAAAACCACAAAATCTACTGTAGTATTTTTTGTCCAGCTTCTTGTGCAAATATTTTGATGCGCTTGACATAAAACAAAATTAACTCATGAGGAACCTTTAAGCAAGATATGAATATGTTTTCTGACAATAATTACTTAATATTGATAAAAAAACGACCAATTCCACTGGCAGATTATTTTACTAAAAACATGGGAAAAATATCTTGTTATAAATAAGATAATCTGCCAATGAAACAAGTACTTTTTCATCACTATTAAAGAATTATTGAATAAAAGTTAGCTGATGTAGCTTGCTGAAAAGTTAGTTGAAAGTTAGTTTTTGACTCTTTTCAAGTACAGTAGAAACTAAACAAAAATACTCGCAGTGAGTTAAATTACAATGGAAATGTTTCACTTTTTTGTTAAGTTGTTTGGGATTTTCTGATCTCTCCATTGAGCTTTCCAGCTGAATAAATAAAAGCCTAAATTTAAGCATCGAAGCATCCAGTTCAAGATACAGTTTGGAAAAAACAGGAAGTGTGTAAAACTACTCTCCATTGATCCAAATTTCAAAGGCATGATTTACCTGGTGTTGGTGGAAGTCGCACCAAGAGTGGTAAATCTGGTGTGAGGACATTGTTTTTTATGAATAGACCCCCTCGTTCGTCTCCACGGCGACAATTTCCAGAAAAAAGCCCACCATGGGGCGGCCAGGGGAAGACAGCAGATGTTCACACATGGACGCAGTGAGATGTCATGTTTAGCAATATTTATTGGAAAAATAGTCTTGGCTAATTCCTTCATTCACAACCAGTAAACTGTTACATTATTCATTTTAAATAACATTTTCTTAAAACAAAAGGAGCAAAAAAAAAACAAACAAACCCAAAACAAACATTCACATGAAGTGCCTTTGCAAATATCCTTTAAAAAAACTTAAATAATTATAACAAACATCACAAATATACATTAGAAAATAAAAATAACGAAAAGTTTTTAAATTAACATAAATTAAATCATAATTTTAAATCATAACACTTTCTTGGGTTTATTTTTACAAAAAGGACAATCTGTGTCAAAAGGAAATTTCTTCTTTTTCTTTTGTATTAAAAACAAAAACTTTTTGTTGTTTTTTGAAAGAATACTATATCATAAATGGTTTGGAGGGCTTAGGGTGAGAAAACGCACTTCAGTTAATACAGACATCAAGTATACATACAGTCTTCACTATGGTAGCGATGGGAGCACAGCCCATAAAGCGCCTTGTGAAGAGCAGGCCAGTATGGCCAAACATCCACCGTTTGATGCAGTTCCTGCGCTCAGCAGCAGCCTGTGGGGTGCAGAAAAGGCCCGGCTGCAAATGTTGCATGAAATAAAACTGCTCTATTGCAGGGGTGTCCAAAGCGCAGCCCCGGGGTCCGTTTGTGGCCTTTCGACTGATTTGGTGCGGCCCCCCAACTGCAATTCAAAAATGATACGAATTTGACCCGTAGATGCAGATGGAGACTTTTAATTTGTAACCACGGTGAAAATAATCACCACTTAATCTTACACAGGAAAATGTAAAGTGATTTTAGAGCAAAGTTTTAACAAATGATCAGCTTTTATTCTTTCTTAAACTTGGCTAGAAATAGCAAAACGTTTTGAAACAAAGTGAAAATAAATTTATTCAACTGAGCCCAAAAGAAACTGAAAACTAGATGACTTTCTTTTAATACAAATCTGCTGCACTGTATTTGGGCCAAATTAGGGGGGCAAAACGTAGTAAATTTCTGCCAAAAAGCACAGACATTTTTAGAGTAAAGTCTGAATTTTTCTAAAAAAAAAAAAAGGACACCTACTATAAATTTTTTTTTTTAGGTTAATAGTAGAAATTTTCTACAAAAAACCTCAAAAATATCTGAATTTCAAATGTTAAAAATTTTCTACATTTTTTTTTGTTTTTGGTAGAAATTTACTCCTTTTTTTATATTCAAAGGCCCTGATGCACCGTTGTAAAAATCCCTTCCAGGTTTTGGATCTATAATAAATATGAGGCTATTTTATTTGATTGAATTTAGGTTGAGTTGTTTGTTTTTATTGCTATTTTGAGTCTACAATTTTGGCCGACGTTGCAAAAAGTTTGGACACCCCTGCTTTATTGCCAATGCTTACAGTATATATAATCTCCAATGAAAGGCAGAATGGAAAGCTTACTGACAGTTTACGGTTTTACTAACAGTTTACGGTTTTACTGACAGTTTACGTTCAGCTGTAAAGCTCATTTACGTCACTTTTATTTTTTAAATTTTGTACCGTGCCAGTTCTTATCCCACAGGCCGCCGCTGCCTACACTTAGTTACCAGTAGAGAACCAGCTCACTCTGAATATCAGTTAAACGTCTCTGTATCAGCAGCAGTCTCAAGGCGGGACGTCGCCCCCTAGGGTTAGAGCAGCATCTGAAGGAGCATAAAAACTCTCCCATAGAGCAAATGAGCAACCGGCAGCCCATTGGTGGCTTCTTACACCTGGAAAAGTGGGAAAAGAAACAAAATGTGAACACTGCTATCTTATGAGTAACTTTTTAGCAAGATACAGGAGCTTGTTTTAAGTCAATAATTTGTTAATATTGATTAAAAAAACTACTTGACAGATTATTTCACTTATAATAAGACATTTTTCACATTGTAAGTGAAATATATGCCAATTGAACTTGTAATTTTTCATCAATATTAACTAATTATTGACTTAAAACAATCTGAAATATAGCTCTGGACGAAACTAAGAGCCCACTGCACTGAACCCCACTGATAATAATATTTTATTATTCCACCAAATATTGATTTCTGAACTCTTCCCGAAATAAAAACATTAGTATTGTTGTTTATAAATGAATATCAACTTGTTTTCTTTGCATTATTTCAGGCCAGAAAGCACAGCATCTTTTTCATTATTTTGGCCATTTCTCATTTTCTGCTAATAAATAATAAATATTTGTTCGTAACTTCAGAGGCATGTTGTCAGTAGTTCACAGAATAAAAGAACAAACTTCATTTTACTCAAACATAGAAAAAGTAAAAATCAGAGAAACTGGTCTTTTTAAGTGGTCTCTTAATTTGAAAGGTTGCTTCCCAGCCAGGATACTTAGATGGGCCCCATATGGGACAAATGAGAAGGTTTTGGCCCTACATCAATTTACCCAAAAAGAAAATCTAGACTTTAAATTTGCTCAGATATAAAATCTTTCTGGGTAAATTCATGTAGGGCCACCGCAGCAAAACCTCAGTTATCCCATATGGGGCCCACCCAGGTATCCTGGCCAGGATGTAACTTTCCAGCACTATATTTGAACTTGTTTTAAGTTAATAATTTTTTAATATTGATGAAAATGTACTATTTCCTGTGAGACATCGATAAACTCACCTCAGTTGCAATTATACATTCGTCTTTCTCCTCTGACATCACAAACACAGATTTGTACTTGGTGTCCGCACATGCAGACAGTTCTGGGGCTCTCTTTTCTGATGCATCGCTTTGAGAGGAAACAAAAACACAACGTTAGCGTTACTATTTTGGCTGCAGGGCGTCATTTTGCCTGCCAGCTTCCTGATTTGAATATTTACCATTTTAAACGTTTGCTGTGTTTCTCTTCAAACTCCAACGAGTCCAAGGATTGATACTTGTCCTCGCAGGCCGCCTCCAGCATGGCCTCCTTGGCCGCCTGCTCGTAGTTCACCTCCCGCACTAGGTTGTAGTCTGAAGGTGGATGTCGGCTTTTGCAGCTGCTCCTTCCTGGCGAAGAATCTTCATCCGGGTCGCCGCTGCTGAAGTCCATCTTTTTGTTGATGTTTTTGACGCCTGGCATCGGCATCACGCTGATAGCAAGGTCCCTGTCACCGCGGTGACAGTTGTTGGTGAGGTTATTTATTGTCTCTCCTTCGACCCCCGTCTCCGCCTGCACGCTATGCTGAGCTTTCGATCGGAAAAACCCAACCAGCACGGCGCAGCCGGCCAGCAGCAGGAGCACCATAGCCACGCCGGAGCCGATGGCCATCCAGGGGACTTCGGACCCTCGGATGGCGGCGTGCTCCGGAAGCAGGAACTGGCAGTTTCTGCCTCCGTAGCCGGGCACACACGCGCAGACGTAGCGGTTGTTTCTCTCGTGGCAGGTGGCACCGTTGTGGCAGGGGTTGTGCTCACAGCGACTGATGGGGGAGCTGCAGTTGCGGCCGGTGTATCCGGGTGGGCAGGTGCAGGTGTAGCCGGTGGGACCCTCCTGGCACGTCCCGCCATTTTGACAAGGATAGGCAGAGCAAACATCACCTGTCTGGTCGCAGTTCATACCAGCAAAACCCTCTGGGCATTGGCACAGGTAAGAGTTGACTAGATCCACACAGCGGGCGCCTGAAACAGAAACAAACTCTCATGTTACTGTTTGTTCTTCAAAGAGACGACAGCCTTAAGGACCTGCAGTAGCTGCATTTCCATTACAAATGTTTGTCGATATTCAGCTAATGTAAAAAAAACACAATTTCCCAATTGCGGTGTTCCCATTAAATCGCACGTTGATAAGGTTGTTTGTGTGATAAATCATTAAAAATCATGGCAGTAAATAGTTACATGAGATATAATCATAATTCACCCATGTTGCTCATCATCTATACTATATATATATATATATATATATATATATATATATATATATATATATATATATATATATAATATACTATAACTATATTCAATAGTAAATATGTTGAATAGTGAGTATCACTGGTCAAATTATTATGATTTGTGAATTCCAGTTGGCGGGGCCGCACAAAATCTCTCCAAGCGCCACAAATGGCCCCCGAGCCACACTTTGGACACCCCTAGCGTTTGCTTTGGGGAAATCACAGTTAGCTATGGATTCAACACAACTTTTTATAAATTGTGTGATGCTGAGAGAGCTCAGATGCACATTGTCCCCCATCATCTTACAACTACTTCCTGTCGTCGTCTTCATCGTTTCCGCCAGTAGTAACGGCCGGCTGTTGGTCATGTGACTTGTGTAATGCAAAAAGTGCATCTGTTGCAGTTTTGCAGAATACAAAGGTGAAGAAAAACTACATCCTATTAAAAAATGTCAGTTTTTCAAAATTGCCGTGTTTCCATTAAACAGATTTATTTTCGCAATTTCAAGGTTAATGAAAACACAGCTAGTGACCACATAATTTCACATATTGGATTTAGGAAGACAAATTTGCTTAATGGAAACACAAAAAATGTTTTAGAATTAGGCTGCTTTTCATAAAAAACTGCAATGAAAACACTTCTTATGCATCACACGTCATGTGATCAACAACAGGATGTTACTACTGCCAGAAAAGATGAAGAGGACAACAGGAAGTGGTTGGATGATAATGACACGGCATGTTTTTTAATGATTTATCGCGATTTATGTGACTTTAATTACATTTCTTATTCAATAAAAACACCACAATTGTAAAATTGTGTGTTGTTTCTCTTTTTACATTAGTGGAACCCCGGCAAAGTCTTGCAGACGTTTGTAAAGCAGAGCCTTGCAGCAGAACATAAACTCCTCGGGTCGCAGCGTCTCTCACCGTTGGAGCAGGGACTGGAGGTGCAGTGGTCAATCTTTTTCTCACAGTTGAATCCTGCGTATCCAGTGGGGCACTGGCAGAAATAGCCTCCATCAGGGTTGTCGGCGCAGCGGCCTCCGTTGGAGCAAGGCCCATCCGCACACGTCATGGCACTTAACTCGCAGTTGTTGCCATAGAAACCATGAGGGCAACTGCACTTATATGTGTTTTCTGAATCCTGAGTGGGGAGAATAATAATCACACCGGGTTGACGTCAAGATTTTTCTCGCTGCTGCATCTGCAGCTATACATCAGATATTTTTTTAGAAGCTTCTTTGGTTTCCTCTGAATAAGTGGAGCAGGTGCCAGGCTACATTTAGACGTTCATTTTTTCCACACTTACAGTGCAGCTTCCCCCGTTGCGGCAGGGGTTTCCAGCACATTCGTTGACCTTGATCTCACAGCTGGCCCCAGTGAAGCCGGGCCTGCAGGAACAGGTGTAGCTGCCCTGGCCGGTGTTGCTGCATGTGGCTCCATTCATGCACGGCTTGTGATGAGTGCAGTAGTTCAGATCTGGAAGGACGCAGCAGAACATGTGGATAAGGCTCAGTGCAACATATGGCTCAACCAATGTGTCAGAATGCCTTTTGTCTTCCACTACATTTCGCTAAATCGCTGCCTCTTATCTTCACACTTTGGTTGTTTTTCTTGTGTCAACCATGACAGTTATGGGTTTTATTTTGGTCGTACTATTGTGATAAAAGTGACAAAAATAACTATTTATTACTCTGTTTTTTTAGGTAACTGTAAGGCTGCTTCTACATGTCACAGCAATTATAGCCCCACAAACACAAATGATGCTCTTGAAAAACATTCCATTTGTATGTGTCTCTTTAGGACACGTACAAATGGTCCTAAGTGAAGAAGAAGATGACTTCTTCTTCATTTAGGTCATATAAAATGTCATATGAGATGTGTAATTTTCACTAAACTGCACATATGTGTTCAGATTTATTTATATTTATTGATACTCCCAATTAAAAACAGAGGAGAAAATAGTAAAACTAACAATTCAAGCATTACAGACAGGTTTTTCAACATAATTCATACTTATCATGATAACCTATTTGAGATGCAACGATGTGATATTAATATCTGTATCGGTTCCAATATTTTTTTTAAATCTAGATCAGGTGTCATTGGCAATGTGCAGATCTACTCAGTCTAGTTCTATACTAGCTTGGCAACACATTGTTTTTTTTTAATTTATCTTACATTATATTTACCATTCCAAATTGCACTTTCTGGACATTTTTACAGATTTTTTGTGGTTTATTTTACATGTTTGACTGAGGTAGTCGACCTACTGCTGTCAGTTTCAGTTTCTTTATTATTTATTTTACACTGCATTCCAAAAATGAACTAAAGCTTACTACATTCTGGTTTAATTTTTAGTGCAAATATGTTAGCATGCTTGAACTAAGATGAAAGTAACTTACAGGTAACCTTTCAAGAAGACATAAGAGCTTGTTTAGAGTCAACAATTCCTTCATATTGATGAAAAAGTACTGGATCCATTGACAGATTATAATAAGATATTTTTCCCATGTCATGAGTGAAACATTCTATCAATAAAACCAGTAGTTTTTCATCAATATTAAGTAATTTTTGACTCTAAACAAGCTTATATCTTGCTGAAAAGTTACTTACAAGTTAGTTTTGTGTCATTTTAAGTGTGCTAATATATTTGCACTAGAAACTTGACCAAGTTACTTTGACCAAGTCTTTGTGTTTTTGCAGTGTATTCTTTGTTCTTACAATCTTGTGATGCTATTGGAGCAATTAAGTATGCTGCACTGGTGCAGTTATCTAATAATTGTGTTAAAAAAAATTCAACGTTTAAAGTCAGTTGAACATTGTTTTTCTGTATAACATCGATACAAAACCTCAGATATCTGTATCAGTATCGGACATCAAAGCGGTGGATTGGTGCATCCCTAATCACAATAAATGATTAAACTGATTAGATTTTTAGGGAGGAATCAAATCATTTGTTGCAAACTCTGAATAAAGTTCAAACTTCTCCAGGTCTAAGAGTCCAAATCAATCCCAAAGTGCCAGAACCTCTAAAACCCAATAAGCAGCCCTCCTCTCTCATCACCGTGGCGCTCTCAGGAGACCCGGTCCTCACCTTGGTTACAGAAAAGCCCGCCCCAGCCCTCCTGACAGTTGCACTGCCAGGGCTGCTGGCAGGTCCCATGGAGGCAGCCCGGGTAGCGAATGCACTCGTCGCAGTAGCGCCCCTTGAATCCCACTCTGCACCTGTTGTCGTCCAATTAAGAGGGAGCACACCGATCAGTCCACTCGTGTTACTCTGCTGCTGTTTCAGTAATCAAAGGAGACTTACTTGCACTCGCCAGGTTTCTCGCAGAAGCCGTGCTCCTCGTCGCATCCCGGCAGACAGATCGCTGCGCAGCAAGAGAAAATGAAAGTCGCACTTAGAGGAATGTGTAAATGGAAACACAGGTTTCTCACTGATTTTCATTTTTGGAGATTTAAAAGCCAAACTTGTATCTAAAACCAAGCGATGAGTTGCCCCTACGCTGCAAAAACACAAAACCTTCCCAGGTTTTTGGTCTAGATTATAGTACAAACATCTTAACAGACTTTAAATAAGTCAAGACAAACTTACAAGTAACTTTTCAGTGAAATATGGGAGCTTGTTTTAAGTAAATAAATCATTAATGTTGATTTTAAAAAGTATTTTTACTATTTTTTTTAATCAAAATTATGTAATTATTTACTTAAAACAAGAACATTTAAATTGCAGAAAACTTATTTGTAAATTAGTTTTGTCTTATTTCAAGTGTACTAAGATATTTTGTTAGCAATTAGACCAAAATACTTGGTAGGATTTTGTGTTTTTTGCAGTGTAAACTGTTTCTTCAAACTTAGCGTCCTTAATCTCGTCCCTAAAACTTTTTGTTCAACATACTGCAGAGACAAAGAAAGAGTCTGTGTGAATGTGTGTGTACCCCAAAGTGCACACACTCTCACACAGACCCCAAAGCCACCCCACCACCCTCCCTTTTTTCTTCTCCTCCTTTGCTGCAGGTCAAAACTCTTTTATTCATTCTCCCTGCACACACACACACAGACACACACACACGCCAACACACTCACACACTCCCCTTAATGTCTCAGATTGGGGCAGATAAGAGTGGACAGCTGGCGAGTGTGTTGCCAGTGCTCGACAGCTGCCCCATTGTTTCCTCTCTGCCGGCAGCTGCCCACTTCAAACAATACCTCCCCCGCCTCAGCCAATCAGCGTCCGGCCCACTCCGGCAGCAGCCAATCGGAAGGCAGCATGTAAATTTATGGCACGCGTGAGATTATTCCAAAAAACTTTCCTTAGAATAAATCAAGTAGTCGTGTGTGTATGTGTGTGTGTGTGTAGGGAGAAGCGGGGGGGCGGGGGACGCGTGGTGTTTACCCACAAGATCCCTTCTAACGGCACTTAGACCCACTGACTACAAACCAGACATTTTTTTTTTTATATTTTGTAACACTAACATTTTGTTCTAAATCAAATATTGTCATTTTTTTGAATTTTAAAGTCAATTTTTGGCAATAAAGAAAACAATTTTGGCAAATTAGGAAGGTGATGTTCTTTTTTAAGTATCGTGTCAAAAACGTTACGATAACGTCCACGTCTGTATTAAAATCTTTTTAAAAGTCACATTTGATGCTTCCTCCACCTCATTCCAGTAATAAAAGTTTCTTAAACTCACGCTCCGTGCAGTATTGGCCCTTCCAGCCGGCGTCACACACGATCTCCCCCCGTTCTCCGCAGGTAAAGTGCCCAAAAGCGTCGTCTCTGGGCCGGCAGAACACCGAGCAGCCGTCCCCGTAGTAGTGCTCGTCGCACACAAAGCGGTACGAGTACTTTAGCTCGGTCCGGCCTGCGGTGTGCAGGTCCTGGGACCAGTCATCTCCCACCGTCAGATGCCTCTGGGTGGTCATTGTGCTGATGACGCGCTCTGGATTCTCTAAAAAAATAACATAATAAAAAAGGATGTAACAGAAAGCTGGTGAGTGCCTGAGCTGGAGAAGGAGGATTTGGTTCCTACCTGTGGAGAGGTCGTCTTTGGAGTCGGTGTGTAACGCTTCGATGATCAGGGAGAAGGTCCCCTGGGAACACAAATGGCTTGGTGAGACAGGTGGCCAGCGGCAGCGTGGTGAAAACACCAAGCAGCTAAAAACCCCAAGGCGACACTCTCTGCTCTGAAAGCTGCTGAAATTAAACACCCCTGCCCTCAACTTCATGCGCGCTCAGCCGTCGCGCTCACTTTTACGCACAGAGATTCAATTAAAATGGCGCGAATCGCATTGTTTTCGAGAGTGAATCGGAATTTACCGGCCACGTGAAGCCGAAGTTAATCCTGACCGGGTTGGTGAACGCGCTCTCCGGGATGACGTCAGGGACCTGGAAGGAGTTGGAGCCCAGGACGGGCGTCACGGCGCCGCCGTAAGTGCACGGCGGCTCCGGGGAGGCGTTGGGCTGGTAGTGCTTGAGGCAGATCCTGAAGAAAGTCTTACATTCGCACTGCTGCTGGAAGGAGGAGGTCAGGCCTCCTTTGCAGCAGTTCTTGTTCCCTTGCGCCCCCTTCTTGTTTAGAAACTCCTGCAGCTTCAGCTCAAAAACTCCCGAACAGAACCCCTGGGAAGGAAATAAGCTCGTTATCGTCACTCACTAGTGGATGGAGGGGATAAATCATGTGTTAATGTTGGAGATAAAGATTTGAAGACCAACCTGGCACAGCAACATGAACATGACGGTGAGAGTCAGCAGAATAACGCGCCCCATGTTTAATAAATACATAATAAATATGGAATAAATAAAGTAAAACGTATGGGGACTTGTTGGCTCCTGTTCAGTCCCCTTGAGGAAGATGCATTGAGCTCGCTTGTGTTGTCTCAGTCAACTGCTGTCGCTGCTCGCCCCGCTGCTGGGATTCATCTCCCGAGGAACCAAAGAGGATAAATCCCAAAACTGAACTTGAAGGGGGAAAAAACTGAACTTGTGGGAGTTTATAGCGCAGATAAAAAAAAGAAAAGGAAACAAAAACTCCTCCCCTGGTCCGATGTAAAGCGTAAATCCAGTGCGTAATGGTGATGATAGTTACTGGTCCATGCTTCCCTCAGCCTCCTTCCCAGTGTGTTTGGTCACCGTAAACTGCGCGTCTGTCTCCGGCCGAGGCCGCCTGCAGCCTGTTTTATACGGCCTGACACATGCTATGGTAATAACATGCAAATGGACCCCTCCTCCTCCTGCTCTTCTTGCCCGACCCTTACCTCCCACTGAGCAGTCTCTGGACTGAAAAGAAGTCCAAACCAGCTTCGAGATGTTTACTAAAGTAAAATCCTCCAAAGGTAAAAAAATAAATAAATAAAACTGATTTACGCGTTAAATAAATACACATCTGCGTAAAAAATAGGCGTCAACCTGCAGTTTTAACCTAAAAATCACTCATTAAATCTCTACTTTCAGTGTATATTTATATTTTAAGTTAACTAGAAAACGCTGTTCAATATAAACAGATTAAAATTCCGTTACAGAATCAGTAAATATTATATAAACACCACCTGTCTGCTTAATGACTCCCACTGTTTACATCTTCACTCTGCAGTATGAATTCCTGCTACACAGTTCAGAGGTTCAATAGGAATTTAAAATCAGGTTCAATTCAACTTTCAGGGATATTTGGGATAAAAGTCCCCCCTGTTCCCTCGATCTGTACCCCCCGCCCACCATGAAAAGACGACAGGGGGGTAAAAGTGGCTGCACACGTGGTGGATGGCACGTGGTCGCATTGATCCGCCCAGCTGTTACCTCGCTGCACAAGCTCCTTTGTTTGAAGAGCGCTGATTTCTAAAGTTTCCCATCACAAAAAAGGAAGGAAAACCGTTTCCTGATCAAACCTTGACTCAGTTAGGGGAAGCTAATTGTTTTTATCCCCCCTCCCTCTTTCTCCATCTCGGCTTCTTCTTCTTCTCTTTCCTTTTCTTCGGGATAAACAAGCTCTAAATTTTGCTAGTGGGAAGAATTTCACGCTTTGAAAAGGACTAAAGAAAGCATTCCTTGGCAGAGAGCTAAACGACTTGAGGGACGTTTTTTCTCCACTTCTGTTTTGCTCATAGTTTTTCACCAAAACCGACGTGCGCGCGCACTTGAGTCGCTCGCGCGGCCAACGTGAGGGCAGAGGTGGGCAGAGAACCCAAAATATTACTCAAGGAAGAGTAGTACTACTTCAATATATTTCTACTCAAGTAAAAGTAAAAAGTTACCCAGACATTACTCTAGTAAGAATAAAAAAGTATTTGGTTAAAAGTCTACTCAAGTACTCAAATTGTCAATCATTTAATATTTCAAAACTACATCATCAGACGGAACAAAATATAAAGTTAAGTGAAATTTTTGGTATTTTAAAAACCAAAATGACAATAATTCATAACAAGAGTAACAAGATCAGGTAAAATAAAAAATTCCAATCAGTTTCTTTCACCAATAAACTTAATAAAGTTTAACAAAACTGGAGCTGTGTCTCTGTGTCTGGTGAATTTTTGGCTAAAACGTGTTTATTTTTTATTCAGTGGGTAGAAAATCCTGAAATTTTACTCAAGAGTATAAATACTTAATGATAAAATTACTGGAGTAAAAGTAAAATGTACAGCTAAAGTACCTCTAACCCTTTTTCCAAAAGTTACTCAAGTGAATGTAAATAGTTACTGGCCAATTCTGCATTTACTCAATGAATACAGAATGAAAAACAAACATGTTTTAACCAAAAATCCACCAGACACAGACACACACCTGTGGATTTTGTTTCATAGGGTTTTTTTATTGAAAGAAACTGATTTTGAATTTTTTTTATTTTTGCCTGATTTTTTAAAAAAAATATTATTTATATGAATTATCACCATTTTAGTCCTTAAAATACCAAATTTTCCACTTAATTTTACTTTTTGGTCCATCTGATTGTGTAATTTTTAAACATTAAAAATGTTTGAGTACTTGAGTAAACCTTTTATTCAATACTTTTTTACTCTTCCTTGAGTAATTTCTTGGAGTGCTACTTTTTACATTTACTTGAATAAAAATATTCGCTACTCTAACTTGAGTAGAAATAAAAAGTATAGCGCAGTAAAAATACTCCTAAAAGTAATAAAAAAATAAATAAATAAAAAAAGTTACTTGAGTGAATGGAACTGAGTAAATGTAACTAGTTACTGCCCAGCTCTGCATGAGGGAGAAGTTTGGTCATTGTGTGTGCAGTTCGCTGCTCCCTCTGTCCTCAGCTGTATGGTAATTCAGGGAACACCTGCTCTCCCTCAGAAACAGCATCTCTGGGCTGCGCGCGCCGCCACCCCCAGCACCAGCGCGCGCTCACACGCTTTCATGTCACACCAAACAGAGGAACCTCCTTTATGCAGCTTTGTTCGTCTATCATCTTTAAATACTGAAGGGAAACTGCGGGGACAGAAGTTTAAGACCAAGCGTTTGTTAAGCTAAGTCGTGTTTGTGTCGTGAAAGTGACGTGGGCTCGCTCACATTCGCGCGTGGCTCCATAATAACACGCAGGAAGGTGGGGGGCTGGGGATTAATTAGGTCGTTCATTAGGTGGTTTTTCTGCTGTATAATGATTTCTGTCGCCAGGTTGCTTAGGTTGAATTTGCAGCAAGTCTACTGCAAATTCAAAACTACAAAAACACAAAATCTTACCTACTATTTTCAGTCTATTCTAGTGCAAATATCTTAGTAGAAATAAGACAAAAATAACTTATAATAAACTTTCCAGCAAGAAATGGGAGACACAGGAAATGTCTTGTTTGAAGTGAATGAATCTGGCAGTGGAGTAAATAATATTTCAGCAGTTTTAAGGAATGTTTCACTTAAAGTCCCGCCGTACTTAAAAGTTACTTGCCTTCTCTTCTCTCATTTCAAGCGTACTAATGTATTTGCACTAAAACTTAGATAGAAAATACTTGGCAAGATGTTGTGAACGAAATACATGAAACCCAAAGCAGCAAAAGTACACTGCAAAAACACAGAATCTTACCAAGTATTTTTGGTTTAGTTTTTAGGGCAAATATATTATTACATTTAAAATAAGACCAAATTAACTTACAAGTAGCTTTTTAGCAAAATATATGAGCTTGTTTGAAGAATATAATTTTATAATATTGATGAAAAAGTTCTAGGTTCACATGTAGATTATATAATTTATAATATGGGGAAAATGTCTTTTTATAAGTTAATAATCTACCAATGTACCTAGAACTTTTTCATCAAAATTAAGGAATTATTGGCTTAAAAGAAGCTCTTATGTCTTGCTGAAATGTAGGGCAGTTTTGTCTTATTGCAAGTGTACTAATATATTTGCTACTATTTCTTTAAAAACACCTGCTTTTTCGGAAGCTCTGTTTTCAGGAAGTCATCCCAACATGGCTCCTCAATTAACCTTGAACAACTTTTTATTTTTTTTACTGTTTCACTGAGAAGCTCAGCAGATGTGCAGCTCTACCAGGTGTTTGCTAATTGCTCCTGGCTAGTCTGAAGGAGCTGAGTGGGGGAATCACAGAAGTTAAGAAGCCTGGAAACTGGAAGCTCTGAGGAGGAGCTGCATCTCAAAGGCGGGGCTAGGTCCACCCAGGTGTTTTTCACAGCTCAGTGGTTGCCATGGAGATTTAACGGTTTCTCAAACATGCATGAAATAATCAAAGTAAGGTATTGTATTTACACTTAGAAACATGAAAGTCTTTATTATTATTATTATTATTATTATTATTATTATTATTATTATTATTATTATTAAGACGTTTTATTGTGAAATGTCTGTCTGAAATAAATTATCATCAATCAATCAAAAGCAACACTTCAGCTACGTTTTTATGAGGAAATAACATTATAATGTGATGTAAAACTAAAAAAAAGTTGATTTATATATATATATATCAGCCAGGTGTTGATAATTAAATGCACTCTATTGATTGGCTGATCATCACCTGTTGGTAATTTGCTGTTCTGGACCGTTCTGGTGAGCGTTAACACAAAGCCAAGATGGGAGGACATCAGCTGTGACCTCAGAGATGCAGATCATTCTTACCCTTCATCTAGGGAAGTTGGTTCATCCCAACGTCAGAACGTGAAAATTTCAGAAAAATTCCTAAACACCAGAGATTGCTGTGTTAGACTCTGTAGGTTTCAGTTAGCATACTGGGTGTCAAAGGTCACCACCTCAAATGCCTCACATGTCAGGCCAAGAGGTCGGACTATACGTTTCCTCAGGACCAGCTCCTGAAAAAGAGAAAAACTTCAAAGTTTTAAAAGAAACTTAAAAAAATCTATAACAGAGAATGAATTAATGGAATGGCTAAATCTATATTCGTAGTCTATTATCATTTATTTTTAATTATTTCTGTTTTTAATTTAGTTTTGTTTTTGGTTTGGTATTGCTGAAATTGTGCAGTAACAATTTATGTCCTTTTATATTGTTTAACTGTTTTAGTTTTTAGTTTTGTGTTTGAACAGATAAGTTCTCGACTAAACCAAAAAGTTTTATGTTTTTAATTTTCATCCATGTGTCAAATGTCCCCTACAGGAAACTGAAAATGGAACATCTTCTGACTTTCCTTGAATAATAGCTTTGTTCATGTCACTACACCATAATAATATAAATAATCACAGAATGAGCAACTAGAAATGGTCATGTTGAGCAACTTGGCAGTTCTCTGATGACGACTCTCCTTGCTCACTGCAAAGACACAAAATCTTACCAGATTTGGTCTGTAGACCAATTACTTCGCAATAAATTAGCAAATGCACTTGGGTCTACCTTTTACATAAATGTCAATATAAAATTGCACATCTAAACATCTTTAAAGAGCCTTGGTGAAAACGTGTTTATACATTTTTAACTCTGATTCACAAAAACGGATTGAAAATCAATCAATTCCTGCATTGATCGTTGAGATGTCAGACAGTTAACACAAAACACAATCAGATGACTTAATTATCCCGTGAAAACTACTCAAAAATAGTTGAAATAGTTTGGATGTATTTTTTCTCTCTTTCTGTCTTACAGAAAGTTTCTGTTTATGTCTTAGAAGGTATGAAAGAGATGGAAAGCCCATTTTTAACCTGTTTTGCCTTTGCGGTTTGTAATTTAAGGGAAAACGATATAAAACATCAGATATGTCACTAACGAGATATTAACATAGCCTACATGGAGAAACCTTACAAAAATCTCTTCTTATAGCAGTATTCAGTTATGCCGCATGAACTAACCAGTAAATATTGTATTGCGAGGAAACGCAAAAGGAAAAGAAATCCTCCATGTCCTCCAGGGGGCTCCATAAAAAATAGACCAATTAGTGTATTTGCTGATTTATTGCGAGGGAGCACAAAAATAATGCTAGGGTACGCAATATTTAAACATTTATTGCGAGCGAACGCAAATGAAAAACATGTCTTCATGTCCACTAGGGGGCTCCATACCAGGATTTAAAATGAAAACAAAATGGGGCTCGCTTTGTAGCCGTTATCAAACCGGAAGCCTCGGTTTTGCAAAAATGTTTTTTTTTTTCTTCTCTGAGCTCCGACTGTTTAATTAACCAGGGTGCTACAGTATGGTCCTCCGGTAGTTTAACTCCTGCCAGTAGCTGCGAGTAACAAAAAAAGAAAAAGAAAAAAAAGGTGACTCGGGGTCTGGCTATTCAACCATTCTCTCTGCGCTTTAATTTCCATTGATTGAGAATGCCTGGAGGGGGAGAGGCTGCAGAGGGGAGTCTTCACTGAAGGACCACGACACGCCTTCAGACGCGGACAGACCCTTACAAGCCATCTGCCACTAAACCACTAACTCCCCCCGCTGCCCACCCCATATGCGCGACGTTTATTTTCGTGTCTCCCTCCCTCCTTTCGGACCGAAGCGCACGTCTCTATGCGGCCCTGTCCACCGTCTACACTAAACTGGAAGCATGTTTAAGGACCTGTAACGGTATGGGCCCTTCGGGGCCATATGGTGAGGGGCAAGCAGGAAGATTTTTTTCCCTACTCCCTTAGGAGAAGACACCACATGGTCACTCGTGGGAACGTAAACACAGCGCGCATCACACGATATTGATCATAAGAGGCGTTGATTGGGGAAGAGGAGGGTGAGAGTGCCAAACTGTGGTCATCAATTGACTTTTTTTTTACCCAATATTGATGCTGTTTTCTTGCCTCCTCCCACAGAATAAAGCGCACCCACCATGATGCCATCGGCAGAGCTGAGAGTACCCCAAAAATTGTACTCAAGTAAAAGTAAAAAACAGCCTAGAAATTACTCAAGAGTAAAAAAATATTGCATAAAAAAACCCCCGTAGGTGTGTGTCTGTGGTGAGTTATTCATTATCTTTCATTCAATGGGTAAAAAATCCAGAACTTTTACTCACGTAAAAGTAACAATACTTTGTAATATAATTACTGAAGTAAAAGTAAAAAGCACAACATGGTAAAAAAAATACCCTAAAAGTATTTTTTAAAAAAAGTTACACAAGTGAATGTAATTGGGTAAAAAAAGAGACTCAAGTTTTGAAAAAATTTACTTTTAGGAGTATTTTTACTATACTGTATTTTTTACTTTTGCTTGAGTAATTTTATTACAAAGTATTGTATTTCTACTCTTGAGTAAAATTTCTGGATTTTCGACCCACTGAATGAAAAACAAATATGTTTTAACCAAAAATTCACCAGACACAGACCTGCAATTTTTGTTAAAGTTTTACGAGTTTTTTATTGAAAGAAACTGATTTGGAAACTTTTCTTTTGCCTGATTTTGTTGTCTTTTGTTATTTATATAACTTATTGTCATTTTTGGCCTTAAATATCAACATTTCCACTTTATCATTTGTTCCATCTGATGATGTAATGTTTAAATATTAAATGATTGATAATTTGATCAGGTACTTAAGTAGACTTACGGAATACTTTTTTGCTCTTACTTGAGTAATTTCTAGGACGGCTACTTTTTTCTTTCACTTTAGTAGTGAAAGTGAAAGTTGTGCTACTCTTACAATTTTTGCACACTCTGCCCACCTCTGAGTAAATGTAACTACTCAACTCTGGCCTCCGGTGGAGGGAGTACAAAAGCTTCCGGCTGAGAATTGGGATGGAGAGGCGCCAATTTGCGTCCGTAAAAGCAAGATGTAAAACTCATAACTTGCACAACATAACAGTTCCAAAGGACCAGATCAGAACTACTACAGCGCGTTGCTTGGCGTGTTTTATCAGCTGAAAACGAAATCAACTGCTTCTTTTGTGTCCAGATCAGATTACTGCGGCCAGCTGCTGCAGGAGCAGGGGCCACGGGCCAGACCCGCATTTCCCCCTGGGCTCTTCGGGGTTCCGCTGGGGCTCCACGCGCCTTCCCACGACTCCTCACAGCCTCCCAGTGCGGACCGCCGCCTCATTTGCATACGTTGCTGCTACTGGAGACATGACGTGCATTAAATTTCTGTAAAGAGTGCCCCTGTAATTACGTTGGTGGGCCAGAGACGCCCTTTGCAGTGATGTGTGTGTGTGCGTGTGTGTGTATGGGGGTGGGTTGTGTGTACACGGACAAGCGTGCGCAGAGGCACACTGGGGTCCGCAGGGAGTGGCAAACAGTGAGCTGTGAGTCGCGTGCCAGTGTTTATGAAAACACATCTGCCGCGCGAGGGGGTGACGCACTAGACACGTGGGTCCCTATAGAAAAATCGATAATTCAACAACTGATAATGTGCACAACAAGTTTACCCACAGCAAATATTCCTGTTAGCGCAACGATATGCCTACTGTTGTGGTAAATAGACAGAGGGTAAAATAAACACAACTCATATAGTCTGATTAAAATAATAATGCTAAATCATTTCCATTCATATAGTGAACTAGAAAAACACGAGTTTCAAAGAAAACTGACAACACAGAAAACAAAGATGCATTAAAAATGTTTCCTTCTATGCATGAGTTTATGTACAAAAAATAAAAACAGGATACCATAATTATTCAAGGAGTTATGTTTTCATATTCATGCTTTTATTAGAAGGAACCAGTAAAGCGCCGCATAAACTTACCAATGTGCTTTCAGATTGTAGCGGTTAATTAGGCAAATAAATAAGTGAATAAACACAAGTGAAAGAAAACTATACTTTGGTATCCCCTTTGTCATAAATACTGTTTTAACCTAACAGGAAGTAATCTGGGTAACGGCTCGATGCTAATGGTTCATGGCTAACGGCTAAGCGTCAAATAAACACAACTCAGTATGATTAAAATAACAGTGCTAAATATATAATCATTTCTATTTCTTAAGTATTAATCCCTTTTGTCAGAAATGACGTTTTAACCCGATTGATGTATTTTCTGGAAAGTAATCTGGCTAACGGCTTAAGGCTAACAACTAAGTTAGCTTTAACGCTAAATCACAATCATCATGCTAGCAACAAAAACTGACATTTTAAAGGTTACAGGCATAAAATGGCAGTCAAATACCAGCATCAGAAGCTATAAGTAACACCAATACATTCACAGCACACAAGCATTAATACGACTCACATTGTCAATTAATTAACATTATTCATTTAATTATTAGCATACCAAGTGATCAATTTGCTACTTTCATGACAGAAAGTATTTTCATGGATCAAGGCGTTATTTGTAATTTCAGCTCATACTAAAATCATGATGTGGAGCAGAATTAGTTACTCTGGTCCAAGTGTAAGTCTTTTATTTTTACCGGAAGCTTATTGTAGCTAGTCCTAGAGGAAAACATAAGGACTCTGAGTAACCACTGTTGCAGTTTTCTCTCCCCTCATGCATGAAGCTGTTACAAACTAAAGAACTCCTTCAGTGACAGACTGCTATATCCTTGGTGCACAAAGGACTTTATAACCATCAGTGCTCCCAAAGGAGTCAATAAATGTTTACATTCCTACTGTTATTTGCAGTTTTTCTCCTTTCAGATAACATCCCTACTGTTATTTGTACATCTGAATTGTTTGCACAGTTTTTACTTCTTGTAAATAGTCCGTTGGTGTTTTTTATGTACATATTTATACATGCATGTCTTGTACATTTCTCTTTAATTACCTCACTCAGCTGCATAGTATTCTATTTTTAATAACTGCACAACGCTATTTTTTCTGTGAGGTCTTGTGTTTTATTTTTGTTTACATTTGTATAAATAAGCATGCTCCCACTGACGTTAAAGGGTATTTCTGTTTCTATATTACTATATTTCTATATTATTATATTTTTGGATTCTTAGGAATTTTTTTTTTTGCATTGTGTCACATTACAGCCACAAGGCTTGCTGTTTTGTTTTTTTGCTGGTTTTTTTTCTCTTTTTGGAAATTTATATAATAGACCAACAGTAAGTATCTTACATTCAGCAAATCTCAGCTGAGTTTTCTGTGTTAATGCTGGCATCATTAAGGTCCAATTGACACAAAGTCACACCATTAAAGAACTTTGCTTGTTGCTGAGAACTTGCTTGTTGATGACTTCTTATTCCTGGTGCATCTTACGGTTGGCTCATATGAAACTCGTGTATAGATTCATTTAACACAATGTGATTTATTTCAAGAGTTTATTCCTGTGGATTATGTGTTTTTCAACTTTTTGAAGGTGCTATGACTCTTCAAATCATTACTGACTGAATCCTGAGCTTCTCAACTTGTCCTCCGGACTTTGAGACTTCTCCTTACGATTAATTTGGCACATTCTACAGATTTTTCCTTTAACCATTCAAGCCTTTTTATGCTGTAATAGAAACACATTAAAAGATGCAAGTAAACAAATAATTCAGTTCCTTCTGTGAATGAGGAAATAAACATTTTATTGACTGAAATGCAGTAACATAGCATTCCTGTAGTGAATTTGTAGCAGGTGAAACTAAATCTATGTAATTTGAGATGTTTTGGGTAAAACCTATTTTCAGACAAATGTTTTTACATTTTGTACAGTTTTGGCCAGTTGCTGCTCTGACTGCATTGTTCTTTCTGCAGCTGGTCTTTTTTGAGCCTGTAGAAAGTTAACAATTAATCGATTACAAAGTAAGTTAACGATTAATCAATTACTTCATCAGTTAAAGATTTTTCTATAATCAATTAATCAGGATTAATTGTTTCAGTCATAATTTTATTTATATTTTCTTATAGAAAATGAAACCCAAACAAAGATTTATCTGAAAATGAAATGCCATCTTGGACCAATAAAATGCTGTTTTATTACAGATTACATATGAGATCTAGATCACAACAGGGTTTACCTGGTTAAATACAGAAAAATAAAATAATAAAAGTAAATAATATACTTTTAGGTTATGGCCAGAGCTTTCACACACACGTTAACTCACTCTTGAAACAGAACCAACATTAGAAGTGAAAAACCGGCTCAGTGGTCCAAAATGCAAGCTGAAAGCACATTTTGCATTTTATTTGGAAAGCAAATTGATAGAATAATCAATTACTAAAATAATAGATTTTTTAAAATTGTTTTTAAAACATTTATTCACTAATCAGTATATACAATTAGTATATACAACAAACATTACAGACTAACAAAAAGTAAAAAGGGTTTTAATCTACAAAGTAAATAACCGAATGAATAACAGAATGAATAAATTAAATAACCAACCAACAAACAAGTCGGTACATTAAAATGGATACCTTTAAAACAAAGACAAAACACAGAACATAGGTGCCACAACAAAAACCAACAAAATATACTTTTTTCTTGTAAACTTGGCGGTTATTTTCTAAATTAAATGATTATTTTCCTATTCTCTATTGCTGGATTAATCTAGAGTCACAGATATTACATAGAGATGGAAAGGAGAGGGAGAGAAAGACAGTAAATAAATAGATACATAAATAAGTAAAAGTATATGCCAGAACAAAGAATAAATAATTAAATGAAGGATAACAAAAAATTTGTTACTATTAGATTGAATGAACAGAAATCAACGTGTGAAAAACATCACCCTGTGACTTTTTGAAATTATATACTCAAATAAATAAGCTCTTTAATTGGATTCTAATTTATTTAGATCCCTATGTATCTTAAACACTTTATTATTTTTTTCATTGCTGATTAATTATTAAAAGACCACAGTAAATGGAAGAAGTCCTTCTTCTCCTCCCCTCCCCTGCCCCTAACTCTTCCTCTGTATCTCTCCAGCCTTGAGCATCTGCCCAGAAATGAACAGATGCAGACACCTGCGTTGTGGGCCCACATATGCACTCACATCACCCCCTCCCCAAACCTCCTTTCAACCTTCTATGGGACCCAGAGTGGATCACAATGGGGAGCGATCAACGATCCAGTAACCAAATACTGCCTATCCCCTCAGGACACTCGCTCTGTTAGAGGCTTTGTCACCAGTTATGTCAATGCGGCCACACCAAACAATCTGCTGTATGACTGCTCATTTGAGATATAACATAATTCAGAAGGTTGGAGGAGGAGGCAGGGGGCTGAGGTGCAAAAAGGGCACTTCAGGACTTCAGTTCAGGACCAGTGAGCTCAGTTTGAAGTGGTGGGATTTCTCCAGACCAGTGAGCTCAGGTTTTCTTTAGAGTGAGTCAGGCCAGAGGTCCAGATTATACAAGCAATTAATCAACTTACTATTAATTGTCGATTAATGATTTATTATTAAAACAAATTTTCGAGATCGATTACCTATTAACTACTGCTTGGACTCAAACTCAAGGCCCGGGGGCCAAATCTGGCCTGCTGTAGCTTTTTATGTGGCCCTCCAGACTCCAAATTACATCAACAAGTCCCTCACGTTTTTTTTTTTTTTTTACAAATATGCAAAATTCACACAAAATCAACAGATCCTCACATTTTTTCTGATTTTACTGACATTTCTTCTCAAGATTGACCAAAATCATTTAGTTTAACCTTTCTTGATGTCAAGTTGTATCTGTGACTGATACAGCAATTAATAAAAAGTCAGATTTAACGTCATACATTAACACAAATATTGTAAAAATTTCTGACAAATACTTCTATATTCATATTTCTATATTCATATTTTTTATTTCTAGATTATTCTGTGATAGAAACACAAAAACAACCAAAGCCCTCGTTGGACTGATCAGTGTGAAAAGATGTTCAATATAATTTCTCTTTAAGAAGCACTTATTGAATGCTGAAACAGCTATTTATAAATATTTTAACGATTTAATTTTATCAATATATTCTGGAACAATCGGCCCTTTAAGAACAATAAGCTTTTTGGTACGGCCCAAATAAAAAAAGAGTTCCACACCTGCGGCTCATACCTTCTTCCGATGTTGTAGTTTGGCCGCCATCCAACAGAGGGCGCCGCTGGTCATCCTGAAGCGGAGTCAGAAACAAACATGGCGGCAGTGCCAAAACAGGTTAGAGACCTAACAGTTGCAAAGTGCACTATCCGGTTCTAGATTGAAATATGAACACTCGACAAGCTTTTTAACGTTTCGCCGTAGCGCTCATTCAGCCATGTTGTATGACGGAGTTGCGTTAAGGGCTACGAAGACGAACACAAAGTAAAATTGTAACATGATGGGAAAAAAAATATGGCGCCAATGGTTTATTTTGATAGGGGTCCTAAGTTAAAGCACATCATGGCAAAAATTTAAAACATTCTTTGTGTGTGAAGGTGCCCCTGGGGAATTAAGTATTTCACATATTTTATTTTTTTCATCTTTTATTTCTATATTTAGCAAACTAAGAGGTTCCTAAGTTTATAAAACAAAACACAGTTTTCAGTTTCCTACAATAAATGCAGCTGACACAAAATAATGCTAACATATAATGTTTGTTTTTTAATTCAGCATGAGAAATGTACCCATGAAAAGACCCTCTTCTCTTGGTACTTAGAGTAAACTCAGGTTTTTAAGAAAAATAATTGTTAGTTAATCAAAATGATCAATCAACTTTAGTCAGAGGTGGATAGAGTACACAAAAATTGTGCTCAAGTAAGACTACATATTTTTACTCAAAAAAAAGTAAAAAGTAGCCGTCCAAATTATTCTAGTAAGGGTAAAAAAGTATTTGGTAAAACATCTACTCAAGTACATCATAATATTTAAAAATCACATAATCAGACAGACCAAAATATGAAGCGAAGTGGAAATGTTGGTATTTTAAGGACTAAAATGACAACAATTGATATAAATAACAAAAAATAAAATCAGGCAAGTCAGTTTCTTTCTAAATGAAACTTATGAAACTTTAACAAAAACTGCCGGTGTGTCTCTGTGTCTGGTGAATTTTTGGTTAAAACATGTTTGTTTTTCATTCACTGGGTAGAAAATCCAGAAATTTTACTCAAGAAAGACTAGAAATACTTCGAAATAAAGTAAAAGTGAAAAGTGCAGCGTAGTAAAAATACTCCTAAAAGTAGATCTTTTTCAAAAAAGTTATTTTAATTGAGTAAATGTAAGTAGTTACTTCCCGACTTTGACTTTAGCTTAACTCAGTCAGTAATTGGCATCTCTAGTTCTTGTTTTGGATGTTGCTGCGGCGGCAGATGTTGGCCGAGGTAACAGGACGAAAAACAGGCTTGTTGGAGCAAGACTAGGTTACACATAAAAAGCCTTGTTTTGTTTAAAAAAACAAAAACAAAACAAAAAAAAAACTGGTCCAGCAGCCCACCGGTGCAGCAGCGGCGCATAATGGTGCTATAATACCCCTGTGTCCCTATCTCTCAGCTGCTGCTGGACGACAGCGGATCCGCATGCACCTGTTGTGTCCCCCTCCTGTGTCTGGCATGAGTTAGCCTGCTACACCTTAGGAATGCTCCCATCTACAGGCCCGCCTCCCCATCCCAGGAGAGAGCTTTGTCACAGTTGGATGAGGAGAGTGTAAGTGGAGGCGCTGGGCCGGGAGCACGGGAACCGGTGGAAAAGGAGGGGAGCAGAGGCTGCAAAGCCAGTGTCCCTCTCTTGTCCGGAGAGGCCTGTCCTAAATCACTGGCCCCAGGGGGAAGGCTGTCCATTGTGATGAGATGGCCCCTGCAAGCTGGGCTGCCAGCTGCCGCTGCTGCAGTGTCATGCCCCACCCCATCCTCCCGTAAACACACGCACACTTCACCCTTACATCCTCTCCATCTTCAGCGGCATGACAATGCTTTTTGTGGCCTTGGCCGCAGGTCGGCGGACAGAATTAAAAAGAATTTGGAGGAGGCTCTCGAGAAAGGCCAACATGTTTTCTGAGCCCACAATAATGATGACAAACTGAAGGCAGAGTTACAGTGCATGACATTTTAACCCAGAGACCGAAACAGACCAGCAACAGACCGAATCAAGATCCTCATCTGAGCCTCATTTCACCCAGATGTGTCAAAACGTCTCACATTCTCTACTTGGAAGTACAGATACTTATAAAAAGTACTCCAGTAAAAGCAAAAGTACAAGTTTACGGAAGATGATCAGAGCCACTGCAAAAAAGTAATTCAGACTTTAATCTCACAACTCTGAGATTAAAGTCTGAATTATTATTTTTTTCAGGAGTCCTAATCATATTTTGTACAGGTTGGACTGTTTTGCTCGAGTTAAAGTATAAAAAACCAAGATTTGAAATGTACTAAAGCACAAAAGCGTAAAAAGTAATTTTAATTTTCAAGGACATAAAATCAGTTCAGATAATTTAAAAATACTTAAAAAGTTCTAATCACATTATTTTTTATTTTTGTTCACAACATGCTCTGTGTTGGTTCAGATATAACAACACCTTCTAGTTTTCAAACCGAATCTCAATCAGGATTATGTTGGATAAAACATTGGCACATTCGTCAAGAATTGTACTTTGAGAAACAACATGTAACATTTTTAAAAATAAGGCTGCAGATGGGGAATGTCTGCATCTCCGAATGCATTTCTCTGTTGTTTGCGATGTTACTGAAGATAAAATATAAGAAGTAACAAATAAAGGTTTTGCTCTTAAAATGTAGGAAGTACAAGTAAAAAGTTGTCAGAAAGATAAATACTCAAGTTAAGTACAGATATCTGAAAAATCAACTTAAGTGCATTTACAAAGTACTTTTAATTTTTTACTTTTAAACTGTATTTCACTTTGTAGGCGACATTTAAAAGGGAAATGCTCAACTGAAAGTTTTATGGTCTCTGAGAAAGTTCCGGAAAACATTTTAAATAACCAAAATAGAAGAAGAAAACAACAGAAACAACAAATAAAATGAACTATAAGGTCTTTGTAAACAGAATTTAGCTAGTTGACACCAATACATCATTTTGAAGACTTTTATCATCCAGTTTTTAGGGTTAGGGTTGATAGAGACAAACGATGAGTCGTGCAAATGGAAATGATTAAGAAATTAATTGATTAATGGCTTATGGCAACAGGCCTAGATGGAACGCCATCACCAGTGGGAAATGGTCTCTTAGTTTGTTTGCAGGGTTTAGTACAAATTATTTCTGGGTTTATTTGTCCTGAACAAGTATTTAATAAAGTGACACAGCTCCAGGCTTTAAAAAAACAAAAACAAAACCTTCTCCCCCCACTACAGGGCCCGGCGTCCCGGCTCCGTAGGAGGATTTTCCCATCCATAGCTGAGGAAGGCGTGCTCCATTGTGCAGCTTCTAATAATGATTGTAATGATAGCTTGTCCATCTTTGATAAGAAACAGCACGCCCCTCATTAAAGGGCCCGGGGCACCGGTTCTCATGGCTTCTGGCCCATTCCAGGAGTTGGACAGCAGGCGAGGGGAGGCGAGACGACACCCGTGGCACACGCCTGTTGACCGAGCCACAAAGCAAAAGCGTGTGATACTCCCCCTCCCGGCGTTCCCTATTGTCCTCCCAGCGACAAAAACTCACGCTCCTTTTCCATCCATCCGCCATCGGTTTCACCAATCAGCTGATTCTCCTCAAACCCACCCTGTCTTAAACACACTTATTTGGGTGTAGATTTGGGGGGTTGGGGCTCTAATTCACCGATTCACATGCAGACAGTATCTCTTGGAGGTGCTGGTGGAGGAGGGTGTGGCAGCTGGGTGGGGTTTTTAGGGATGCTGGATGGTGTTGATGGTTGCAGGATGGAGGAGGAGGAAGGGCTGCTGGGGTCAGGCCTGTGTGTCCTGGGAAAGTTGGGTTCTCCATTTAAACCGGCACATGTTGTGGCCTTCTGGTGGTTGTATGAATGTGCACGGTGACAGATGGCCCCGGCCCATAACTATAGAGTCTGAGAGCCCCTCCCGAGAGGGTGGAGGGCGGGTGGGGGTGGGGGGAGTGGCAGAAAGAGTGGGAGAGGGAAAAGACGGAGATAAAGAGAGGGTGAAGGGGAATGAGGCTGATCCCTGCAGAAACAGAGAGGAAAAGCAGAGGGATGCCGTTGTGTGTATTTAATCCCAAACTCTAAATTGAGTTAATGTATTTGTTCACTCCCAGACTCCCTAAAGGTCCTGATTAGGTGTCTAGTTTATCAGACGCTGGGGGCAGGTGGAGGCCAACAGTAGCAGCTTTGTATAAACCAGTGTTTGGGTTTATTTCTGTGCCAGCTCCTGGAGCCAAACGATGTCTCAATCCTTTCACAGGTCTGGCAGAAATGTACTGACTTCTTCTTAATCCTGTTAAGCAGAGATGTCAGCGGCTGGTTAAAGATTATTTTATGCTTCACACAATTTGTTCCTCTGTGTTGTAGGCCATTATGCTGAAAGGGAGCTTTTGGCATGCAAAAGTATTCACACCCATTGAACATGAATTGGGTAGTAACTAGTTACATTTACTCAATTACATTTACTTGGATAACTTTTTGGAAAAAATTTATTTTGCGCTGTACTTTTTACTTTTACTCGAGTAATTCTATTATGAAGTATCGCTACTCTTACTTGAACAAAATAAAAAAAACAAACATGTTTTAACCAAAGATTCACCACACACACATGCAATTTTTGTTAGTTTTTTATTGAAAGAAACGTATAAGAATTATTGTCATTTTCTTCTTTAATTTCTGCATAATTTTTTATTTCAATCCATCTGTTGATGTAATTTTTAAAGATTAAATTATTCATAATTTATCTGTTACTCAATACTTGAGTAGAGTTTTTACCAAATACTTTTTACTTTTACTTGAGTAATTTCTTGGATAGTCACTTTTTCTTTTACTTAAGTAAAAATATGTTGAAGTAGTGCTGCTTTTACTTGAATATAATTTTTGGATACTTTGGATACCTGATATTTCTAACTTCAATCTGTAGAGACTCAGACGGAGAAAAGGGAAACCATTAGAAAAGTTTAATAACAGTATGATTTAAGTCTTTGGCGCTCGGGCCCCGGTTAAGGACATTGATCATCGCAAACTTTGCGATGGGCTTGGATGGGCATTCCGTATGCTGAGAGGAACGTCATCCCCCGGGATCCGGTACTAGTGGTGGAGGTGATGAAGGATGTGGCTTGATGCCAACCGAGTGGAGGTGAAGGGGTGGAGGTCTGCTGGAAGGCGCAAGACGCCATGGATGGCGGTCCTTATCAGCTGGGGCTTGGACGATGATTGGACGTGACGAGTCTTGGACCGATGTTGATCAGTCAACTGTGGTGAGCCGGAAGCTCCGGCTGGATGATGCAGGTGGGGCTAAAAGAGTCTTCCAGATTGAATTTGCGCCTATAGGCTTCATTTTATCCAGAGTCTTCTGTTCATTTATATTTTTTATGTTTTGAAATGCTCATGACACATCACTGCTCTGATCTCCAGTAACGTCAGACCAGATTTCTTCCTCTTTTTGTTTTGTTGTGTATCACAGATTCAAGATAAAAATTCTTCTGCCACATTTATTATCAACCTGGTCTTATTTTTTTTTTTTCTTGCAAAGTTCCACATTCATAAAAGTAAAAAATATATAGAAAACCAATTTTGAGCTCTTTGTTATGCATCTTGTTTCAATCTTGGACCCAAACAATAAAATGGCTATAAAAATCAAAGATAAGGTATACAATTTAGCTTTGTAACTCGCAGTTATACACATATTTTCTTATTTTCTTTTATTTCTGATTTGTCATTTACGCCATGTGTCACATTTGTCAAATTATGCAGATATTTTTCCTTTTATGTATGATAGGATAAACACATTAAAAAGATGCAAACAAACAAACAAATAAGTACAAACAAATAAATACATTCCTTTTTGTAAATAAATAATTTATAACCTAAAATGCAGTAAGAGCTTTTCTTTAGTGTATGCCTGATCACTTGTAGAAAATTATGCATCTGCATAACACATGTTGCTGTTATTCTTCTAACAGCAACATGTGTAAAGCTCAGCCCTTTCAATGCAGCTGAGAGCTGATTTGTTGATATTTTAAATCAATAACTGGCTAGTAAAAGGTGATTAATAGGAGATTTTTACAAAATTTGAGCCAGGTGAAGCCAAATCTTTGTCACATGGGAAGCTCTGGGTAGAACGTATTTACACAAAAAGAAGTTTTTATAATCTCAAATGCTAAATGAATATTTTTTTGTAAATTTTTGGTTTAACTTCCTTAACTTGTGAATCTTGTTTTTTTCAGAACATTGTTTTTTTTGAGTCTGTTTACTTTAGTTATTGATTAATCGATTACTAAACTAGTTGATGACTATTTTATTAATCAGTTCATAATGATTAATCTGATTAATCGTTTCAGCCTTAATTGTTGGGATCTTATGTTATAGACTCTACAACATGCTAATGCTATTAAGGACTGCTAAAGACATGAGACTAATAGTCATATTACACTGTCCAAAAGGCAAATCCGTGCCATATTTTACAGATAATAAAAAAAAATTAGTAAAAAAACCCCATAAGAAAGTATAATTTTATTCCCACTTCACAATAATACACTATTTACTCACATACAATTAGGAGCTGCATATGATCCACAGCTCACCTGAGGAAATCTGATAAAATGACAATTATTTTGGTATTTTACTGCCAATTTTAATATCATATTTTTCTTAGTCAAACTTAATTTAATTTCTTATTTTATATCTTATCTGTTTATGATGTTGTAATTATTGTGAAAGTTGTTGTAAATAAATAAACTTTGACTTTACAGGACTGGAGCTGTCCATGACTTTGTTTGTTGTTGCAGTTAGTGTGTTGACCATTAGAGGGCGGCAAAACACTTTCTTAACTGTAAAGTTTTAAATGGCAGATTGAAAATAAATGTTTTGAAAGCTGTGAAATGTATCTGCTTTTATATTATGTTCTATAACTCGTAATCTAGAGAAAAGTTTTTCTGCGTTTACAAACTTTCATATTAATGTAACATAATAAATAAATGTGAGCAAAGTGAGTTTGAATGTTTAAATAATATATATATATATATATTTTTAAAGATTTAGGCAGGGTGTTTGCGGGGTTGGTTTCACTGGGAAGCCCTGGAGTTTCAGATGGTGTTGTGCTCAGTAAGCCTCTTAAGACACACGACCATGACAGATGTAGAGAATGCCAATCAGCTGCTCCCGCTGCGCAGAGAAACTTCAGTCTGCTTTACACCACTGACACACAATACAGTAAACTAAGGTGACCAGATTTTGAAGACTAAATCTGGGGACATTTCTCGCTCGGCAATAAAGAAAAAGCTAATTTATCAAAATAAAATGAAGAAACTGGGACAGTTACAGTTTACATATTTATTAATATTTAACCATTAAAAATCCAATATGAAAGCAGGAGCATGTCTCTCCATACAGTAGTAATATTACTATTAGTAATAATAATAAAAGTAATAGAAAATTAAAAAGGGCTGCACAGTGGTGCAGTTGGTAGAGCTGTTGCCTTGCAGCAAGAAGGTCCTGGGTTCGATTCCCGGCCCGGGGTCTTCCTGCATGGAGTTTGCATGTTCTCCCTGTGCATGGTGGGTTCTCTCCGGGTTCTCCGGCTTCCTCCCACAGTCCAAAAACATGACTGTCAGGTTAATTGGTCTCTCTAAATTCTCCCTAGGTGTGAGTGTGTGTGTGAATGGTTGTGTGTCCTGTTTGTTTCTGTGTTGCCCTGCGACAGACTGGTGACCTGTCCAGGGTGTACCCACCTCTCGCCCGGAATGTAGCTGGAGATAGGCACCAGCAACCCTCCCGACCCCATTAGGGACAAGGGTGAGCAGAAAATGGATGGATGGATGGATGAAAATTAAAACTGGAGATATGGGGGCAAATTGTGTCCATACTTTGTAAGTGAGCATAGATGAATAGTTGGTACTTCTGTTAATAAACAAAAAGCCCACAGTGGTAACAGAAGTAACTTGAAACTGACAAAAGTACAAAATTGTTTACTGACAAACTGATGAAAGTCAGACACTGCTTTTAAATTGTGGCTCAATTAAAATGATGGTAGTTAAAACTTATCAGCATTTTTGTATCTGTGACCAAAGAGCTCATGTACATTTTGTCTCATCTGTCCAAAGGTCTTTGTAGTAAATTCCAGTCTCACTTTTTTATGATTTGATTTTCTCCTTGGTCATTTCACATGAAGTCCACCTTGACCTTGGAGTTCACCTTTGCTTTCTGGACTTGGTTGTTCTGGACTCTTCATATCATAATTCCTTTGAATTTGTCCATTTTCTTCCTGCGGCCACAGCCAGGGAGATCGGCTCCAGTCCCATGGGCCTTAAGTTTCAGAGTAATCTGTACAATTGTAGCCATCTTGGTCTGTCATTTTCTTATTCTGTTGGACCTCAATTAAAAATAATGTCAGATTTCTATTGGTTAATTTTCAGTAAATCTTCATTCATCACTTTTGTCAGTTTCAGATTGTTTCAGTGCCACTGTGGGTTTTTTCAGTCATGATTAAATTTCATAAACGTGAAGTTGTTGAATTTTTTGTTTATCCAACATGATTGTATCACGTTTTTGTTTGAAACATGAAATTATTGAATTAAAAGTACATGATATTCTTTTGTTAATGTAATAACCCCCTAAGTTCATTTTTTACAGTGTAACTGTGATCCTTTAGACCAATGGTCCCCAACCACCGGGCCATGGCCCGGTACCGGTCCGTGGACCAATTGGTACCGGGCTGCGCAAGAAGTAATTAAATATGTCCGTTCTATATGCTTTTATTTTGAAAATCCAAAACCAGATGCTGTCGGTTACGTCTTGCGCGCCAACATGCAGCAGAATGAGTAAGAAACAACAGCATCGGTCTCCGCTTTACTAACAAGTTTGGGGACAACTGTTTTAGACATCAGGATCTATCCACCTGGCAAGAATGACTTTTTTAAAAGAATGATCATGAGCTCTCTCCTCCCTTTTTTCCTCCTTTTTTCTCATGACATGCAAAAAAATTGTGTTCCTTCTAATGCACTTAATTACATGCTACCAGTGTTAACAAGTGCATGTAATCACAAAGAGAATGAGTGTCTTGAGTAAGTTTGTCGAAGATATGAAAAAGTGTCAACGAGGTGCAAAAAACTAAGACAGACTGCAAATTCTGTCATCTCTGCGGGTAGAAACTACACACAGTCAGAGATTATGAATCTCTGCGGAGTTATGAACAACTCCACATTGGGCATGTCATGGTGCTCAGAGACGTGACTTAGATTTAATGACAGACTTAGCAGTTCTGTGTTGTAAGCGTCTGAGTCTGTTGTCATGAGAAATGTCTGTCACTCTGACCGCATATTGTCGGGATGCGTTGCTAGTGGACTATTAAAGCTCACATTCTGACAATTTAAAAGGCATCTGGACCTGAAAGAGGAGGTAGACACTGAAAGGGAGAGAAGAGAAGAGCAACGGTAAGATGAGCTTGACACGCTGAGGTTTTGAAGAAGTCTGAGGTGACTGGTATTTTACAAACTTTTAACAAAAAGTGCATGTTTTGGCTCACTGCAGGATACGATGAAGCTGCAAAGTGCCCTTTTGGTAATCTTCCTTCTTAGGTCAAGCCTTGCTCTGCCAGTGAGTTTCAATTAGATCCAACATTATTACACAAGAACAAAGTATGTTATTTCAACATTAGATTAATTATTGTGCACTTCTTGAAGGTTCAGATTGGAATTATTGCAAGCAACAGCAATGAGGTAAATCACATTTAAATATCTGCATTTGTTGTTATGCAATAAATGAAGTAAGTAGCTCTAATTTCACCATTTCGTTGATCAGATCCTGAGACTGAATGGATTGACTCTTGCAGCTCTTGGACAAACACAGGTGCTTAAAAAGCTGCTGAAACATTTCCGTTTTCTTGTGCTCTACATTTAAAACAATGGATTAAAATGTGCTTTTACTTTCTCCAGGGCTCAATATTACCCCAGTATGTTCTGCAGCAGCAAACACCGGACGTCTTGCTCACCCCACAGTTATTGAATTTGAACCCACAACTGGGAGGTCCTTTTGGTCCCCAGGGGCCACAGCTGCTGCTTCCCAACCAAGGCAACCCGCTAACACCCATGCTTGTCCCTAACGGGCAGCAAGAGCAGCTTGGACCAGCACAAGACCCCAACAATCCCAACGGTCCTCAGCAAGCCCAGAACCCAGTCCAGGTAACAGACCAACAACTTAAGGATCACACAATTAGATTGTTTGACCAATGCACATGATGCAAGGATCTCCACACTGATAGAAGGTATTTTTTTTTTATTTCAATGTTTCTTGCAGATGTATCCACAGTTTCAGTATCCATCTTTTGGATTCCCACAGCTTCACAGACAGCAGGTTTTTATTTACACAAACTGACCAAATTGTAAGCATTATATTAATTAAAATTTAGATGATTAATTTAAAAATATGTATATATTTTAGGGCTACTCTTACTTTGTACCCCGGTATGGCTATGCCCAGCAGAGGAACACTGCGGTTCTGCCCAACAATGGACAGCAGAAACTGGAAAGAACCACACAAAGACCCCAACTCCCACTGCAGGTAATTTTTTTAGAAGAAAATACCTTCCTATATATATATATAAAAATTCCAAGATTGGGGAATGAACTCCTAAACTATTTATGGTTGTTGGACTCTACTGGTGCTTTTAAAAAGAAATTCTTTTTTAAACAAGTGTTTTATCATGACTGGTGTTTTCCTGCTATGAGAATTTTTTGTTGTTAAGATGTACTTAGTTAATGTCTCTTTCTTTGTATTTTTATTGCTTTTACTGCTTTCTACTATTTTTACTGTTGTCTGGGAAAGGTGATGTAGAAATAAAATGTACGTACTGTTCAAATAAGGTTTCTTGTAATTCGTAAGTAAATTCGTTTATGCAGCTTTCACAATTAAAGAATCACAAAGTGCTTTACAACAAGGAATAATGATAAAGGACAACAAATCTAGGATATAAACATAGACCAAGAATGCGTGGCTACGTTGCTATGGTAACCTGTCTAATTATGATTCACTGGTCATTGTGGTTTAAACTAAACCAATGAAATCAGTTTACTGTGTGTATCACTTTGAATTAAAAGCTTGAGCAATAAACTTAGATGACTCAACGCTAAAGCTTAATGATAATAACACAGCTGAGTCTATTGAGTCAGAGCGGCGTGGATGTGGTAAGTGTGTTGTAATGATGTCTGGCTACCAAACCAACCAGACAGCTCATCTGTCTGCTTGGTGCACCATAGACAGTGTTGACCACTCGCTTATACTTCTTCTAATGTTTACCTGCAGAATGTATGCCCCAGTGACACTGAAGTGTGATTTTTTTTACTTATTTAATGAGGAGGTATTATCCCTTCAGCAACATTTTATACACTTCAGGCTTGAAACAGAAATTCAGTATTTTTTGAAACACATATTGTAGGAAATGTTACGTCTTTTCTTTATGGAGTCAACTCTGTGCTTTTTAATAATTTGCAAACTGTGCTGTGATTAGTGCATGCACACTTGAAATCGGCTGATTTAACTGTAATTCACCTTCTATTTCAGCAGGGCTCTAAGCTACAGACAGAAAAGGTGAAATATTTATTTTTGTTTCTTCCTCTTTTAAACAATTGCTCTCAAAATGCATCATTTTGTAACTTCCTCTGTGGTCTTTGCCAGACATGGCCAGCAGGGGCTAAGAAAGAGTCCACCACTGTTCCCCCTGATCCCCGCGGTGATGCAACTGGTCCTGGGACTGATGAGGTACTCCGTTTACACGTGCAAACTATTTGTTGAGAATGTTTTCCCATACTTAATTTAATTTTTTTTCTTCAGGGTAATGGCAGCTTTCCCTTCCTGTTTGAGCCGTAGACGTTAGGAGGAAAAACGAAGCATCACTGCTGAGGGGAAAAGGCCTGGGGGAATACTTGCCACAACTTAACTGAAGCTTTGACTACATTTTAAATAAATAAATAACCAAATGAATATACAAATAATTTTGTCAAATGAAATTATTTAATTGAATGTGAATCTTATTGATTTTGCATCTGTCTCAAATTTCAATTCTAATAATATTGTCATCAGAAATATGGTATAGTACAAAATAATTGGATAAGTAAATAAAAAAAATCCTGCCAACCCGTAAAAGGTAGTGCTGCCACTTCATATATTTCTTTCAATTAAGTTTATTACTAGGATTTTGTGTTGCAAATGTCACAACAATTACTGTTAGCACTTCTTCAAAACAACATTTAAAGGCATGAAAAGTGGACATTAATGCCTCTAATGAACATGTTGAACTCCAACAGACAGTTTGTTCAATTTAACTTCTCTTTTCACCAAGTTACTCAAAAGTAGAGACCAGTAACTTGATTTTTTTCCAATTTATTGAATTAAAGATTTTTAACAATGAACTGGACATTAAATTTCTTTAAAGTGACCTTTAATTAATTTTGTTTTCTTGTATTAAACAAAGTTGCACTTTCAGTGATGCTTTTACTAAAGGCACTGGAGGGGACACCAATTATATTGTTTTTTAAAAATAATATTACATATAATTTAAGATTCAGAATTTTGCCTTGTTCTGTACTTGAAAAAAAAAAAAAATTTAAAAAAATGTGATGACTCTTTTCTTATAAAATTTTAAACACATTTCTATGGACTTTTTGCTTCAAACCTATTTGGTTTTCACTGTGAAAGGAAGCCAAAATAATAAACCCAACCATCCATCCATTTTCTGTTCACCCTTCGTCCCTAATGGGGTCAGGAGGGTTGCTGGTTCCTCTCCAGCTACGTGCCGGGCGAGAAGCGGGTTCACCCTGGACAGGTCACCAGTCTGTCGCAGGGCAACACAGAGACATACAGGACAAACAACCATTCACACACACACTCACACCTAGGGAGAATTTAGAGAGACCAATTAACCTGAGAGTCATGTTTTTGGACTGTGGGAGGAAGCCGGAGAACCCGGAGAGAACCCACCATGCACAGGGAGAACATGCAAACTCCATGCAGAAAGACCCCGGGCCGGGAATCGAACCCAGGACCTTCTTGCTGCAAGGCAACAGCTCTACCAACTACACCTGAAATGAAAGACTTCAGGATCGACATGGACTTGTGCTGTAATGAATGAAAAGATTTGACTCTCACTTGTGCTGTCCCATTTATAAAATATTTAATATTGTTGATACAAACATGACAGAAGTTTTCAGAATACAATTCAAGCTGATTGAAGAGAAAATATATAGATATTTTGCCAAACATTTTTTAAAAACATGAGTGGACATCACTGACTGCAAACTGTTCTGGGTGTTTCCTGTGATGCATGTCAAAAGGTTTGGTATCAATTAGTTTCAACACTAAGGGATCAAGAATGAAAAGATCTTCTGCTGTAATTTTGTGGATTTATTGTGGATTATGTAAAAAAACCAAAACATGTGGTCATGTCATCACATCTGTTAAGGTGTGGTTTCTGTATCTAATCCCTGATTAGACATTACAAGTAGGTTGCATTTTGAAAATGGAAAATTTCTCAACTCCCTGATCCAGATACTCTATATAAATGGAGTCCAAACTTCAGCTCTACACAACTTTCCTGTCAAGTCATTCAAAGCAGAGAAGACTCTAAGGTGATTATATGAATTTCTGCTTAATTTCTTTATACAATTGAACCAATTTATTTGCTTGATAACGACTTTATTTATGTTCCAACAGCTGAAATCACTGCAGCCATGCTGAAGGTAGCACTTGTTCTTGGATGCCTCCTGAGCCTCATTGTGGCTACACCAGTAAGTGATGAGCAATTTTTCTTTTGATGGACTGTAAAGAAGCTCACATGTGTAAAGTTTAATTTGACTTTGCAGTGAATATTGATTCTCCTCTTGTGTGTCAGTGACAGCAGTTTATTTTCTTGTTTCACATACATGTCAATATATTTATTAACACTCTTTTAATTTACAACAGAGTTTTCAAACACCTATTACACACCTAAGCCGTGTCGTATTTGAACCTCAATTAAAAGGGCAAGCAATTTCAAGAAGTGTTTGATTGCTGCAAATCTATTAAATAGCATAAATTATTAATATGTAATTTTTTCTGTGGAAAAGTCAACAAAAGCAGATCTTTTCAGAGACAGGCACAGTTTTACATTGACATTTAGAAGATTCCCATTTCATTTCTTGATTGTGTTATGGTAAAGAAATTAATAAGTAAAATTTGAAAAACATTTCTTAGCTGAACTGTATTTGGTACTCCTCCCAGGGTTCTGATGATCTGAACTCTGTTTGCTGACAATTAGATTTTATTGGAAAGGAAAAGCCACCAATGGCTGCTGGAAAGGTTCTGTTAAATGACACTGGTGACATGCATGTGTATTGGCAAGTACAGAAACGTAAAACCAGTAAACATGAAATAGTAAGAAGTTAATATGGTTTACTGAAATCAAAGTGAACTGCAGAATGACTGAATTTGTTTGTTCTCTTCAGTTGGAGCACCAGCGATTTGCTCGCTCTAGCTCTGGCTCAAACTCCAATGAGGTGAGAATCATTTATTTTCTCTGTTATAAGCCACAAATGTACAACATCTACTGCATAATTGATGAATAGTTTTGCTAAATGTCTAACTATCTTCATGATTTTCTTACAGGCGTCAACAAACAGCTTGGCCTCCCTGCTATCCCTGATTTTGCGGCTCCTTGCCACCACGACCACAACTACAACAACTACAACTGCAGCTACAACAAGAGCTACAACAAGAGCTCCATAAAATGGAGTTTTGAACATCAGTGATGTGTTGAGAAAGCTGTCATTGTTTTTCAATGATATTGGAAATCAGTTTCCAATATCACTGAAACTTGGATCAAACCTGCTGTCATGTTTGGTTTGTGCTTAATAAAGTTCAGCAAAAAAAACCCCAATATGACGACTTTTTTCTCTCATTAAAGCCTCTGTGTTCATTCATGTGAAGAATCCAATTAGGACATAAAATTTTGAACACATTTTTATGAGCTGCTTACTTCAAATATATCTGTTTTTGATTGTGAATTGAAGGCAAATGATAAACAGATGGGTGACATTTACTTAGTTTCATTACATTTTTAATCATCTGCATGGACTTTAGTAGTGTGTCATGATGCGTGGTGGAGAGGTGGTGAGGCAGCAAACGGAAACCCAGGGTGTAGTGAAAAATGATGTTTAATGACGAAAATGTCCACAAAAAACCAGGCAGCACGGCAGAGCAAAAACCAGGGCTCAAAACCGGTAGCAACTGGGCAGCACAAAGACAACAAACGTGGGGAGACAAAACCAGACGTATGAAGACGTAAACTAGACGTAGGACCCGACAAGGACACAGAGACACAGGTGACACTAAATACACAGAGGGTAATCAGGGAACGAGACACACCTGGGAACTAATCAAAGGGAGACAGGACAACACGGAGACTCAGACACACAGGAAACTCAAAATAAACACAGGAAAACACAGAACATGACATAGTGAATGTCACACAGAACTTAGCAGACATTTTATTTAAAATAAAAACAAGTCATTGACAGAGGGAAAACAACTCTGTCTGTTTGACCACATGAAGAATTGTTTGAAGAAATGCTCACAACTGCAGCCTCTTATTTTGTCTAAACTGCAACTTACTAGTGAGATTGCAGTTCTCTGAAAACCACCCTAGAGCTGAAATATGCTCACACTACAATATCATTTCAGACATTGTTTAATAGTTTGTTTGTTTTTTCCTTTTTTCTTGCAACCAAATAGGAAAATTACTAGTATGACAACTAGTAATTTTCATACTAGATTGAAGGAATTAAGAGTGATAGAAATGTTGTTTCCACACTCAGGGACAATTCACCAGAGATGACAACTCAAGGTTGAGAGACTCTGGGTCAAGGTCCACTTAAGGCACAAAATTGAAAGACTTCAGACTCAGCTTTTCTCCAAAGACTGAAGACTGTGAAAGGATGTGCCTTATTATTAACTATTATTAACATTTCAACAGAATAACAGGTTACTGTCTTTAGAACAAAAACATGACAGAAAATTTGATGATACAATTCAAGCTGATTGACCAGTTGATATATAGATATTTTGCAAAACGTTTATCAAAGACATGAGCAGACATTCATGAACGCAAACACATCTGTGTGTTTCCTGTATTGAAAGGTCCTTCACTTCTAATCAAAAGGTTTGGGATCAGTTTACTAATTTGTCTGAATACTGGGAGACCAGGAATGGTGCAAACCAGTGACGTGCGGTCAGGGGAGGCAGCCATCATGGAAAGAAAGAAAATATATAATCATAAAGTAATTTAAATTGTTATATTCATCCGGTGGTTTGTACTAAAAATATTTATTTTTCATGTAGCTTCACCAATTTCGATTTTTATTTGTTCAAAATCGCTGAATTTTCTTATTTTCCCATTCAAATGCTTGGAAGCGATGCCGGTGAGGCAGCAGCGAGCTCTGCCTCACCTTGGATTGCGCAACCCCTGGCTCTGCGCTGGCTGCTAAGCGGAGAGAGCATGTTGCTGGACGGCGTCAATAAAATGGTTTAAACAAATTTAATATGTGAATTTATTTCCAATAATTTAGCTTATGTATATAATGTACAGTGCTTTTTGTCACCAACTGTGTTTGTGTAACGTGTTTCGTGTAATGAGCGATTATAAACGGCAGAGAACAGGTTCGAGGTGAGGCAGGCAGTTCTCTTGCCTCATGGCAGAGGGCGCTCAAGATCCCAGACGTTCGTCTTGTTCACTCCTCAACTGCCGAGTAAGTGACAGCGAGCTAGGCTAAACGATTCGGGAAGCAAGTCAAGTGCAGCGATAGATTATAATAGAGATAGTGATTTTTTGTTTTGTTTTTTAAGGAAATGTGTGTTTTGTGAGCTACAGTTTGTATGTGTAAGGATGCAGAAGTGAAACATAACCTGTAAACTGCTGTCAATCTATGCATCTATTTGCAAATCTGATTCTGATGACGTCAGTGCCTCACCAGCTATGAACCTCACCGCACGTCACTGGTGCAAACAGTGGTAATTTAATGGATTTATTCTGTTTTATAACATTGAACAATTTTATTACACATAAGAACTATCAAGTTGTGAACTCTGTCTCTAATCCATGATTAGACATTCAAATCAAAATTAAATCAAACTTTATTTGTATAGCACATTTCAGCAGCAAGGCATTTCAAAGTGCTTTACATCAAATCAAACACAAAAACACAATGCAACATAGAATCAACAATAAAAACACATCAAGTCAGATTCCGTCAATAAATTTGCAATTTATTACGTTTCAAATACAACTCTAAACAAGTGGGTTTTTAGTTGAGATTTAAAGGAAGTCAGTGTTTCAGCTGTTTTACAGTTTTCTGGAAGTTTGTTCCAGATTTTTGGTGCATAGATGCTGAATGCCACTTCTCCTCGTTTGGTTCTGGTTCTGGGGATGCAGAGCAGAACCAGAACCAGAACCAGAACCTGAGAGGTCTGGAAGGTTGATACAACAGCAGCAAATCTTTAATGTATTGTGGTGCTAAACCATTCAGTGATTTATAAACTAGCAACAATAGACTAGCAAAGTCTATTCTTTGAGCTACAGGGAGCCAATAGAGGGACATTAAAACTGGTGTTATGTGCTCTATCTTCCTGGTTTTAGTGAGAACTCCAGCTGCAGCATTCTGGATCAGCTGCAGCTGTTTGATTGATTTGTTGGACAGACCTGTGAAGACGTCGTTACAATAATCAATACGACTGAAGATAGACATTGCAACCAATAGAGATGTCGAGACATGCGGTGGTAGTAAATTTTCTTTACTTTCTTTTTTCTGAAAACACAAAGCAACATTCATAAATCCGATGTGCAACACACGATGGCTGCTCTGTTCTACTGAGCTTACATTCTTCACCATGGCAACTAAGGACCCAAGGCTGCCCTAAGCGCCTGTTTAAAAACTGATCCCTATCTAGACTAATTTCAATCTCAGCCACAATTAGTTACCAACATACATATGACTATTCAGCTTAACGTGGACAATGAAAATGCTTTTTAATAACAAAACATTCATGGGATAGGCAGCAATAATCATATTTTAAAGGGTGGGGTCCTTTGATCTAAAGTCCCCAGCAACTGATACCCCACACATTTTTAAAAGGGAAAATTTCCAAACTTCTCTGATCCTGATACTGTATATAAGAGGAATCCAAAATTCAGCGCGCCACAACAACCCCCCTTTGGGACAGTCAGTCAAACTAGAGAAGACTCCATGGAGATTATTTGAATTTATGCTTCATTTCTTTGTACCATTGAACCAGTTTGTTTGCTTGATAATGACTTTATTTATGTTCCAACAGCTGAAATCACCGCAGCCATGCTGAAGGTAGCACTTGTTCTTGGATGCCTCCTGAGCCTCATTGTGGCTACACCAGTAAGTGACAATATTGTAGAAGACTTAAGTCAGATATTCTCTAAGGTTTTTTATTTTTTATGTTGAGATGGTTTAACAGAAAGAATTTTGAAAATGTATTTTTTCGATTCTTCTACTTTGTAATGCATGCTTATGTGGCAAGATATTTTCTGCTTTTTTATCATAATGCTGGTGAAATTTCTCGAGCTTCACTGTGAAAATGAGGTCAAAAGAAACTGCAGAATGACTGAACTTGTTTGTCCTCTTCAGATGGAGCACCAGCGATTTGCTCACTCTGGCTCTGGATCGAACTCGGGAGAGGTCAGAATAATTTCTTTTCTCTATAACAAACCAAAAATGAAAAACCTTTATTGTATAATTCTTGCACAATTCTGCTATATATCTAACAATCATTGTGATTTTTCCACAGAACTCAACAACTAACCTGGACTCCCTGCTTTTCCAGCTTCTTGCCACCACAACTACAACAGCAGCTGCTGCTACATAAAACAAACTTTGTTATGTGTTGCTGAAAAGCACTAATATATTTTTTTCTTTTTCAGTTTTAAATAATATTAAAAATCTGTTGTGTTTAGCTAAACATGGATCAAACCTGCCATCATGTTTGGCCTCTACTTTATAAAGTTTAGCACAAAAAAAAAAAAAACAAATGAAAAAAAATGTGATGACTCTTTTCTTATACAATTTCAAACACATTTCTATGGACTTTTTGCTTATAACCTATTTGGTTTTCACTGTGAAAGGAAGCCAAGATAATAAACCAATGGGTGATTTTCACTTAATTTTATATCATTCTTAAACATCTGTCATGGTTGGTAAAAGTGAATGTCAAAACTTGGTAAAAAAAAAAAAGCTCTTAGAGTTTTCCTGAAAATGTAAACATGTCATATTACCAGAGAGCTGAAAGATTAAAAACCCTCATTGTCCTTTTGATCACATGAATAATTATCCAATGAACAAGTGCCGTCTCTTAGTTTATTTTTTATAAACTGCACATCCGACAAGTGAGACATTTCACAATTCTCTGAAAACCACTTGTTAGTGAAGCTGAAATACATCCAGTATTACTTCATTCATTGTTTACTAATTAATTTATTGATATTTAGCAGCAAAACAAGGTAAGAGAAAAATTAAGAATGATTTTACAAAACGTTTTCACACTCAGTGACAACACACCAGAGAGGCCAACTCGATGCTGAAATGAAAGACTTCAGGATCGACATGGACTTGTGCTGTAATGAATGAAAAGATTTGACTCTCACTTGTGTTGTCCCATTTAGAAAATATTTAATATTATTGATACAAACATGACAGAAGTTTTCAGAATACATTTCAAGCTGATTGAAGAGAAAATATCTAGATATTTTGCCAAACATTTTTTAAAAACATGAGTGGACATCACTGACTGCAAACTGTTCTGGGTGTTTCCTGTGATGCATGTCAAAAGGTTTGGTATCAATTAGTTTCAACACTAAGGGATCAAGAATGAAAAGATCTTCTGCTGTAATTTTGTGGATTTATTGTGGATTATGTAAAAAAAACCAAAACATGTGGTCATGTCATCACATCTGTTAAGGTGTGGTTTCTGTATCTAATCCCTGATTAGACATTACAAGTAGGTTGCATTTTGAAAATGGAAAATTTCTCAACACCCTGATCCAGATACTCTATATAAATGGAGTCCAAACTTCAGCTCTACACAACTTTCTTGTCAAGTCTTTCAAAGCAGAGAAGACTCTAAGGTGATTATTTGAATTTCTGCTTCATTTCTTTACACAATTGAACCAATTTATTTGCTTGATAACGACTTTATTTATGTTCCAACAGCTGAAATCACTGCAGCCATGCTGAAGGTAGCACTTGTTCTTGGATGCCTCCTGAGCCTCATTGTGGCTACACCAGTAAGTGATGAGCAATTTTTCTTTTGATGGACTGTAAAGAAGCTCACATGTGTAAAGTTTAATTTGACTTTGCAGTGAATATTGATTCTCCTCTTGTGTGTCAATGACAGCAGTTTATTTTCTTGTTTCACATACATCTCAATACTGAATTTGTTTGTTCTCTTCAGTTGGAGCACCAGCGATTTGCTCGCTCTAGCTCTGGCTCAAACTCCAATGAGGTGAGAATCATTTATTTCCTCTGTTATAAACCACAATTTTACAACATCTACTGCATAATTGATGAATAGTTTTGCTAAATGTCTAACTATCTTCATGATTTTCTTACAGGCGTCAACAAACAGCTTGGCCTCCCTGCTATCCCTGATTTTGCAGCTCCTTGCCACCACGACCACAACTACAACAACTACAACTGCAGCTACAACAAGAGCTCCATAAAATGGAGTTTTGAACATCAGTGATGTGTTGAGAAAGCCGTCATTGTTTTTCTCTCTCAATTTTTCAATGATATTGGAAATCAGTTTCCAATATCACTGAAACTTGGATCAAACCTGCTGTCATGTTTGGTTTTGTGCTTAATAAAGTTCAGCAAAAAAAACCCAATATGACGACTTTTTTCTCTCATTAAAGCCTCTGTGTTCATTCATGTGAAGAATCCAATTAGGACATAAAATTTTGAACACATTTTTATGAGCTGCTTACTTCAAATATATCTGTTTTTGATTGTGAATTGAAGGCAAATGATAAACAGATGGGTGACATTTACTTAGTTTCATTACATTTTTAATCATCTGCATGGACTTTAGTAGTGAATGTCACACAGAACTTAGCAGACATTGTATTTAAAATAAAAACAAGTAATTGACAGAGAGAAAAAAACTCTGTCCGTTTGACCACATGAAGAATTGTTTGAAGAAATGCTCACAACTGCAGCCTCTTATTTTGTCTAAACTGCAACTTACTAGTGAGATTGCAGTTCTCTGAAAACCACCCTAGAGCTGAAATATGCTCACACTACAATATCATTTCAGACATTGTTTAATAGTTTGTTTGTTTTTTCCTTTTTTCTTGCAACCAAATAGGAAAATTACTAGTATGACAACTAGTAATTTTCATACTAGATTGAAGGAATTAAGAGTGATAGAAATGTTGTTTCCACACTCAGGGACAATTCACCAGAGATGACAACTCAAGGTTGAGAGACTCTGGGTCAAGGTCCACTTAAGGCACAAAATTGAAAGACTTCAGACTCAGCTTTTCTCCAAAGACTGAAGACTGTGAAAGGATGTGCCTTATTATTAACTATTATTAATATTTCAGTTTATTCCTATAGCACCATTCACTGATGAAAATTGTAGCAGCACCAGTGCTACAAGTGCACCACTGGACAGTCATAGGCATCACCAGTATTTCCACCCATCATGTTGGATGAACTTCTCTCCATATCGTGTCGTGTGTTGAGAAAATAGTCTATAACATTCAAAGTTCTCTTTGAACCAAAACAAAAACTGTTTGTTTCAGGAAAGTTGTCATGATTTACAGTTGTAGGATGGTGAGGTAGACACAGTGGACCCAGGTCGTAGAGAAAATTATGGTTTAATAAAGAATAAAGCACAAAATCCAGGCAGAAAAGGTGAGCAGAAGACTAAGAGCTCAGACACTGGCAGCGACTGGTAACACAGCTAGAGACAATGACATCAGACAATAAACAAGAGACACGTGGATTTAAATACACAGAGGGTTATCAAGCCAACAAGACTCAGCTGGGATCAATCCAGGGACAACACAGAGACTCAACTGACCCAGAAACCAAAATATACACAGAAAACTCACATCCTCACAAAAGCGATTTCACGTTATTAAATGTAGCACTCCGAATAAATGTGTATATTTCACATTTCATGCTTTCACTGCAAACTCACACAAAACATACGTGTCAAAAATAACACAAACATTTCTAAATTTAAATGAAGAAATCTACAAATCTGTGCATTGCTGCGCTGCGCCCTCTCCTCTCTGTATGCCGGACTCTGGGGACAGAATATGCAACAATGGGCTGCAGGCTGAAGGATATGGCTGTTGCAGCGGTCATTGCAATGGGTGTTGTTCCTGTAGAGATGCTCTTTGACGTGTACATGTGGGCGTCTGGGTGCTGAATACTGGCAGTGGGGGAAAGGTTTAATTATTGTTGTTATATTAAATGTCTTACTAAAATATAAAAAAATGCTCAATTTGGCTTGTTGTCTCCTGGTTGTCACTAACAGCCCCCTCAGGCATATAACAGGGTCTCTGAACAGTTTCCTGTAGCCTTACAAGAAGCCAATCTCCAATGTCAGAGCATTGAAAGTGTCCTCTGTTCTGGCTGGTTGGCTGCAGTACTGATGTTATTGTCCTCTGCCTTGGCTGCATGACCGAGATCTTTCTCTCTGTGCCAATTGATTGTGTTGAGAAGGAGGAATGAGTTGTTGACGTTGCAGATTTTTCCTCACCTGTTTCCAGTTGTGCAGCTGCTTTTGGAACTACTAAAGGACTAACTTGTCTGTAGATACAAAACGCCTATTTGAAGTAATAACCAGTACAATTTTGCGTTTTACAAATTGTGGTTTTAATTTTTCTGTTAGTGTAGCTGAGTTAATTTTATTTTATTTATATTTTATTTTATTTTATGAACCTTCTCAAAACATTTTTATTTGCTTTTGGACTGTGGCAGGCTATATACTCCTTTTATTTTTTGTTCCTAATGTAAATAGTGTTCTGGAGGGACAATTATTAGTGCTCCCCAAAGCAGGGTTCTGTGATGTAGCTGCAGCAGCCAGGCAGAAGCTGCCTAACTGAGCTGCTGGTAAGATGCATGCTAATGCTACCTCTCACTTTTAATAATGTTTATAATGTTAAAAATAGTTCTCACAGCTTTTGTTCTACATAAAAAGTAATGTTAATTGTGTGAGTGTTTTAAGCAAAGCTTTGGGGTTGTTTAAAATTAAATTGTTACATTTATAGAGCTTGTATAAAGTTTTCCCTCCAAAATGTGCTTGTTGGGCCGCAGGACTACTACTGGGACTGTGTGTACCAAACCCAGTGGCTGAGTGTGTCCCATACTGTGATGAATATACAGTTTTCTGTTGTAGTTTTATTTTATTTTTTATTTAATTATTTTGTTATTAAGTTTATAGCAGGTGTGTGAATGATCTAATGATCGGGCTGCTGATTGCAGCCAGTCCACATTGTTAGCAGAACTAGAGGGCCCCAAAACCAGATGAGGCCCTGCCAATAGAGTAAATATTACATTTAGATTTCACAAATTTAAAAAAAAACTTATAAGGCATCAAGCTGATGTTTGCATGATGAACTAAATGCAAAAAGATTCGAACAATATTATTATTAAAATAAGAAAGTTAAAGACAGTTAGTATGTATTCATATGGTGATTTATGCTTTAGGGACAACAATGCAAGTCAGGACTCCTAATCTGCAGCAAAGCCAGGTTGAACTTGTACCAAATTTAATGAGAAAATGTTTATGTCATTAGAAACTTGACTTACTTGTGTTAAAACTGTTGACTTGCAGTCTGATTAAAAAGGACAGAACATCTCTGCACTAAACTTATGTGAGATACAGTAAAAATTTATTAAAAAAAAAGAATGATGTGTCATAAATCCAAACAGGGCTTGATGTCGCCAGTGTCTCTGCCAATATATTTGTTTCCATACTTCTGTGTAATATGTTTAACTGTCAAACACTGAAAATGCACGTTTTGAAAGGAGAAGAGAACAAGTGGGTTTTTATCATCATGCAAGTGGCAGAAAAAAATATTGCCAACCGCTATCAGGTAGATAATACCTGATAGGACTACATGTACTATCATGAAAGCTATGAAAACCCAAATATTCTGAAAATGTGAAACCTGCAAAACATTAGTAAATGCATATTTGGGACAGAGTTATTTGTTCTGCACCAATGTATAATAATGTCCTGATGTAATGTATGATTAACAGGGAATCTATGCAAAGAAACAATTTTAAAATTTAATTTAAATAGAAGATGTGGCATGTTGAAGTCTTTTGATTTTCATAAATATTTTGGGATTATTACAGAGATATATTAAAAACATGAAAAAGCTGTAATGAGGTGTTGGGTTAAGTTGTCTGTAAGACATCTGACCACGATCTAAAAAAAAATTAATCATTAAACATAATCAAATAAAAGCACTTATGAAATTTATCAACTTGTGTTAAAAGTTGATGAAGTGGCTGAATTTTAAATTTCAATAAGCAAATTTATGTGTTTATGCACATAAACAAAGCAAAAGAAAGAGAAAGACACTGATTCTTTTGACAAGCCACTCCGTGTTGGGATTATTATTCTCATAAAAGCCTGACAGTTTCCACAGAGGAAGCTCTACATCTATTTTAATATCCACTTCAGTCACAAAACTTAGTGATGTTGAAAATCAGCTGCTCTGTCTCTTGCGGTGCACCAACAATAAGCTGTAACTGTTGTAATCACCGGTTCTTTCAACAGGTTTTCACAATGCTATTTAGACACTCAAATGTAGATAAACCCAAATGTTATTAGTGATATTTGTCCACAATTTTATTACTTAAAATGACTAATTCTCAGCCACACCTTGAAGCATAAGGAAATTGCAATCATAGTTTTGCAACATTTCTGCATCTGTAAAGGTATAAAAGAGAAGCCCAACATCCAAAGAGCAACACTACAGCCTCTTCTCTTGTCTCTGAGAAAACCTACTGAAGGTGTGAGGACTTCTTGACTTTTTTAGATTATTGTTTTGGCATTTATACAGTGAATTTCTTCAATGCTGTATTCTACCAACTTGTTCTTGAACATGTTGTTCAGAAAGTAATTTTGATCTTCTGTTCTAACAGGTAAAATCCTGCAACCATGCTGAAGGTCGCACTTATTCTTGGATGCCTCCTGAGCCTCATTGTGGCTGAGACTGTAAGTATGATATTATCATGTTTAATATGATATTATCATGTTTAATATGATATTATCATGTTTAATATGATATCAGTGAGTATATACGGCATGTAGATATTATTACTATTATTGTGAAAAGGTTTACTGCATGTAATGTCAAACCTTGTGCAGATGGAGCACCAGCGTTTTGCTCGTTCAAGCTCTGGTTCTAACTCCGGAGAGGTGAGTTTCTCTCTGCCTGACCTTTAGATTAAACCTGAGCATAAGTTACTGTATCAGTATTGAAAAAATCCTCTGCTACTAGTAATCTCCCTTAATTTTCTTAAAGACCACCACAACTACGGCTGCAGGAGCAACTGCAGCTTCATTAACTCTGGCCCAGCTCCTGGCCCTGCTCCGACAACTACTTGGTCAGTGATGATGAAGTGAGTGAAAAACACAGAAAAACAGATTTTTGACAATACTGCTGTAAATAATCATTGATATTTAACTTGGTCTGTTTTTAGGAAGTTGTTGAGTTTTACAGAGAGTCTATAACTGTATTATTATTTCATCTCATTTCAGGTTCATTGGCTGCTCTTTTAACCAGATGCCGTTTATTCACCCAACAATTGGACAAATATCATTTTCCACCAAGTTCTGACTAAAAATAAACATTTTCAATGCAAACCTTTGCTATGTTGTCTTTCATTATATTTTGCACTTCAACATCAAGACATGCAACCTTACTGTAAGAGCAATTGCAAAATCATGTTGAAGAACTTTGCCTTTCTTTGGTAATCAATATTGATATAGGCTTTTGTATATCTGGAACTTAGAAAAATTAAATTACATTTAGGTTTTATTGATATGCTGTACAAATGGACCAGGATGAGACATATTTGATTTACAGCTGACAGAAAATTGAGAATTTTTAACATCAGAAAACATCAGTTTGTGCAGAACTTTTTTCTGTTTACAGCGATTACAGCTTGAGTTGGCATTATCAGACTAAATGCGTACCGAAGGTATTAGTTCACGTACAACTACATATAGGTTTTTTTTCCAGCATTCTAATAAAAAAATTTATTAAAAAAATAGATATACCTGAATGGGTGAACTACAGAGTAAAGTGGGAGACTTGCACTGTGAATTGTTGATCCCAGGTGTTTTCAGCAGCTTTTTACGAGAAAAATAGAGCAAGAGCTTAATGACAACAGAGACACTCCAGGAAGGAGGAAAAGCACAAGAAAAGACCTGTGAGAACCATTTAGTGCTGACAAAAGTCTTACAGCCATTTATAAACTGTAAATAGATCATCATAGCAGAACTATTTTATTCAAGAGGGAAAAAAAAGCATCCAACCAATTTCACCCATGAGTCGAATAATGGTGTTTCTGCAGAACATGGGCAAGTTCCTTCAGTATTATCTCAGGATGTATGGCAGCTTACGTTTATTATATTACAGAATCAAAACAGAAAACTGTCTGAATTAAAACTGTGTAGAAGTGAAACACCAGGCACAGGAACCTCCATCTGTCTGCTTCTCCAACCCTGAGTTGACCTTTTCATTTCATAAATATTTCCAGTTATGGGTTTATATTCCCCTCTGCCGCTGTGTGTGTAAAACTAAATTCAAACAATAAGTCATTCTATGACAAACACCTTCCACTTTCTATCCATTTTTCTCACTTTATTTAGATGATTTGAATATAAATAGATGTGAGATTTAAAAAGACACTTTAATAAGAATGTATTTAGTATTTTTTTTCACTTCACGTGACAGTTTCATATTTAAACTCCACCATTAGCACATTTAGCAGTGAGTGAATGAGGATGATTGACAGCACTAAGACCCTCCTCCTGGTTCTTATTGGTTGTTTTGGGCAGAATGTTGCATTTCTTTAGCCAGTAAAAGTAGCTCAGGGAAGAGGTGGAGGAGATTGGTTGTTTTCACAAATTATCTGTCTCATAACAAACTGTTGCGACATGGAGCCAGCTTTATCAAATGTGGAGAAAAGGGGAAGAAAACGGTCTATACTGCAGCTTGAATAAAATGCAGCTACATAACATCTTTTGAGAAGTCTGGATTACTTCATGTATATTTTGCACGTTGTCTTTAACTGTTGGTCGTGGGGAGAGACATTTCAGTATCTAAAACTAATAGAAAAAATTTAAGCATCTTCTTGCATACTGTATGCGGACAGTTGGATGTAAAATTCAAGAGCAGTAAATAATGTGCTATCAGTATTGGACCAAAGAAAGCAAGGCTGTTGCAAGCCTTTAAAATTGTGATGCTTTTGATAGGTCAGATAGACTCAAAAAATTGTAACAGCAGCTGAGGGGGGAAGATGGGTGGACTACAGTTTTTTGTCAGGGGCCCAAGATTCGTTGGAGCGCCCCCGTGCACAGTCGCGCACAGTAAGTCAAGTGTTGTCCAATCCACTAGATCGCTGAGCGGACTTGCCATTTATGTTTTGCAGAGGAATTTTAAAAAGCATTAACTGGCTGTTGATGCTTTGAATACAACGTGCAGCTGCTGCCGAATTACAAAGCTGCAGGCACATAAAGACAAAAAGGTTCAGGAAATATTGGTGGGGACTGTCTCCTTCATGCCAGAGTTGGTGGGGACATGTCCACACCAGTCCTTCAGGACCTTACGCCTATGGTAATGTCTCCAGCAAATGAAATTTGTCTTCAATAATAATGTGCACAGTGGGTGTGAAAAAAGTTAATTAACTCACTTTTCATTCACAAACACATTGAGACCATGAGCATAAAACTTGTACTTTATTGAGGAAACAGCATGAAGAACTAGGAGATGGTGACATATTTAGTGGGGAGAGAACAATCTTTATGTTCTAGCTGCCACCGTGGTGGTAGGAGCTGCTGTGGTAGGAGCTGCTGTGGTTGGAGCTGCTGTAGTAGTTGCAGCAGTACTGGTGGTACTGGTGGTGGTGGTGGTGGTGGTGGTGGTGCGCAGAATCTCAAGAAGACGCTGAAGGAGATCCCCAGGTATACAAGGACGGCCAGGTTTGCCATGAGGAGGACCACGGCCCTGAAACACAAACCAAGGTCAGGATTATTCAGATTCAGGAAACAGATTCTGGTTTGGTAACAGTTCTTATCTACTCCAGTAAAATTAGTGCAATAAACTTACCCTATGAGAATGAGGGCCCCTCGGTGAGCGCTCCTCCCGGCTGGATGCCGAGTCATCCTGTTAAAGACGACAATAAAAAATATTACAATTTCTGCTGTAGTGGCTGCACCGACTAAAAGATCATTGATTCAGTCTTTTTAAATATCGCACTTACGGAATAAGCCAGAGTGAGACACAGGAGGCATCCCAGCACAAATAGTACCTTCAGCATTGTTTCACTGAATACCTGCCAAAATAATAATAATAATAATATTAAAATTATTACAAGTAAAATAAACCCAGTACCATGAAGGCACTGAGTTAATGTCTGACAGAAAATCAAATAGAAAACAAGATGAATAATTATAAAAGAAATTTGCAATTACAGTCGTCTCTTCACAATCTGTCCCAGAGGAGCTCAAGGCAAATCTGATGGTGTGTTGGTCAGTAGAGCTTTTTATACGCATGCAGATGGGTCGATTCAACATCTCAGAGAAATCAGGCTGTTGGGAAATGATAACTGTTAGGAAACTGTCTGCTCAAAATTTCAAGTACGTAGGTGGAAATGTTAGGAAATAGGTGAAACAATAATGAAACGGGAATACTTTGGAAGATCAAAAAAGACTTGGGCACTACTGACCAAAATGAAAAACATGTGATTGGTTTAAAATATTAAGTAATCTATTTAATGAGAAAAGAGAAATGTAAAAAATTACCAGTGATATGATGTCTTATATTTTATAGGGGGGGAAAAGCACCAAAAAATGTTTTGCAGAAATAAAACTTCTTAGAGAGTTTTGTTGGAGATTTTGTAAAAACTACTTAGGGAAAAAACTTGAATATTGCCAAAAATCTTTTAGAAGAGTGCTCTATGTAACTTTTTGAACATTTCAAAATCAAGCCAAAGAGCAGTTTTGTGTTTTCTGGACTTATCAAATCTTGATAATTGTCAGAAATTGTGTTTCCAAAAACACTCACAAAACTGAACGTATTTTTTGTGGACTGAACAACGGTGAAATTCTGAGTCTATGCTTTTTTCTTTAATAACTTTTAGGAAACTGTCTGCTCAACATTTCAAGTATGTAGGTGGAAATGGTAGGAAATATGTGAAACAATAATTAATTTTTCCCTCAGTCAATCGAAAGTGTCAATTATGTGTCTACTTATATTACATACTTATGTCAAAGAATGTAGTGTGTAGAATTTCTAGGAAAGAGATTAATGTAATGCAATTTAAAATAAAACTGGAACATAAGAAAAGTTGGAGAAGTGAAGCGTTGTCAATACTTTACAGATGCACTGTGTTGAATTTATTTATTTTTTGTTCCAGAATAAAAGAAGAACAGCAAATCATCTTCAGTATAATAAAAAATAAATCTTACTCTGATAAATAAAAAAGTTACAAACTAAAGCATTGAAAGGTGTTGTCTGGACTCCAGGTTAATTGCTGGAAAGCAAATCTAGTGGAAAAGCTCAATAAACTCTTTAAATGCTCTGTATTAATTACTGCATCATCTGGTATTGTGAGTGGTTTAATATTTCCACATGTTTTCTTTCTTCATTGTCCATTTCTGTTGCTCTGTGTCTTTTTGCAGAGCCAAGCTGTCAGGACATTTAAAGTATTATGGAGAGGGAGAGATGCCACACAGTTTATGAAATAATTATTTACTTCTGTTATTAATTTATTAAAACTGTAATTAAATACAGAAACAATGGATTTATTATAGAGATGAATTGTCTCAGTTAAATGCACTAATACTGTTCTCAAAACTATATGTACTTTAAGAGTTAATACATTTTTGTGTTTGTGCTGAAACACATCATGAATTGATTTAAACCGTCAGCTTTAGCTATTAAACTCAAGAGGCGGGATTAGGGCTGTGAGTATTACACAGAGATATTAAAAACATAAAATGATTTTTAACCCAAAAGAAATCAAAAATCTGACCACTATCTATAAACATTTAATCAAGAAATGAATTATAATAAAACTACTGATCACTATTTTATTTCACCACTAATGTACCTGAATCTCAATTTGCAGTAAAAAAATAAATCAATTTAAAAAAAGATTAAGACAATGACATTTTTGTTGACATGCTGATTCAAGTTGTGATTATTATTCTCATAAAAGCCTGACAGTTTCCACAGAGGAAGCTCTACATCTATTTTAATATCCACCTCAGTCACAAAACTTAGTGATGTTGAAAATCAGCTGCTGTGTCTCTTGCGGTGCACCAACAATAAGCTGTAACTGTTGTAATCACCGGTTCTTTCAACAGGTTTTCACAATGCTATTTAGACACTCAAATGTAGATAAACCCAAATGTTATTAGTGATATTTGTCCACAATTTTATTACTTAAAATGACTAATTCTCAGCCACACCTTGAAGCATAAGGAAATTGCAATCATAGTTTTGCAACATTTCTGCATCTGTAAAGGTATAAAAGAGAAGCTCAACATCCAAAGAGCAACACTACAGCCTCTTCTCTTGTCTCTGAGAAAACCTACTGAAGGTGTGAGGACTTCTTGACTTTTTTAGATTATTGTTTTGGCATTTATACAGTGAATTTCTTCAATGCTGTATTCTACCAACTTGTTCTTGAACATGTTGTTCAGAAAGTAATTTTGATCTTCTGTTCTAACAGGTAAAATCACTGCAGCCATGCTGAAGGTCGCACTTATTCTTGGATGCCTCCTGAGCCTCATTGTGGCTGAGACTGTAAGTTTGATATTATCATGTTTAATATGATATTATCATGTTTAATATGATATTATCATGTTTAATATGATATCAGTGAGTATATACGGCATGGAGATATTATTACTATTATTGTGAAAAAGTTTACTGCATGTAATGTCAAACCTTGTGCAGATGGAGCACCAGCGTTTTGCTCGTTCAAGCTCTGGTTCTAACTCCAGAGAGGTGAGTTTCTCTCTGCCTGACCTTTAGATTAAACCTGAGCATAAGTTACTGTATCAGTATTGAAAAAATCCTCTGCTACTAGTAATCTCCGTTAATTTCCTTAAAGACCACCACAACTACGGCTGCAGGAGCAACTGCAGCTTCATTAACTCTGGCCCAGCTCCTGGCCCTGCTCCGACAACTACTCAATCAGTGATGATGAAGTGAGTGAAAAACACAGAAAAACAGATTTTTGACAATACTGCTGTAAATAATTACTGATATTTAACTTGGTCTGTTTTAGGAAGTTGTTGAGTTTTACAGAGAGTCTATAACTGTATTATTATTTCATCTCATTTCAGGTTCATTGGCTGCTCTTTTAACCAGATGCCGTTTATTCACCCAACAATTGGACAAATATCATTTTCCACCAAGTTCTGACTAAAAATAAACATTTTCAATGCAAACTTTTGCTATGTTGTCTTTCATTATATTTTGCACTTCAACATCAAGACATGCATGTTTTCTAGAACGTTAGAAAAAATCTGTTGCACAAATTTACTCTCCTTTTGTAACTTTTTGTGTATTGTAATATAAGTCTGTTAATATATAGGAAAATGAATCTAATTACAGATTAAATTTTTTATCATTTTGATTTGCTGTACAAGTGGACCAGGATGAGATATTTGAGTTACATAAAGTGATCCCAGCTCCTGCTAAAAATAATTGACAGAAAATCTTTAGTTTTTAATAACAGAGAACATCTAGTAGTGCCAAGTGACGAACTCAGTTTGTGCAGAACTTCTTACTGTTTCTGTTAGGTTAGGCGAGTTGATATTGCCACATTGCAAAAATGTTTAATACTTTAATACAGAAAACTGGGAAGTCAGTTTGTTGCAGCCATGAAAATACATAGTGAGAAATATTCTAAACTCTCGACAACATTGGATCAATCTATCAATCACTAGAAAAGTGCATGTATGCGCTTCAATTGGCTGTAAGGAGTATCAACAAATTGCACTATTATCCCACCAGCAACAGTCTGAATTGAGAATCACTGGATCAATGTATGTTTGAAACGTCCTAATTTTTGTGAGTTTATGCAAATTGTATTACAATTTGTCTGGTCTTGGCTGATTCTTCTGCATCAGGATTATTCTGATAGCCAAACAGTTTTACATTGTGGTAATATCAGCTCGCTTTGGAATATGAATGTATGGATTGGTTCTTAAGGTTATATTTAAAAATTATCTAGATTAATGTGTGCCTTTGGAGCTAAAAGCAATTGTGGGGCTCAGGGGGGTTTTTTTAGCCCCAAAGGTTCAATCTAAAGAAAAGCTTTCTAAAGTTGTTGCAGAAAAAAAAAAAAGCTTCAGGGCTTGAAATTACTAAAGAACAACTCTCACATCTTTTCCTTCAAATTCCAGTCAACTTGTGAATTTTTTGTTTACTGCACATTTGTTTCACCCTCATCGTCATTAAAATTATGGGAATATAGTACAGTTTAGAGCACACACAATATTTATTTATTCATCTATTTGTTCATTTATCTATTTATTTATTTATTTATTTATTTATTTATTTACTACTTTTAGCTAGAAAAACTGTAGTATCTTTGGTGTTTCTCAATATACTGTGCAGCTACTTTTCTTCATGCATTGAGTCTGATAATGCCAACTAAACCTGCAGTCAATAGAAACAGTAAGAAGTTCTGCACAAACTGAGTTCGTCACTTGGCACTACTAGATGTTCTCTGTTATTAAAAACTAAAGATTTTCTGTCAATTATTTTTAGCAGGAGCTGGGATCACTTTATGTAACTCAAATATCTCATCCTGGTCCACTTGTACAGCAAATCAAAATGATAAAAAATTTAATCTGTAATTAGATTCATTTTCCTATATATTAACAGACTTATATTACAATACACAAAAAGTTACAAAAGGAGAGTAAATTTGTGCAACAGATTTTTTCTAACGTTCTAGAAAACATGCATGTCTTGATGTTGAAGTGCAAAATATAATGAAAGACAACATAGCAAAAGTTTGCATTGAAAATGTTTATTTTTAGTCAGAACTTGGTGGAAAATGATATTTGTCCAATTGTTGGGTGAATAAACGGCATCTGGTTAAAAGAGCAGCCAATGAACCTGAAATGAGATGAAATAATAATACAGTTATAGACTCTCTGTAAAACTCAACAACTTCCTAAAAACAGACCAAGTTAAATATCAGTAATTATTTACAGCAGTATTGTCAAAAATCTGTTTTTCTGTGTTTTTCACTCACTTCATCATCACTGATTGAGTAGTTGTCGGAGCAGGGCCAGGAGCTGGGCCAGAGTTAATGAAGCTGCAGTTGCTCCTGCAGCCGTAGTTGTGGTGGTCTTTAAGAAAATTAACGGAGATTACTAGTAGCAGAGGATTTTTTCAATACTGATACAGTAACTTATGCTCAGGTTTAATCTAAAGGTCAGGCAGAGAGAAACTCACCTCTCTAGAGTTAGAACCAGAGCTTGAACGAGCAAAACGCTGGTGCTCCATCTGCACAAGGTTTGACATTACATGCAGTAAACCTTTTCACAATAATAGTAATAATATCTCCATGCCGTATATACTCACTGATATCATATTAAACATGATAATATCATATTAAACATGATAATATCATATTAAACATGATAATATCATACTTACAGTCTCAGCCACAATGAGGCTCAGGAGGCATCCAAGAATAAGTGCGACCTTCAACATGGCTGCAGTGATTTTACCTGTTAGAACAGAAGATCAAAATTACTTTCTGAACAACATGTTCAAGAACAAGTTGGTAGAATACAGCATTGAAGAAATTCACTGTATAAATGCCAAAACAATAATCTAAAAAAGTCAAGAAGTCCTCACACCTTCAGTAGGTTTTCTCAGAGACAAGAGAAGAGGCTGTAGTGTTGCTCTTTGGATGTTGAGCTTCTCTTTTATACCTTTACAGATGCAGAAATGTTGCAAAACTATGATTGCAATTTCCTTATGCTTCAAGGTGTGGCTGAGAATTAGTCATTTTAAGTAATAAAATTGTGGACAAATATCACTAATAACATTTGGGTTTATCTACATTTGAGTGTCTAAATAGCATTGTGAAAACCTGTTGAAAGAACCGGTGATTACAACAGTTACAGCTTATTGTTGGTGCACCGCAAGAGACACAGCAGCTGATTTTCAACATCACTAAGTTTTGTGACTGAGGTGGATATTAAAATAGATGTAGAGCTTCCTCTGTGGAAACTGTCAGGCTTTTATGAGAATAATAATCCCAACTTGAATCAGCATGTCAACAAAAATGTCATTGTCTTAATCTTTTTTTAAATTGATTTATTTTTTTACTGCAAATTGAGATTCAGGTACATTAGTGGTGAAATAAAATAGTGATCAGTAGTTTTATTTTAATGCATTTCTTGATTGAATGTTTATAGATAGTGGTCAGATTTTTGATTTCTCTTGGGTTAAAAATCATTTTATGTTTTTAATATCTCTGTGTAATACTCACAGCCCTAATCCCGCCTCTTGAGTTTAATAGCTAAAGCTGACGGTTTAAATCAATTCATGATGTGCTTCAGCACAAACACAAAAATGTATTAACTCTTAAAGTACATATAGTTTTGAGAACAGTATTAGTGCATTTAACTGAGACAATTCATCTCTATAATAAATCCATTGTTTCTGTATTTAATTACAGTTTTAATAAATTAATAACAGAAGTAAATAATTATTTCATAAACTGTGTGGCATCTCTCCCTCTCCATAATACTTTAAATGTCCTGACAGCTTGGCTCTGCAAAAAGACACAGAGCAACAGAAATGGACAATGAAGAAAGAAAACATGTGGAAATATTAAACCACTCACAATACCAGATGATGCAATAATTAATACAGAGCATTTAAAGAGCTTATTGAGCTTTTCCACTAGATTTGGTTTCCTGCAATCAACCTGGAGTCCAGACAACACCTTTGAATGCTTTAGTTTGTAACTTTTTTATTTATCAGAGTAAGATTTATTTTTTATTATACTGAAGATGATTTGCTGTTCTTCTTTTATTCTGGAACAAAAAATAAATAAATTCAACACAGTGCATCTGTAAAGTATTGACAACGCTTCACTTCTCCAACTTTTCTTATGTTCCAGTTTTATTTTAAATTGCATTACATTAATCTCTTTCCTAGAAATTCTACACACTACATTCTTTGACATAAGTATGTAATATAAGTAGACACATAATTGACACTTTCGATTGACTGAGGGAAAAATTAATTATTGTTTCACCTATTTCCTACCATTTCCACCTATGTACTTGAAATGTTGAGCAGACAGTTTCCTAAAAGTTATTAAAGAAAAAAGCATAGACTCAGAATTTCACCGTTGTTCAGTCCACAAAAAATACGTTCAGTTTTGTGAGTGTTTTTGGAAACACAATTTCTGACAATTATCAAGATTTGATAAATCCAGAAAACACAAAACTGCTCTTTGGCTTGATTTTGAAATGTTCAAAAAGTTACATAGAGCACTCTTCTAAAAGATTTTTGGCAATATTCAAGTTTTTTCCCTAAGTAGTTTTTACAAAATCTCCAACAAAACTCTCTAAGAAGTTTTATTTCTGCAAAACATTTTTTGGTGCTTTTTCCCCCCTATAAAATATAAGACATCATATCACTGGTAATTTTTTACATTTCTCTTTTCTCATTAAATAGATTACTTAATATTTTAAACCAATCACATGTTTTTCATTTTGGTCAGTAGTGCCCAACTCTTTTTTGATCTTCCAAAGCATTCCCGTTTCATTATTGTTTCACCTATTTCCTAACATTTCCACCTACGTACTTGAAGTTTTGAGCAGACAGTTTCCTAACAGTTATCATTTCCCAACAGCCTGATTTCCCTGGGATGTTGAATCAACCCATCTGCATGCGTATAAAAAGCTCTACTGACCAACACACCATCAGATTTGCCTTGAGCTCCTCTGGGACAGATTGTGAAGACACGACCGTAATTGCAAATTTCTTTTATAATTATTCATCTTGTTTTCTATTTGATTTTCTGTCAGACATTAACTCAGTGCCTTCATGGTACTGGGTTTATTTTACTTGTAATAATTTTAATATTATTATTATTATTTTGGCAGGTATTCAGTGAAACAATGCTGAAGGTACTATTTGTGCTGGGATGCCTCCTGTGTCTCACTCTGGCTTATTCCGTAAGTGCGATATTTAAAAAGACTGAATCAATGATCTTTTAGTCGGTGCAGCCACTACAGCAGAAATTGTAATATTTTTTATTGTCGTCTGTAACAGGATGACTCGGCATCCAGCCGGGAGGAGCGCTCACCGAGGGGCCCTCATTCTCATAGGGTAAGTTTATTGCACTAATTTTACTGGAGTAGATAAGAACTGTTACCAAACCAGAATCTGTTTCCTGAATCTGAATAATCCTGACCTTGGTTTGTGTTTCAGGGCCGTGGTCCTCCTCATGGCAAACCTGGCCATCCTTGTATAACTGAGGATGACCTTCAGCAGCTTCTTAAGTTTCTGTACACCACTACAGCTGCAACTACTACTGCAGCTCCAACCACAGCAGCTCCTACCACCACGGTGGCAGCTAGAACATAAAGATTGTTCTCTCCCCACTAAATATGTCAAATAACATCTCCTAGTTCTTCATGCTGTTTCCTCAATAAAGTACAAGTTTTATGCACATGGTCTCAATGTGTTTGTGAATGAAAAGTGAGTTAATTAACTTTTTTGGAACATTTATAACTCTGAGCTCAATGAAGCATGTGTTTATTGCAGTATATGGAAGTGATGAAAATAAGTAAAACCATTAAGAAATAATTCTGTGTTGAAGTTACGAAGCAATACATTGAAATGCATGGCATTTAGAAAAAAAACCCCATAGAAATTCAGAATCAAATTTCTTTGTGTTGATTTGTTGATATTAACGTATGACTAGTACACATTCTTTTCCCCTTTACTTATTTTTCATCTCTTTCTTCTCACAGTCTGAATTAAGAGTGCGTTCAAGAACTTACAACAAAACAGTGATAGGAAAAAGGAACTAGTTTGTGCATTTAAACACATCTAGCTTTACTGTACTTCAGCGTAATGTGCTGTTTGTGTGATATGTGTCCAAATGTATTCAAGTTTTGCTCTATTTCTGGCTTTGCCTTAAAGGACTTAATCCCCATTATGCACTTTTAAAGCTTTAAATGTCTTTTTTTTAAGAATATGTTTTTAAAACTAGTGAGCGGACTGATTCTCAAAAAGCAACAACAATTTAAGAGCTATGGAAACTGAGTGGTTTGGGTGGTGCAGAAGGAGGAAAAGGGCTCAGCAGAAAACACGGCAGCATAATGGCTGAACAAACTTTTTTTGCTGTTTAATAGAGAAATTTGCTCTGCTGAATATGGTTTTGTGGTTCATCTCTAAGCTAAAACTGGAATCCACTCTGGAAGCAGATGGGATTCTGCTTCAAGATCAGAAGATGTTCCAAATACTGATTTGATGATGAATAGTCAAACTTTCTTTGAGGTTTAGTTTGGTCTAGTTTAGAATTTTATTAATCCCTCCGTAAAGTTCCTCTGGGAAATTCAATTTCCAGCAGCAGTAGTATAAATTATATTGTAGAAAAACAGCCCAGTGTGGAATAATACAAATTGTCCCATCATGCTGTGGGAATGCTTTTCTTCACCAGAGCCAGTGGGTCATCTTTATTTGTATAATATTTTGAATATTCTGTTGTCTTTTTTTGTCTTCACCATCATGCTCTGCGTGTGTTGGTAAGTTAAATAAAATCATAATAAATTACAGTAAAGTAACTGGTTATGGCATAATAACTTTCAATAAAAAGTCCAAGGAGTTTAAATACATTTGCAAGGCACTTTATTTTTTCCACGTCATTTTGTTCTTGTTTCTGAAGAAGTTTGCTCAAGAATAAAATGAAATAACATCAAGTAAATATCTTTTATCATGTAATGTGTAATTCATATTCGAACAGAAGCTTTAAAATTTACATTGTCTTTAATTTTATGTTAGCAAGCTGTTGAGCGACATCTGAGAAACAACTAAAAATAAATATAATTTTAAGGTTCTCATGAAAGTGCAACCATCCAAAGTTGGTTGGTTTGGTGTGTTTGAGTTCAAGGATGTTTTAAGCATCAAGCATTCCAGATGGCAGCCTTATGTCTGCAATATTACGATGAAAATAAGTTACAAAGTACAAAAGTCTCATGTAAAGATCTCATTCATAAAGTAGCAAGAAGATTGGTTGTAAATGTGTCAAAATTTAGTGTGGATAAAAGGTATATTGATTGAATTTGTACAGTGCTGTTCTAGTCATACTAATCACTCAAAGCCCTTTACACCAAAATATTTCACCTTGCTCAGAGGCACATCAACTTGGGGCAGGAGGAGGCTGGAATTGACCCCACAGCTTTCCAATTGAAAGAAAATATTCTACACATTCAGGTCGAGTCAAGTTTTACCCAAAGGCAAAAACCCTTATATGTTTTGTAAAAAAGCTAAAATAAAAACGACTTAACACCCATGCATTATCTTACTTACTTCAAACCATAAACCTGTGCAGGCAATTTAAAAACTCTGACTTTACTTTAGGGGACACAGATATGTCATGATAGATGTTATTACGCCAGAGTAATGAGAGCCTCTCAGACGAAAAATTCCCAGAAACATTTGCAACAGTGTGTCATATTTATTACCTGCAATAGAAAAAAAAATATAGACTAAGTCCACCATGTGTACGTCCATAAACAAGATAATTATAATGTTAGGAAAGAACAGAGCAAGCACTGTTTCCAGGGAGCTCTAAGCAACAATCACAACTGTTTCGCAAGTATGGAGTCGTTATGAAAGAAATGAGCGGCTCCAGATTCTCAGATAAGAAGAAAATAAGATTTCTTCTCTGATAAAAAAAGTTTCTATTATGCAACCGTTCAAATCTGAAACATTTCTTTGAAGATGGATTTTATCTGCCTGTGTTTGTGCACATTCTCACACATCCATCTTATAATCTTATAAACACCCAGCCCAACCCTAAAGCCGAAAGTGTGTTCACACCTCTGTTGGTTTGGCTTGAGGCTGATGGCGACACATCAGAGATGAGGTAACACCTGTGAAGTTGGCGAGCAATGTCGACACAGTAGAGCTGTTTAAAAGCTAATTGGGTTTCTTCAGGCATCCATATGCAGACTGAGTTGATGAGCGTGAACTTTTATTCATCATTACGCTTTTTATTCTCGAGCCCGACTGTGATACGGAGACTAAGACAGCATGAAGTCCAAGATGGTGTGTTATCTGATGATTGTGTTGTGCATCAGTGCCCATGCAACTGTAAGTACAAAACTGTTAAGCACTGCTTTGTTTACTTGAAGTTGTGCAAATTATTGAACATTTTTCTGTTAAATGTTGAAGTGAAATAATTCTTCCCTTTGTGAATTTAGAAGAGGTGCCATGGAAAGCACAGTGATAGCAGTGAGTCGGACAGTAAGGAGGTAATTAATGCAAATGACTTTTGATTTAGGTCAGTTTTAGTATTTATCGGTATTGTCTAAATTTCTTTTTTTTTTTTTATTTGTTTGTTTGTTTTTGCTTCAGGAGAACTTAATAAATCTGCCTTCACTTATCTGCACTCTGTTTCCGACTCTGTGTTCACAAACGACTACGGCAACAACAACAACAACAAAAACAACAACAACAGCCGCCACAAAGACAACAACAAAGGCAATCACGATTCCTGTCACCCCCCGAGGAGACAATTGATAAGCTACAGCTTCTCAAATGAATCCAACAGGAGGAATATTTAGCAATATGGGAAGAATTTAATTACTTTGATTTGCAATAAGATCAATAACTGGTGTTTTATTTTGGTGAAGCTATTGGCAAAACCAGAATCGAATGGCTTATGTAAAAACGAATGTATTAGATAGAACTAGCTAAAATTTCATTGTTTCTTGTGCGTCTGTTCCATTCCTATTATATTTTGCTTATTGCACTTATTTTAACTTTTTGTTTTGTCTTTCCATGTAAAGTCTTGATAATGTTTGTCCATTTGGTGAAAAGCACCATGTGCAGGCTGGTCCCACCAACGAGAAGACTGACAACTCACCAGTGTAACATCCACTCAGTAAACTCACACAGACAAGCCTGAATGCTGACTGCTTAAGAAAAGGGATGAGTGTAAGCTGCTAACAGCCAGACTCTGCCAAGTCTGTTGTACTGAATCACCCTCCTGATCAACACTTTGATTCATTATTCTGCACTGCTGATTCCAAAGACTTTGACTGAAATACATTATATGTGTTTTTCTAATTAATTACTTTGTGTTTGATGTAATTTGATTTGCCTAAACACTGTATTATCAAAAATCCTGATTATGAATGTACTTTTTCTTTATTTTTTTTAATCTTCATAATTTTTCTGAACTCATATATTTTTTTAAAATTATGCCTGATCTTTTGTGTGCTGCAGGTGAAATGTTATGGTTCTAATGAAATCAAATAAAAATGAACAAGATATGTGCAAAGATAAAATTTAGTGATAGTTTTTATATGAACATTAAATGATAAATCAAATGAGAATGCGATATCCTTTGAAAGATTTCTTAGTTTTCTCATTGATCTCACTGACTACGAGCTCAAGAAGCTCCATGTTCTCTGCTCTGCTAGTATCATATCAACAGGAAATGGTGTAAATCCAGAGATTTACAGAAACACAAGCAGTAAGTTCCTGATCATGCACGCTCAGTCAGTCACACAGTTTCCCCTTTCCAATCATAGAAGAAATGCTAAAACAAAAACACACTAGAAGTTCACAGTCTGACATTGTGTTTATTGACTGTCAGTTATATTTCGCCACACGTGTTGCTTATTTATTTGTTTGTTTATGTAATTTAAATGAATATTTCATCATTCAAAAATTTTGAATGAAAGGTATTGTGTAGTTCTTCTCTAAAATGTCAATTCACTAAACAGCAAACAAACATCAATCAGCCGTCAGGCAATGTGTGTATATAAAAATAATAATAAAAAAAGAAATATCTTAGTGATGACGCAGCACTATACTGTTTCAATATACTTCAAATATAATGATAGACCATTATATTTTATTTTTCTAAAAAGTAAAAAGTGAGCCGCTCTCTTTGGTTTCTTTAGATTTGTTCCATAAACAGAAATGCAAATTTCAATTTATTTTGTTTTTCTAAGGGTGATGTGGTATAATGTGATTCTAATATTTAAATGGCAATAAATATACACGATTTTTGTGTTTAATGTACAGAGATACTTTAGATTTTCATCATTTCTACTGCAAAGCCACAAATTTAAAACTTTTGAGTGTCCTTGCAGTCACTGTATTGGCTCATCTGCATTTTACAGGAATTTAAAAGACCATGCACCTCATAATGAATTTAGAATTGGATTTGGATGAGTCAGCCATAACTCATCCTGCTTAAGCAACTTCAGAAAAGCTAACTTTTCTCATGCTTTTTTGCCCATGTCACACATATAGCATACATAATTAAGGATAATTACAGCAGCCAGACAGTGACATCAGCCACACCCACAGCTGTCCTGAGTATCAGGAAACAACACTGTCTGAACTCTTCGCTGGTTGTTTACACATTTCTATAGACGTTACACCATCATAATTGAAAGAAAACTTGCAATTCAGTTCATTCAGGAGAATTTGTGTGGTTTCCAGCTCACTGCTTCATTCACAGGAGATAATTAGGTGGATTGTGAGCTTTTCATTCTGTGCTGTGATTGGTCATTTCAGCTTCTGACAGATGCATAAGTGTCTGCTCCCGTCCTTTCACTTTCAGTCGATTTATTTGGCTCCATGGTGACATTACTCAAACACTTCCAGTGTCTGAAAAGGAAGTACTGAGAGCAAAAGTCGCCTCACTTTGTTCGTAAAAATGTTCATCGTATTTCTGCTTTCATGTTTGGCTATAATAGTAACTGCAATACCGGTAAGAAATAATAATGATAATAATAAAATGCTAGCTTATTATCAAAAGCTTAATTAAACATACTACATCTAATTATTTTTCTTTGACAGGTTAGTCCAAGTACTCACCCTTTGCAGCAGTCACAGAAGGGAATCAATCATGGAAGTCAACCTGTTGATGCCACAATCAGAAAACCTGAGGCTCAGATGGACCCATCTCTTCCTCACAGCTTGGACCAACCACAGCCTGGAAATCCCCAGCAGCTGGATCAACAGGCCAACAACCAACAACAGGCCAACAACCAACATTCATTACAGCATTACGCATTGTTTCCACAAGGGGGCAGTCCAGTGATGCTGCCCCTTCCTCAGGGTGTCGCTGGATTTCTACCGCCTAACCAGCTGACCCTTGCTCAGCAGCCTCTGGTAAGAAATAAAAACGTTTACAATACAATTTGGATTGAAGACGGTTTCTGATTTTCTGCCTTGTAAATTTGGAACAATAAATCCCAATGGTGTCTGTGTTCTTTCCATTTCTCTAATTAGATTTTTCCATCGTATGGATTCATGCCTGTATTCCCCTCACCCTATAGCAATCAGCTGGTAAGATACTATTAGCAAACACGCAGGTTGTGCCTTCAGCAATATCCCACACATAGTTTAAAGTATTGCATGTGCGCACCATAGATCGAAGTTCAGAAAAAAATTCCCAGCACAACTTACTGTAGCTTGAAAGATTCCCCCTGTGGGTGTCTTGAACAGTTTTCAACAGTTTAATGAAAGTTTTTTCCCCCTCTTTCAAGTGCTCTCAAAGGAAACCAGAGACAACCTCAAACTCTCTCACCAGAGACAGTGTGTTGTGCAAATACAGACATCTGTCTCTAAACATAATTACTGGTTGATTTACGATGCCGAGACAGCAACTAACATTTTAATGCTGCAAGTGCTGATTATTTAACCTCCTAATTCAGAGTAATGTAGTACTGTTCAAGTCTTTGTGGACTCAGTGCACAAGTCATGAACACAAATTAAACATTGCATGCATTTTCTCTCCCGCAAAGTTCTCCCCATATGGATTCCCGAAGATTTCTGAGTCTCCCCTCCCTCAAACTCCAATAAATCAGCTCACCAACGGTCCTGTGCTGCCAGCAGAAAATGCTGCAGGGGCAGCTGCAGGGGCAGCTGCACCTTCCGTAGCTGCAGCTCAACAAACACAACAGGTTCCTTAATTTGACATGACTGATACCATGAAGTAATAAATATTGACTTTATTGGAAGTAAAAAGTGGAACTGCATGATCAGACTGTCAAACTCTCTTTCACAGAATCCCCCAGTCGTGTACATGCTCCAGCAACCTATGGTAGATATGAATTGGTGTTTTTATGGATGATGAAACAGCCTTTGTTCCTTCACAATTTTTGCCAGGTCATTTTTCATCTCAAATGAGCTGTCATTGCTTTCTAGAATCCCTCACTTGGAGGTCTTAGCTCAGAGGAACTGGAGGTAAATCAGCCAAGATTTTTGTCTGACTCAACATGTGCAAACACTTTGTTTCAGTGAACTTGATGATCCCAAATCCTAAAATTGCTTCCCCTTCCATGTGTCTTATATTATCTATACATTATTCTCTGTTTCAGACAGCAGCAAAACTAAGCCAGCTGGGTATGTTTATGCCCACCATGCTTGCGAACCTTCCTGCTGGAGCAGCAGCTGTTCCGGCGCAGAGTCAGTTCGCCGGAATCACAAATCCAGACCAACGGGCTGCCGGACAAACTGCAGGGACCTCAGCTTCTGGAGCCCAACCATTACAGGCTCTGCCTTGCTCTGGATCACAGCTGAATGCTAACGACCCGCTCGCAGGTCTGAAAAGAGCAGGGCCTGAAACTCCCTCAGTCTGATCAGCGGCTCAACCCAAACTCCGGCCCACACAGAGAAACCTGGCTTCAAAAACTGCCGCAGCTACTAAAACTTACTTATGATGTTTTAAAATATCAACTGCAAAGTAAAAGACTAGCAATTTATCACTAGGGTGTCTTTAGAATATGCCTAACCATTGTTGGTATTTTTTGCCTTCAGTGTGGTGTTTTTATATATAATGTTAAATAAAAAAGACAATCAGAGGCTGACTCTGTCTTTCAATGCTGTCCTGTGTGCTACTATTTCTTCAATCTGCTTTCATTTAGTTTCCACATTACATCATTATGTCAGAATTTGATTGGGTGAACACCAATACTACTTCCACGTGTTGCAAAATTCACAAGAAGTATTAAAAAAGTTGTTCTTTAAATGGAGTCCTTTATTTGTTCTTGTAGCTCCAGAAGTTTAACTCCCTTTTGAAATGAAAAGAGAAGAAAATGATGTTTCTTTAACTCCTTCTCTCAGTTAGTAGCAAGCTGTTAATACAGATTGTGCCTGGTGCTTAGCAGAAGGGCCACAGATGGTTTTTACAGGATTTTCTGTAAAACATTTTGTCTGGTGGAATTAAAAGCCTGAAGCTTTATTTGGTAGCTAGTTTTGAGAACCTTTCCTGACTTACTAACAATTTGTCTTGTTAGAACCATAAAACCTCTATTTATTTTTCTGGGACTGTACATTATTGACCAATGCAAGGTGGACCCTATTTCTGAAGGAGAAAAAGGAGAAATGATCTTACTGGACTCTCTGAGATGTCAAAAAGTTTGGTTAATGTTTTCTACTCATCTTTATCAACTTTATCGCTGGTGAATTTCTTGTTCTTTGATGCTTTTTTCACAAATGTTTTCTAACAAACATTTGAGGACTAGGAGCATTTTCATTAGGGTGTCCCAAAGTAAATTGAGGAATACACACCTTTTCAGTTGTTTAATGATCTACACATAAAATAATGTGCAAACCATGTATTATTTTCCTTTAATGTTCCAGTTGTGCTCTACTTGTGTTTGTGCTTCATTTAACGTCTCAGTTGAACCCATTAGAGGTTTTGGCTGAAATGAGACAAAATGATACATTTGTAAGGTATTGTAAATTTAAATGATCAAACTAAACACTACTTGAAACTGGCAGAGTAAATCATTTCTTGGCTAATAATAATTGATGTCTCATTTTTGTTAACCCAGTTTCATCTTTTGTCACATTTTGTGAGCTGAAAGTTTCATTACAGACCTCTGTGTCAGTGGATGATGGGGCATCACCCTCAGCAGGCCTCACCTCAAGTCTTCCTTCAGTTCCAGTCCTGGTTGGAGGTTAAACCTCTGTGGAGTTTCATGATCTTCTTGCATGTCTATTAGTTTGTCCCAGATAAACTTTGGTTTCCCCCACAGTGTGAAACCAAACAAATTAGCTTAGTTGGCAACTCAAAATTTACCGTAGGAGAGAATTTCAATGTGTGTGTTGGTTTGTTTTGAAAATCTCTATGGCGACTGAGCAATGGACCTGTCTGGGATTTCTATGACCTGTTGCCCATTTACCGTCAGTATAATACTCTGAGTAGTCCAAAACAGATACAGCGGACTGATGAATGAGACGTACATAGATGGGCCTGCGCATCATAAATGTATATCTTAAACAGACTTTATTGAGTGACATATGTATATTGTGGTTGTGTAGACTTGATCAGTCTTATAGGAAACATATATTTTCCTAAATAAAAGGTTGTAGGTTCTAATCCTGGTCTAAGCTCTTGGTGCCTGGATTTTGCTTGTTCTCTCCAAACACGTATGAGTTCTCTCTGGGTCATCTGAGTTTTTATGATGTTTGAAGACTTGTCAATTTATTTACAATGGTTTTCTTTTTAAACACTGTATCATTGTCAATAATTTCCATTAGTTTTTTACAGAAAAAATACAGAGATATTTAAGAAAAATAAAAATGTTTACATATTAGAAACATATTTTCACACTTGGGTCTTGGGTTTACTGGGTTCTTGCACTTCTGTACCTCATAAATTCTGCTGCTGAAGGATCATGTGTCATAAATGTGTGCTTCAAGCCAAAAATGTGTTAAAGGGGTTTCTCCCAGAGACAGAACTGTCAGTGATGTGATCATAAAATTAAAACTCTTTGGCTAAAGACCAATGCCTGTCAAAAGTTTGCAAGGTCTTTGTTTTGTCAGCAAATAAATAGGAGCAGATCTCCCTCTGCTCATCACACATCCTTCTTCAAGAATACTTCTGTACTCACAAGTGGACGGACAGGAAAGGTAAATCTCTTAAAATTAAATAGAATTACTGAAGGATTTGTTGCATGATGTCTATATTTTATTCTTTTATAAGATCTATATTGAATATACTAGCATGGAATAATCCAGAAATAATTGTTTCCACAGCTTAATTCAAAATGAAGCTCCTTCTGCTAGCAGCCTGCATCATTGGGATGGCTTTCAGTGCTCCTGTAAGGGAAACTCACATTTGTTCCTCAAATTTGTTTTGTATTTTTGACATAAAACTTTTGCAGCACAAGCAACTAAAAATCCAGTTACAAGGAGCAGTACCTCGTCTTAAAGGAATGATTTTCGATCATTTTCTTGCTAATGTCTAAATGACTTTTTTTCTTAGCATTTTAGCTCAACTATTTTTGATTTGCATAGTAATGAGCCTGCATAAATATGTGTATGAATTTCCCACAAAACAGCCTCAGATGTACATGGAGTTTGACCTCCACCATGCCCCTCCTCAGGTAAAAACAACAACAAAAATGCTTTGCAGCAGCTGCAGTGAAGGTTTTCCTTCCTTTCCAAATGATCCAGTGGTGTGAAGGTTAATATTGTGGATCTTTTCTTCACAGGCGGCCCAAGCAATCCCTGCTGGAGCCCCAGTGGGGTCCCTGGAAGTTGTAAGAACAACATGTTATTATTTCATCCTTTCAACACACATCTATAGCCGGCAATTACTCTTTTATGTGATAATTGTGGCTATTTCCCATTTCAGCTGCTCCCAGTTAACAACCAGAGGCAATATGTTGGAGGACCAGTAAGTGACATTTTAAAGCTGGATATTAACAGAGACACATTTGTACTTTGTAGATAGAATTGTGGAGGAAAAGAAGTTTGAATAAAAATCTAAGTAAAGGTTTGGTTGTTCTTGCATTGCTGTGGATTAACTGCACATCATTTTAATCCCTAAATGAATTTTCTCTGGAAGGTCCAAGGATTCATCAAGCAGGAGATCCACCGGGCAGATGGCAAAGACGATGAGATTGTAAGTGCTTTTAACATCTTCCTGATTGAAAGCTGTTGCAGAATGTTTGTTGTCGTACTCATCTCATTTTATTGCCGTCCATTTCAGTACTACCCCTTTGGGTTTGACCAGCCAGCTCCAGCTGCTGCCCCTGCAGCCCCTGCTGCCCCTGCTGCCCCTGCAGCCCCTGCTGCCCCTGCTGCTCCTGCTGCTCCTGTAGCACCAGTTGCTCCTGTTGTTATCGTCGCTGCACCTGTAAGAGCTATTTAAGTATTCTATATCGACTTTACATCTGAATGGTTTCACATGTTTTGATAACAGCAGAAGGAGACATTTTTAAAGAGATGGAGAGGCGAGTAAATTCATTCAACTAAATTATTTTTGCCTGGGAAAAAAAAGCCAATTTTTAGCTGAGCTTGCATCCTCCTTGCTGATTGGCTCATGACAAGCCTCTGTGATTTCAGGTTGCCAAACCCAGTGATGATGACGAGGAAGATGACTAAAAAGGTCTGAGTCAGCAGTAGTTGTGCTCATGTGTGCAGAAAGAGGTAAGATGCACACAGGCAACTTAAGAAAGAAAAAGACAGTTTATACAATGAACTCTTAATGAAACGTTTGTGTTATAAGTCTTAATTATTTTCACAGCTGACTTAGTTTGTTTATTTTTTCTTTTAAGATGAGGAAACCAGGAACCAGCTCAGAGGAATAGAAACCAGACAACAATGATGCTCCTTTTAGCCTCTAACAAATTTGGTGCTACACATTATGGACATCATTCCAGTCCAGATGGTGCTTTGTTTTCTTTCTCAACAAAATAAAAAATATAATGTGACGAAATGACAATTAGTGGCTTGCTGTGAAATATGATTGTCCTATTTTCTAATATTCCTCTTTGTGATCTTTCTATTAGGAAGCTCAGATAATAAATGAAATGAACGCATTAATCAGTGTCCTTGTGTTGTTTTGTCTTGTACAAATAACTACATATAGGAAAATAAGAAAGTAATAATATCAATTAGTTCTTAAATATTCCACTTAAAAAGGGTTTTGCATGTAACAACTTTGATTTTTCTTTAAGAATTTTATATCGTTTTATTAAAACACAATTTTTGTTTGATGAGATTAATAATTTAGCAAGTCTTTGTGTTCAGACAACATTGTAGATATTAAATTGTATCTAATCACTATTTACTATATTACATAATATATTTTAGGAATATAGAGAATACGGGTGACATACGTAGAGACATGTTTAACATGTTTTGACTAAACAAGTCTTCTACTCTCATGGTAAACGGCTCGTCTCTCATAAAACGTTTCACTGTAAATCTTCTTCCGTTGTTGTATCTCAGAAACGACACTGCTGATTGATAAAACGTCATAAAAGTGAGTTTCAGGTTAATAAGGAGTAGGAATGTTGGCTGTCAGTGTTGTAACCATAAATAATAAATCTTTGACTTATCTCCAAACAACCGTCAAGTGTTAACACATCTGTTTTATTTATCATGTTATAAGTAGAAGCAGCTCTGCAGTCAATCAAATTGTAGCCCGAGGATCAATATTCTGGAGAATATAAATAGTGCCACATATGGTGTTTAAAGCTAGTCATCCCTTGGATCTTTTACCCCAATAAAGATCAACAAAATATGGATTTGTTGACAAGAAAAGAAAACAAACAAACAAAAAAAGCAAAGAAATCTCTTTAATGTCAAAGTATAAACAGAATACTACAAAAAAATAAAATACAAATAAAACTGTTGCATAATAACTAAAAAAAGCTTATTCTTGTTTTGTTTCATTTTTCCTCCTAAAAATACTTTCTAGAAACCAAATACACAGAACAAATAAAACAACACACTAATACAGATGTATGTAACACTATTTAAAGTTTGTGTAAACTGCAGTTTACACTGCAGGCGCAGCTGGAACTTCTTGTATCAATCATAATTTGCCATGAAAACTGCAGAGGTTTTATCTCGATTCTGATTTCTTCATATCTCATGAGCAACAACTCTGCAACATCTTACTTACAGTAATTCTAAATCACATAAAATACACTGATTTGTATAAAACTATAAAATCCAATGCTCACTAAGGGCGAGTGCAGGTTGAGGTGAGTGAAGATGCTAAGCCAGCCACTGTGTAATCAAACTGACTCTACTATTATTCAGATAGTGGATTGGGCCACTGGTCATTTAGTTAAGCTGTGGGCCAGACACCTGATCTGTACTCCCTCATTGGGTGACTTCATTCCCTTCGACTGTAATTAACTGTTTGGTGAAGGGACACCCTATAAAAGTCAAACCTGCTCTTTCTGAGCTGCAACACAATCATTTAGCATCACCTCATCCTCTGAGTTCAACATTTCATCTTCTCTCTGGTTTGTTTTTATTGCAGTGGGTGAGTACATGTATACCTGGCTAGCAGAAACCAACCATCCGGTGTGACTTTCATAGATTTTACAACTGTGAATGTTGTGTTTTCAGGGCAAAAATGAAAGCAGTCTTCCTGTGCCTATGTTTGGCTGGCACTGCCTGTGCTGGGCCCGTAAGTCTTAGATTTTATTTTAAACAGCAAAAACTTTAAGACTACCACACAAAATGTCCTGCTGTCATTTCTCTAAATGTTTCTGCTTCTGCATTTAGTTTCAATACTTGCCACGTTACACAGGATCGAGCCCCCGGGGTCCAGCGACACAGGTAAACAGAAATACTGTGTTTGTTATTTAGTTTGTTAAACTCTTCCTCCTTAGTTTTATCTAACATGCTTGATTAAACTTTAAGAAAATAAATATCGAAGTTTAATTTTTACCAATGAAAGTTTTTTTTCTCCAACTTTCATCCAGATGAAACCACCTTTCGCCGGTGGTTTCCCACAACCTGGAGGCCTGGGAGCTTATAGTGTGGAGTTTGTAGGTCCCAATTCTTTAATGTTATGTTTCCCTTTAACTGTAAAAATCAAGTTATCAGATTTTTACTTACAGCATGTATGTGTATTTTGTGTGTTTTACCAAGCTTCCATACATGTTTGGTGCTGGTGCAGCTGGAACAAATCAAGGACAAGTAAGAGTTTTCTCACATGAACCTAGATGTGCTAATCTATGACGACTGCTTTTACTTTTCACTGATTTTGTTTCAACAGACTTTCCCCCAGTACGGTTTCATCAAGTACTCCATCCCTCAGCCTCCTGGCAGACAGAGCGTTGAAGTTGTATGTGCTGATCTGTTAGTTTTTTTATTATGTGTGGCATACAGTGCGACTATTAACATTTTTGTGGTTTTGTGGTTTTATGTTGGCAGTTCTACCCTTTTGACTTCGCTAAGAACCAGGTAAATATTTTGGGTAACTTAATGAATCCTTACAAACCTAATAATATGTATAGTGCATGATTCTAAAAGCAGGTTTATTTTTGCTTCAGATAATTCAGAACAGTGCTCCTGTGCCAAGTGGGCCCAGTCTGGGAAATGTAAAAGATTTTTTTATTATTTGATTTTTCCTGTTACTCTCAAAATAGACATCATAAACATAAATTTTATGTGCTTTTTTTCAGTTACCCCCATTTAGATTTCCTCCTCAAGGAATTCCCCAGCAACCAGTGAATGTGAGAACAGAGTATTAGTAATATGCATTTTATAATGTTTCTCAATATTTTGCTTCACATGTATTTTATTTTATTTTATTTATTTTTTTCTCGTAGATGCCAGCTTTTGATGTCAATGCACAACCATCGCAGGATCCATTGCAGCAACTACAGCAGGACAAACCTGTGCAAACAAGCCAGGTGACCAAATTATAAATCACTTCACTAATTAACTTTGCACAAAAAATGTCACAAATATGCATGAAAAAATAATTGGATGATATTTTTCTGTTTTCAGGCACCTGATAAAGTGTGAATGAGTGAACGACGTCAATCATGTAAAACTGAAGAATCATCTTGAAGTAACATTTTAGAACATTAGCAAACTATGTTGATAACCTACCTGAGAAGACTTTAAATTAATTTTTAATAACAATAGCTGTTTTAGAACTACTGACTGTGATACCATGTTACTCCCAGCATGCTGCATTTTCACAGTGTCTATGTTTTTTCCTTTTCTCTTCTCACTGTTGTTCTCTTTTTAAAAATAAAAAGTTTTAAGCAAATCCCTGTGAATCATGTTCTTTATTTGGAGAGTTAATCTAAACATTATAACACATTATAACACATAATTGATCTAAAATATTCCTTTTTAGTTATATGTTGAAATGTAAAAATGTTGTCCTCCAGGAAAATAAACCTCCATCCCTCTCTGAAGTTTTTTTCTGCATCTTGCTGTGTTTTTTTCAGGCCTTGCCTTTTATTATGCCCCTTGCCATCAACTGTGACAAACTCCCTGCCCCTGCTTTAGAAAAACATTCCCTCAGGGGTGTTAAGGGTGAAAATCAGAATTAGTTTTTAAATGCTTGATTTGTTCAAAGCTTGAGATGTTGCTTAATACCCTAACTTTATAGGGTATAACACTATTGATAGTACAGTACTTTATATTACTCCACTTTTAAAGTACTGAAAAATACTCTGCTACCACCCATTAACTACCTGATCACTGTCCAGCTGTTCTCTAACAAACCTCTGAGGCCATTTAAGAACGTCTGTGTTTACACTGAGATCAAATTACACACAGGTGAATTTACTGATTTGGTGTTTTCTGAAGTCAACTGGAATTATTATTATTTTTATTATTTTTATTTTTTTTTCCCCACCAGGGGGTCTTTTTGTGGGCTCTAGTGTCCCTTTTTATCATAGTAGGCTGACAGGAAAGGGGGAAGAACAGGGGGGAAGACATGCGGCAAATGTCGTTGGGTCCGGGAATCGAACCCGCGACGGCCGCGTCGAGGACTGAAGGCCTCCAAACACGCTAACCTCTACGCCACCGGAGCACACCCCAACTGGAATTATTTTGGGGGTGGTTACTAGAGTAAAGGGGGCTGAATACAAATACGTGCCACACTTGACAGATTTGCATTTATAAATAAATATTTAAAATCATCACTTCACTGTCCTTATATTTGTCTGATACTGTTCTAGTCTAATTGAAGTTTTTGGCTGTGACATGACGAAATGTTGAAAAACTCAACTGGTGTGGACACTTTTGTAGGATGGATTAGGTTAACATATAATACTTACTTAAAAAGGTGTCATTCTTATTCACTTTTTTCTATTTAGAAGTTTGAAAACAAAAAATCTGTTGCCAAAAATGACTCTCACCAAAAAGGTTTATTGGAATCTATTGAATAAACAGAAAACAAGTCAAATTTGTGATGTGGAAACAAAGGAAATTTATCACGTCAAAATAACATCATGCTCTTAAAAGACTGAAACTATTCTAAACATGGTATGTTCAATACAGCAGAAGCATATTGGACATCTTGTGTGCTGCAGGATGTCACACTTAATATAAACAGCTTCAGTGGTTTAGCAGATTTCCCCACTGTGAAATTTTACTGTTATAAAAACGAAACACCACCAAGGGAAAAATCCATCAAATAACTGGCCCCCTGGGGACGAAAGCCTGTTGCAACTCGACTTTAAAGCTTACCTCTTAAAACGCAACAACAAAAGAGACAGGCGCCATCCACTCACGCTACTCTGTCTCTTCTTTACATGTTTTCTGTCCTGGAACATCATAAACATCTGTCAGCAGGGAGAGCGGAAGTGTTAAAAGCTCATTGGAAACACTTTATTATTTGCCCAAAGTGGTTCCTCTTCTGTTTAGGGATTTGTTATTGAAATATAAAGTAACATGATAGAATTAAACAATAAAAAAAGAAAAGCGGAGTGGAAAAATTGGTAATCCAAACCCTTTACCCCAGATCTCTCCCTTACACAACCCCAACAATCCAACAGGTTGCATATTCCTGTTAAACATATATATTTACATTATTTCAACTGTGACACTGAGAAATATTGTTCAAAATTACAGATACAATGAACAAAAAATGGAAAAAATATTAGCTTGAGAGCCGTTCTACACATAAAGATATAAAATTTAATGTAATTATGACAATTTATGTCCCACTTCACTTAGCATCCTAAACGAAACATGCATCAAAAAAGACAAATAATGATAATTACATGCTGTTGGATGCTCTGTGGAGCAAAGCAGAGTTTAATTAGGATGGTGAATTACAAGCATTCCTGTTTGAACAGACAACAATGTTCTCTTCACCTCATTAAACTCACAAAATAATCTCAGTGTGGCGTCACAGGAACAGAAGGGCTTTGAAGAACTAATGAAGTGATTGTTATCTGTCAGAGGAACTCATTATCTCAGCAGATTTCAGTCAGGACTGTCTGGGATGAAGTTTGACAGATTATACACAGTAAATCTTAGACTATCTGATCTGAAACAAAAACAAAAAAAAAAAAATAAAGTAAAAATGAAGACCTCCAAAGCTAATTTTTTTTTCTTCTAAACCACAAATGTTTCTTTAACATTTGTGGGAAAAACAAACTCCTCAGATGTTGACTATTTCTGCTAAACAAGTGGTTTTATTTAAAAACCCAAAGATACACATGGATTATCACTGAATGTCACTACAAGAGACCAGCCCTTTGACCATCCATCCATCCATCCATTTTCTTTACACCCTTCTTCCTTAAATGGGGTCGGGAGGGTTGCTGGTGCCTATCTCCAGCTGCGTCCCGGGCGAGAGGCGGGGTTCACCCTGGACAGGTCGCCAGTCTGTCGCAGGGCAACACAGAAAACAGACAGGACACACAACCATTCACACCTAGGGAGAATTTAGAGAAACCAATTAACCTAACAGTCATGTTTTTGGACTGTGGGAGGAAGCCGGAGAACCCGGAGAGAACCCACCATGCACAGGGAGAACATGCAAACTCCATGCAGAAAGACCCCGGAACGGGAATCGAACCCAGGACCTTCTTGCTGCAAGGCAACAGCTCTACCAACTGCACCACTGTGCAGCCCGCCTTTTGACCAGTGGATTATAAATACGTTAACTTCCACTAAATACAAGAATCAACAGTTTTCCATTTTATGCTTTGCTTACTATTTTGGGATAAGATTATTTTATTCCTTTCACTACAAAGGCTGGGACTGGTTTTAATTAAGGTTTGACATGTCTCAGGATTTTTAAGGGCTTGTTAACGGGTGACTTGATTTCACACCAGTTTCCACAGTGCAGCCAGATTTTAATATTGTTCATGTGCAGCAATTTGTGTGACATAAAGTTAGCAACATTTTATAACAGCCCTGCTGCCTGTGAAAATGTGGTAATTGTTCTGATTCTGTCTTATGGATATTTTTGATAACATTGACTAGAACATTGTAATAAAAATGATTTTATTGCTTAAAGACTGCAGTCTTTAAGCAGTCTTTGCATTAAAGACTGCTCTAGATTTGTTTGTACTAAGGCAATCATCTATTCATAAATTTGTACTCTATTACGTAGCCATCTGGATGAAGAACTTTTTAGTTTCTATATTAAATATTCACAGTGCATCCAGAAAGTATTTTATAAAAATACAAAAATGATAGTAGCAATGATAGAAAACAGAAAACCAAGCGATCCCACATTTTCACAGCCTTTCCTTAAAACGTTTTACATTCACCTTTGGCAGCAACTACAGTCTTGTCTTTTTGAATATGATGCTATAAGCTTATCTCACCTCTCTTTAGGGAGTTTCACCCATTCTTCTTTGCAGTTCTTCTCAAGCTCCATCAAGGTGGATGGGAGACGTCTCTGCAGCCATTAAAAAAACCTCTCTCTCATTAAATCCGTGAATTGTTGTGATGAGGACATTCCTTTTCCATAGATAGCTTGTGAAAGCATAAAAGGACATAAGCTTGTAAGGCTGTCTTGAAGACAGAAAGTCCCCAGTTGTCTATTAGATTTCTACATCTAAATTCAGCCTAACCCTCGTTAATTACAGTCCACTCAAATAGCTTCAGATTGGATTTTTGATTTTATTCTTAGACTGTGCAGAATTACTGTGCATTCCAGTTCTACACTTAAAAATGTCAGAACTACATTCTATTTGACTGAAGCTTATCTTTTAGATCTTACCCTGAAACATCTTTCAAGTACATGTTGACATATATCATTTTAATATTTATGAAACTACAAGAAACTTTAGTTTAGTTTACTGCTAGAACCAAAAGTTTTGTATTTCTCTTTAGAACCAAAAGTTTTGCAACCTGATTGTTTTTATTTTCTAATTTTACATGCTTTTATTTATCTTTTGGATATATATATTTTTTTACCTTTAATTATTTCTTCTGTTGTAGTTTGTTTTATGAATGGCTCATTGTTTTGTTTATTCTCACATTTTAAGTTCTGTTCTCTGTCTGGTACAGAACTTTATGTTATCTCAGTGCTTTAGAAGAACATTATAAAGAAAGTTGACTTCAGTTTATATTTCTCACTCAGTCTGTAATGCCCGTTTTCTATATGGCATCCCCCTCTTTCTACATTCTCCATATTTGGTCTTAGGGCAATAAAGAAAGTATGTTTGCACAGCATGTAATTAACAATAACAAGGGCCTCAGCCGCGCATACCTTTTTTTTTTTTGTTTTGACATGTAAGAATCTTCAAACACATAGCTATGCATGTTTTAGTGGATGTGATTGGCTATTAGAGGATATAAAGGGCATCCATGGGAGGCATAAAGTAGACCTCATTCCCTCTCTGACGAGGCACGTTTAGCGTTTTTGCAGCTCTAAGGAAAAAAAGGTGAGTTGAATTTTTATCACTGAGCTCATTGTTGATAGTTCTGAATTATATTGCAGATGATCTTCTATCAAACTATTTCTCAAATATATGTAATGATTCCACTGTTTTCATTTAAAGTGAAGTAAATGTTCTACATTCTTTTCTACACTTTTCTTTAACAGCCATCACAATGAAGCAGGTTTTAATCTTGCTGTGCCTTCTGGTCTCCACCTTTGCTGCCCCTGTAAGACTCGCCAGTCTCACTGTTTGATATACACTTATTTAACTCTTAAAGACTGTTGTTCTTCCAGACTAATTAATGTTTGTTCACATCCCTGCAAACTGTAGGCACCAGGCAGTGAGAGTAGTGAGGTAAGAGGATTCCTCTCCTCCTTTTCGGTTCCGATTTGGATCCGACTGCTTTGGTTTGTCATCAGCTAAGCAGCATGATGGGTATCTGAGAGGGAGGAATAATTGGCTTTGTTGTAGTTCATGTCTGGAGATGTCTGGTATTTTTCTGTATTTTTAGCAGGATGCAGCACACGCTAATGAGGCCCTGAGGTTGATGGAGATGTACAGGCTATACCAGCAGCAGGTGGGGGTAGACAAGGGACTTATTGACATTCTGTACAAATAAATATTAGTGGTTTGCTAATTTGTTTAGATAATGTGGCATTAGGCATCAACTTCAAGTGTGAATCTGCTATTTTTTTTGTTTTTTTCAGGGGCTTGCAAATCCCTTCCTTCCAGCTGCTGATGCTCCTGTAAGTTTAATCATATGAAAACTTTGCATAAACTAACAGATAACAAGCTAATGATAAATAAACAAAATGGATTTTGAGTTTTGATTTTGGATTTTTTGTTTTTTTTGGAAAGGCTAACTCAGCTGTTGCACCTGTGGTAAGTATGACAACAGCATTGTGCCATTTACATGCCAAGACTTTCCATTTGAAGAGAGAAAACAACGTTTATTTCAGGTGGCTGCTTTTCAAGCCCAGCTGGCTCCCGCCCCTGCAGAGGACGTCTCAGACGAGGAAACAGAGGTGCAGTTCAAGACTAAACTTTAAGCCAAATGTTTTGTGTTTTTAAGCGAGCTGCAACAGCGACTGTGTTCAACATTTTGCTGACTTTACTCTCATGTGTTTGTCAGTTGACAGTTTGTACTTTCAATGGAGACAAATCATAGGCGTAACTCATTGTGTGTTTTTCTCCACTTAGCCACAAAGTGAGTCAATATAAACATCCGAAAACTTAAAAAGCTAAACAATTCAGTAATTTCATATACAGCGAAGTCTAAAAACTTCGCTGTATATGAAGTTTTTAGACTTCATATACAGTCTAAAAACTGTATATGAAGTCAATACATTTTTGTGTGCACTTTCCCTGACTTAATGTGTGGCAACTTCATTTAGAATAATTTAAACATCTAATTCACGTCCCAACATTTTTGAACATTACCTTTTGCATTAATTTTCCTTTGCTCATTAAGTATTCCCCATATTTACTAAATATGGTGTGGCCTTGAGCGCTGCAGTTGGTAGAGTTGTTGCCTTGCAGCAAGAAGGTCCTGGGTTCGATTCCCAGCCTGGGGTCTTTCTGCATGGAGTTTGCATGTTCTCCCTGTGCATGCCGGGTTCTCTCCGGGTTCTCCGGCTTCCTCCCACAGTCCAAAAACATGACCGTCAGGTTAATTGGTCTCTCTAAATTCTCCCTAGGTGTGTGTGTGAGTTGTTGTGTGTCCTGTCTGTTTTCTGTGTTGCCCTGCGACAGACTGGCGACCTGTCCAGGGTGAACCCCGCCTCTCACCCAGAACGTAGCTGGAGATAGGAACCAGCAACCCTCCTGACTCCATTAGGGACAAGGGTGAACAGAAAATGGATGGATGGTGTGGCCTTGACACAGTTTTTTTTTGTTGTTTGTTTGTTTTTCTGTTAGGATGGGAACCCCGCTCCTAGAGTTGCAGTGCCCGGTGCTCCTGCTGCTCCTCTGAACTCTGACGAAGAGGAGGAAGCTGAGGAGACGGAGGCAGTTGAGGTTGAGCCAACTGTGGTGGACACGGCACCTGCAGATCCCACGGCAGCCCCGGCAGCAGCCCCGGCAGCTGCTGCTGAGCCTGAAGTGGTTGACATCCCCCCAGATGTTGCACCAGTTGATGGTGTTGTTGTTGCCGTGCCCCCTGTTGACATTGTTCCTGTGGACACAGCTGCTGAGGTGCCTGTCGATGTGGCCGGCCCCGTCGCTACTGATGTCAATGTTGTTGATGCTGCTGCAGCCACAGCGGCTGCTGAGGTTCTTGCTACACTGTAATTATCCACCTCTCCCTCGTCTGTGTTGTGTGTTTACAGAAAATTGGAGCTTGAAACACCCTTAGCTTACTTAGTTGTAGCTTCTTGAATGAACATTGGAAGAAACCACGACAAAAGAATAAGTAAAGATGTTGCTTGTCGACATCTAAGCCTAAATCTTGATGTGGATTATTTTTCTTTTGTCCCATTTTAACATTTCTTTCCTCAAAAAGAATTTTAATTGGTTTTAAATTCTTCAGCTGTGTCCACTGGGTGAGTGACAAAAGGTCAGAAAATGTTTTGTTTTTGTTTCTGTTATCCACATTTTATTGTTACAAATTAAAACAAATATTCCTGCTGAACACATGTTGCCATGTAAACTTTTTATCTGAGTCATAATGCTGTCTTTTCAGACTGCCGTACAATTGTGCCAGGCAATTTTGATTTGGAGTAAAAAAAAAAAAAGTCTCATATGGGGCTCCTCAATGTTTAATTTTGGGTTTAATTAATTATTCATATGAGGGAAAATCTGTACACTCCTCCATTTCTTACAAGACAAATCCGAATAAAATTTCTGTCTCACCACATGACTATGGTTAATTGATTTCATTATTTCTATTTCAAAAGCTTTTATATAAATTTATTACACAGAGTAATATCTTTCAAGCATATCTTTTTTTTTTTTAGTTATTTTGATGGTGAGGGCAATAAAAAGGACTTTAAATTCTGACATTTTAGGCTAAATAATGATGGTAGATGCTGCTAACTTGACAAATGTGAAACTGATACTGATGCCACTCATGTAGAAGATCAAATAGATGATTGCTAGAGCTGGCTAGCCATTATTGTAAGCTCCATGAGGAGATAAAGTGCAGCATAAAGCAGGAAACATGACCACCGTCTGGAGAGGATTGGAGGCACAAGGCTGTGAAATTTATAAGGCATGAGCTGCAGTTAGACTCTGAGCTTCGATGCACTTCACTGACTAGAAATGCCGAGCCTCAGCTGATACAATACAAAACCCTTCATTACACGCTCTACACGGGATAAAGGATGCTCCAAATGAGATTCCCACTTACCAACACATCTACAAACTACATGGACGATGCAGTTTGGAGAGACAGGCTCTCTTTCCATTTATGGTTTTTGGTCACAGGTATGTAAAGACTTGTCAAAATGCCTAAGTACCCTGTCAAAGGTGTTCCTTACTTTTCCTTCTTGGGGACATCACAAAAGTAGATTTGGGAATAAATAGTCACACCCTTCTTGTGTTGCATAAAAATAGCTGAGGAACTGGAAATAAAATTAAAAATGAATTTTTAATATATTTTTTTAAAACTTTAGTCAGATGTTGTCGCTGTGGAGATAATGTCTGATTTTAGGAAAATCCAGCAGAGGAAATTTAAATTGGTTTGGTCTCCAGTAACAAGGAAGCCATCACAGGATCAAGTCAACCTTTGTCACATGTTTTTTTTTTTTCTTTCTCTCACGACCTGCTTTCCTTTCTGACTACTGTCAAAGAGAAGGCCATGAGAGAAGGCCATTTTTCTAAAGAAAACCTCCACAAAACAAACCAAAAGGAAACATTTTGAAATTACTTTGTATGAAAGTACTACGGAAATAAATTTGACCTTCTTCGTCTACGATAATTTGCAAACCTAAGCTCTCTTTCTGTGTTAAACTTTAAGAGAAATAAAATTCTAATAAGCACTTCAGGTTTCTGATTTTAAACACAATATTTACTGAGAATAAGCTGCAGGAATCAGACTTGCCAACAGGGTGAGCCACTCTACCACAGGAAGGCCACCATGTACTCCCAGCTTTCTGCGCTGCCAGAGTTCAGCTTCAACTTTACTCCACCATTCTTATGCATTTAAAGGGGGCAGATCAATCTGATCTGAAATCTGTTCTGCTGGTGCCGGTCTAATAGGATCAGGCCAGGATATGTCTGAGAATGCTGACCAAGCAGCAGGGGTGTGTGTGCGTGTGTGTGAGCTCACTGCAAGTCTAAATCCTGTGCTATTTCACAAATGGCAGGAACATTAATGATATTTGCAAATTATAAAAATGAGAACTGGACTGACACAGAAATGGCTTAGGTATCGTCCAATCATCTAACTTCATTTTCTCAAAGCTTGACTGACAAGTGAACAACCTAAGATGGTGTCTTTCCTTTTCTCAGCTAACTCTAATCCCCAAATCCTTGTGAGGGTCACTCAGACTCACTGGCACTCATTCAGACTTTCAAATTCAGAGCTATCACTTTTTATCTATGTCTTGACACTAATAATAGTTTTATTACATGACTTATGTTCTTTTTTAGAGTGAAAAGGAAGTTAAAAAAGGATTAAGAGAAATGGACTTAATAAATTAAGGACTGGAAAAGGTAAGATCAGCTATATTTGACTACATGCTAAATTATTATGGACTACATTAAATGAAACATTTTAGTACTACAAATCTACACTGCACTGGCACAATATTAATGATTAATTTGTCTTTTCTGATTTGTTTAATGTTATTTTTTGTGGCCAAACACAAAATTGAGTCAGACAAGATTTTACTGAAATATTAAAGATAGTCATGCAGAGTCAGAATCCCGACCAATTTATCATCACAAACATTGGAAAGGAGTAAAATGATACATACAAAACAATCAACATGCAAATTCTCTGTTTTGTTTTGTGCATTATTTATGAGCATAGATGCAATCTTGTAATTTGAAGTTCTCTGCTGCATAAGTCTGTGAAGGAAACCCATCCTGCTGTTTTGTGCTGCTTCATAAATGTGTTATTAAAAATCCAACAGCAAAACAAGATACAGAGAAGTGTTTGACTGACAAGTCTCTGTGGTTTAAATTACTTTTAGAGGAATCTGAAAACCTGCCAGTCAATGCTTCCAGGCTTTATTTTGATCCTGATTTCCAAACACATAAATTTATAATTACAGGGTTATGTAAAAAATTATTAATGTGGTGAAATCGTATCATTTTTCTTCAAACTCCTGCTTGGTGTTCTCATTGTTTGATTGTATTTCACATACTGCTCCATTGAAGTGCAATGCTTTAAACGGGAATTAAATTAAAACCTCTTGAGGATTTTCAATTTTGTTGTGTTACAACTGCAAATCTTAACATACATCAGGTTTCAAAAGAGCATATTTTCTTCTATGCACTCAAAACTAGGTTGAGACTCCTTTTATGAATTGCAGCATGTGCAGCGTGGCATGGAGGTGATCCAACGATGGTTTTGTTGAGATGTAATGGAGGTCCAGGTTGCTTTGATAGTTGATTTGCATTGTTTGGTCAGGTGTTGTCTCTCATCTTCCTCTGGAAAAAGCTCCAGATTTGGCCAGTCTGCTGGTCATTCAAGCAGAGTAACACTATATTCACAGAACTAGTTTTTGATATATCTGGTACTACTGGCAGGTCCTTCTGGAAAATGAATTCAGAATCTTAGTAAAGCTTGACAGCAGAAGAGGCATAACTTAACGTTTCCTGGCTGAACTGGTTGTGTGTGGACCATTGTGGACCAGCAGCAGCTCATAACATGGCATCTCAAATCATGAACGGCTCTGGAAACTTCCCACTGGACTTCAAGCAACATGGATTCTGTGCCTCTCCTCTTCCTGCCGCCTCTGGGATCTTGATTTCCAGATAAAATGCTAATTTTCACCCCCCAAAAAATAGACACATTAAAGACAGATCTCCCACTGAAGTTGTTGATCTTTACATCTCCTCCTGAACCCTGTGTTGCTCCATCTTATAAAATGTGATAAACACGTCTATTGAGTTAAAGTTTGAGTAGGACATATTAAAGACAGATCTCCCACTGAAGTTGTTGATCTTTACATCTCCTCCTGAACCCTGTGTTGCTCCATCTTATAAAATGTTGTGAAAACACTTTAATGTTTAAGGTTAAAGTTTGAAAAAACAAAACCTCTCTGTGTGAAAGTCACTGCGTTTTTGTTTTTTGATAAATTTGGAATGAGGTTAAGTCAAAGCTCTGTGAGAAGCTTTAAGCAAACATTGAGATTAATGTATTTATTAAAAGTAGATAGAAGTATTATTTATCAGTCTACAGAGACTAACCTTTATTCTCCCTTAGCTTTCCTTTAAGAACTTGCAGCTGTTTAATTTGTTCTTTCCTTCGCCACTGGCGTAGATGTAAGACACCATTTTGGATCCCTTCGTCTTGAGAACGTAATCTCAAATCCAACACTTTCTGGGTAGTGTTACATTTCCACCCTGCTTCAGTTTCTAGCCATGTAGAACAACTGTGGGGCTTTTCTTACTCTGACATTCAAAAGTCCATTAGCCAGTGTTAACATGATAAGTTTGAATTAAGTCATCATTAATCAACAGTGGTTAATGTCTGTCTTTTGTTTGATCTTTGCAGGACAGATCAAACATTTGCTACAATAACCATGTCCACCAATGCAATGTCAGGTCACACAGTTTGCAAACTTACCACAGACAGCGAAGAGCAAAGTGAGGATGATCTGTAAGTCATACTGCAAATACTAAGGCAGACCTTTGTTGAGTCAAATGCACAAATCATAAGAATGAAACAAGACGACAGATTTTCCCAACAATTAATTTTATGTATAACATGCTGTGTTTCTTTCAGAAGTGCACCTCAATCAAATTGTCTGGCCAACATGAACAACAGCAACAACAATGAAGAGTAGGTGCAGTTTGAAGTTCAGAAAATATGTGGGAGCCCTTCACTTTTCTTTGATTAGCCATGTGGGTTCAGTTAGCCTGTTAAATGTCTTATTTTTTTCACCAGGGAAAAAAAGAAAAAGAAAAAGGAGAAGAAAGACAAGAAGGAGAAGGAAGAGAAGAAAGACAAGAAGGAGAAGAAAGAGAAGAAAGACAAGAAGGAGAAGAAAGAGTGATTATTTTACATTAGAAAGTCTTGAGAAATGTCACAAACATTCGAGAAAATCTCATGGACTTTATCCGTTGCACTTAATCTTGCAGAAAAAAGAAAAAGGAGAAGGAGGAAAAAGAAGCAAAAGAAAAGGAACAAGAACAAGAAAAAGAGAAAGAAAAGGAGAAAGAAAAGGAAAAAGAAAAGGAAAAAGCAAAGGAAAAGGACAAAGACAAGTAGGTTCATAATTTGGAAGAATATCTGGAAATAATTGCTATGTTTGTTCAGGTGATGATTTCTTCTTTCATTCTGCTTGTTCACAGACCCAAGGAAATATTCGTCATTAATCCTGCAGGGAATTTGTATTACAACTGGCTTTTCATAATTGCAATGCCAGTCATGTATAATTGGACAATGATTATAGCCAGGTAAATTAGCTAATTAGTTAATCCATTGCTGCATTGTCCTTTCTTGTCACAGGTTTATTCAATGGCACTAACTTTTGCATAAAATGAGGCCAAGTCATTTCAAGGTTGTTTCTCAAATTCTAGATTTAGCTTCAATTTAGAGCAGTCAAGAATGTCACAATCTCTATTCTGTTAGATGTTAAGGGAATAAACAATTTATTACTATTTTCCAACAGGGCATGCTTTGAGGAGCTGCAGCAGGACTACATTCTCTACTGGATTTTGTTGGACTACAGCTCTGATCTAATTTACCTGGCGGATATGTTCGTCAGAACCAGAACAGGTGAAAACAAACTTGACTTTTTTCATCTACCAAAAAAATCCCCAAATAAGAAAAAAAAGAGTTTGTCAAAAAGATTTAAAATGTCACACTTAAAATAATAAAGATAAAGTGTCCTATGTTGAGTTTCTTCATTCTTCATCCATCCATTGTCTATACTTGCTTTGCTTTCTACGGTGGCTGGGAGGCTGGTGCCTTTCCCCAGCAGTCAGTCGATGGGAGGTGGGGCACATTTTGCTTAGTGGCTGCAGGTTAACTTCAACTCCTTGTTGCCGTGTTACATTTAGAAAACACACACAGGGAGAAGCCACCCAAGTCCCGATTTGGAGTCTTCTATGACAGAAGTTCCTGTCTGTCTGTCCTGAACTGTCAAGCCGTCCAGAGTTTATCCCGAGTCCCACCCGTTGACTGCTAGAATAGGCTTATGCCCCGGGTGAAGATGAACAGAATTAATCTGGTACAGACGGTAGATGGATAAAGAAGGGAATACAGTACTGTCTTCATGTATCCTGGACACAAACTGTTTAAACCTGAGGTTGGCACGACACCATGCTAGTTGCTGTAAAACAAGAGAAGCATATTTACGCTATTTGTAACCAAAGTATATATTTGGTGTACATAAACGTTACAATTAAAACTGATCCTGCTTCTGTATTGTATCTCCTTCTTTGCAGGGTATCTTGAGCAAGGCCTGATGGTGAAAGATAAGAAGTTGCTTAGAGATAACTACGTTAAGAGCTTCCAGTTTCGTCTCGATGTTCTCTCCATTCTGCCAACAGACGTACTTTATTTCGTCTTTGGCCTTCACTACCCAGAGATCCGTATCAACAAGCTGCTGAGAATTGGCCGAATGATGGAGTTCTTCACCAGGACGGAGACTAAAACCAATTATCCAAACATCTTCCGCATTGGGAACCTAATCATGTACATTCTCATTATCATCCACTGGAATGCATGCTTCTACTTTTCATTCTCCAAGGCGATTGGTTTTGGTGCTGATGACTGGGTCTACCCAGCTCTCGATGATCCAGAGGAGCCTGCGTTTGGGCAGCCTATGAGAAAATATGCATTCAGCCTTTATTGGTCCACACTGACTCTGACCACCATTGGTGAAACTCCACCACCTGCTCTTGACTCGGAGTTTTTATTTCATGTGGTCGACTTCTTAGTTGGAGTCTTGATCTTTGCTACCATTGTGGGAAACATCGCCACCATGATTTCCAATATGAATGCTGCGCAGGCCCAGTTTCAGTCCCGTATCGACAACATCAAACAATACATGCAGGTGAAAATCCTACTGAAGTCTGAATGAATTGCTTCAATTATAGAATTATCTAAAGGGATATTAATAATATACTGATTTTTCTTCTATTCATAGGTTCGAAAAGTCAGCAAAGAACTTGAGCTAAGAGTTATTAAGTGGTTTGACTACCTGTGGAATAACGGCAAGGCGCAGGATGAGAGGGAGGTGCTGAGATATCTTCCTGACAAGCTACGAGCGGAAATAGCCATCCAAGTTCACATGGACACCTTGAAGAAAGTTCGGATTTTTGCAGACTGTGAGGCAGGCCTCCTGATTCAACTCGTCCTCAAACTTCGCCCGCAGGTCTTCAGTCCAGGAGACTACATTTGCAAAAAGGGTGACATTGGTCGTGAGATGTATATCATCAAAGATGGAAAACTGGCAGTTGTTGCCGATGATGGAGTCACACAATTTGTAGTGCTGGGAAGTGGCAGCTATTTTGGTGAAATTAGTATCCTTAACATTAAAGGCAGTAAAGCAGGCAACAGACGGACTGCTAACATTAGAAGCATTGGCTACTCCGACCTCTTTTGTCTTTCCAAAGATGACTTGATGGAGTCACTGATCGAATATCCAGATGCCAAAGCCATGCTAGAGGAGAAAGGCCGGCAGATCCTGATGAAAGATGGTCTCATAGACTTGGACCCCGCCAACATTAAGCCTGAAACTAAGGAGCTGGAGGAGAAAGTCACCAAACTGTACAGCACAATGGAGCTGATGCAGGTGAAGCTTAAGAAGATTTTGGGAAATTACAAACATACTGGCAAAGCCCTAAGACAGCGGATTACAGATCTGGAGCGCCTGAGTGGAGAGGAGGTGGAAGACGAAGAGGAGGAGGAAGATGAAGGGAAAAAAGAGGCTGAAGAGAAAGAAGCAGAAAAAGAAACTGATGAAAAGGGTGTGGAGGAAATGGAAGAAAAAACAGAAGAGGAGAAAGGAGCTGGTGAGAAAGACGTGGATGTAACAGAAGAAAAAACAGAAGAAGACAAAAGTGAGGTAACAAAAACAGATCAGGAAAAAGGTGGAGAAGGAGAAGGAAAACCTGATGAAGTAAAAGATGGAGAAGCAAAAGAGGACAAGACAGAAGAGTAAAAGATAAACAAACATTTGGTGTCTGAAAGACTATTTTTGAAAGGATCACTGTCACTCATCTTGTCAGGCTTTCTGGCCAACTCAGAAGGGATGATCAGGAAAGACGATTGCTAAAATATCAACTCAGATGTGTTCATGAAACTAGTTATTGAACAAAATTATATTTTGTCCAATTGTTCAGTTTGTTCTCATTTGTTTTTCAATTTCTAAAGACTTCATGTACACTGAGTCTGGAAAGACCTGCTATTTGCAGCACAGCAGCATCAGCTGGTCTCCTTATAAGTGCTGTGAGTAAAAGTGTTGTTGGACCAGAAGAATATGAATCATGCATCAAATGTTGCAGGTAAGAAACACCCATCTGTGTTTGATGGGAGTGAAACTGTATTTTAATGAGATAAAAGGGCTGCATTTGCATTAAATTATTTGACACATCATTTTATCAAAAGCACTTTACTGCTTATGGAAAAACCACTTAAGTTCAGAGCCGACATGTTTACATCACAAAAATGTGTTGAAAGACAAAAGTCAAAGTCAGTACCTGCATAGAAATCCTAGTGAACTGAAGTTTAGGTATGTTTAAATGTTTCTTCCACATATTTCTGCTCTGATAGCAACTGGTAGCTTTTCTCACCTAAATGAAACCACAAACAACAAAAATCTGTGCTAAATGTTTTGGGAGGGGACATACAGCATGGCACTAGTAGTTGACAGTGTTAAGAGAAACACAACATGAGACTTCTTTATGGTAGCTGTAGGACACGATGGCAGCTAAAGTGGACACAAACGTCCATGACTACTTCCAGTCTGGCAGCCAGTGATCCCAGTTGACGGCTACAAGTGATGCAATAGGATGTGTCTTCATTATTTTTATGACTAAATGAAAACCACATCTGCTGGTTTAATTCTGCACCATCTCTAGCATAAGAGCTTTCTTTCGGGAGTGAAGATTTTTAATTTCTCCACCTTAAATTAGTCTTTTTTGTCATTTATCGTTTGAAATATGTTTCAAACAATAACTGCATATAGCTGCATATTCCAGCATGACATTTGTCAGCTGAGACTCTGCTCATGTATGTGACACACAGGTACACACAGAGCACCTTGAGAAAGCCAGAAGCAACTACTACCACTCAGACCAGCTGGGAAGAAAAAGAATAATTCAAAGAAATTATATAATTTAGCAGATGCCTTGAGTTTAAGTCAAGTATAGCCCAAAATGTTGCACTGATGTTCTTAAAGGGCCCAAATACAAAGGCTTTCAGGAGATAAGCAGTCTTATTAATTAAATAGCAAATATATAATGGTGTAGGATTTAGGTGAGCTTAGATTAGAGGGAACGTGGAACAGCTGTGGAGAAAGGCAAAACAGGAAGTATGACAGAAGGTGAAAAATAAGCACAGATACTATTATCTGCTATTTAGTAGAATGGACCACAATGCACAAAGAAGAGACGACAAGAAATAATTTAAATGGTTTCACAGAAGAATTAACTAATACGCACAGACTGTAATGAATAACAGGGAATTAATTGAATGTGGCAAGAGCATGAAATTTACATAATTAAAACCGAATTCAAGAATGATTAATGACTAATTTTCCTAACAAATTAACATTGATACAAAAATTATCCATTAGCAGAAAATGAAACAAACCTTAAATATCTATGCTAAGTAGCATTTTTCTTCCAAATGGTTAAAATGTGTTTTTTTTTCTATCAATTTAATGATGGGTAAGGTCTAATTTATATATATCAGCTCTAGGATATTTTCCAGAATATACATATGTGAACATTGCTATATTTACATTTTCTCAAACATTGCTGTCACGATTCATAAATGCACCACATGAAAGTACATCAACACATCTGTGAAATCACTTATTCATAAACTGTCCAGAAAACCTGCGGGAACATTTTCTCATGCACTGAAAGTCCGCTGCTCTCTGATGCATGTGCAAATAGGAATCTGTTGACAACGTCTGCATCTAATTATGTGGTAATTCTCTGATGCTCACGTGAGAACTGTTGTAAACATGACTTGTACTGACAGGTCATAACCAAAGAGTGTGACTAACGCACCACAACAGAAACACTAAAAACAAATAAAAAATAAAGATTTTATTTGAAATATTCAGTATTATTAGTTGATTATTTTTTCAAGTTAAGAATGCTGATGTTTTCGGAGTGAAAAGAGAAATAATTGTGTCCTGTTTACCTTGTGGTTATCGTAGCAGCACTTTTTCTTTTCCCAATGTAATAATATTGAATGTGAACATTTTCTGTATCAGGCAGGCTGGTCCTTTCTACAGCAAAATAATTTCAAAACCTGCTTAAAACCTGGGCTGCACAGTGGTGCAGTTGGTAGAGCTGTTGCCTTGCAGCAAGACGGTCCTGGGTTCGATTCCCGGCCCGGGGTCTTAATGCATGGAGTTTGCATGTTCTCCCTGTGCATGGTGGGTTCTCTCCGGGTTCTCCGGCTTCCTCCCACAGTCCAAAAACATGACTGTCAGGTTAACTGGTCTCTCTAAATTCTCCCTAGGTGTAAGTGTGTGTGTGAATGGTTGTGTGTCCTGTATGTCTCTGCGTTGGCGACCTGTGCAGGGTGAACCCCGCCTCTCGCCCAGAACGCAGCTGGAGATAGGAACCAGCAACCCTCCCGACCCAATTAGGGACAAGGGTGAACAGAAGATGGATGGATGGATGGATGCTTAAAACCTTAGACAATATGGTGAGGGCATGGAGATGAAAACCCACCAGCACTTCATTTCCCAAGAAGCTTTTACTGAACTTAAACTGAGCATCACAACGGAGAATAATGGAATCCAGGTGAGTTTAAGTGGAGCATGGTTGTTGGAGATTGAAGGTCTGATCAAATTCAGTGATTTACAATTTTTTATGTTTTTTAACAATTCTTTGCAGTTACAAAGAAGGATCAGAAAAGAGGTCCAACCCCATCCTACCAATGTGATTGATGAATGTAGTATTTTCTAAATGCACCTTTTCTTGTTACTTTTAATTACACCAAATTACTCTAGTTCATTGTGTGAACTACTTGATGCATGTGTGTTTGTTTATGCATGTTAATGCCCAACTCCTTTAAATCTTCTCATATAAGGTTTAATAAATAGCTACAAAATCAAAACTTATAAATCCTCTACACTCAGATATTTTCTAAGTCTCATTCAACACTTTAGGAATAGTCTCATATTTTACAAAAAAATTAATGGCACACACTTATTTACACATTTCAACATCCATGTGAAGCATAAGAAGGAGATGATCAATTGTTCTTTGTGTCTCTCACCAATAAAGGCTCCATCACACACACACACACACACACACACCCACACGCACACAGAGAGAGAGAGAGAGAAAGAGAGAGAGAGAGAGAGAGGTACACACTATTTAGCTTTGACCAAATGAAAGCAACCATTTAACTTAGTCCAGAATAAGATGCTCATTAAGGCAGAGTTGATATTAGTGTGTACACAATCTTTGAAGTGACTCATACAAGCATTGTTGTAATTACAGAGGAGGCACTCCCAGAAGGATTGTTGTTGGATTCTTCAGATGGCACAATTACAGCAGCTTATATGCAGCATAGTGGTAAAATTTCTTTCAATTAGATATTTGCAAGAGTCTAAACATTTGAAGATTTCTTCAGAATAATCACATTTCATTTGTTTACTCACATCATGGTGAAAAATCAGCTTATTTTGTTTCAGTTCTGAGTCTTTAACATCCTTGAGTCTACGAGGTTTGTATTACAATAAGCCCCCAAACCACAGAGATGCTACAAACACAAGCAGTGTGACAGAAACGTTGTGGCCCGAGAAGGAAAATTTAAAGGAAATGAAAAACCTAACAAAAAAAAAAGAAACAATAACTCTGACTTCTAAATTGTATCTTATTTTGATTAACTTATAAAGCCTTATCCTGAACCACTGTCCCCCACTTTCACTGATACTGAAGCAAATGTTTTAGAAACTAAAATTCCCTCTTAGTGTTGATCTAAAACACTTCCCTGTCTACTCCCACTTCCAGTTTACCTGCTTGTTTAAATCACTGTGGGTTTACAAACAGCACATGAAGCTCTTTAAGCTCCTGTTTCCATTACAAGTGGTCTTTTTTTTCTATTCTCTAGCACCATTTATATTGAAGGTACCAAATTTGAAAATAGTAATTAAGGCCTGAGTATTAAGACAAATATAAAAGCTCATTAAATAAGAAAGGAAAACCTGAAACAAGTTGTGTTCATCGTTGTTAAAGCTGTTTCTTTTTCATGGACAGCAGTTTCCTTAGGCTGTAAACCAGGAATGTGAAATTCAGCTGAACTCATACATGATGAAAAAAAGACTCTGTTCAACCATTTCATGTTTTTTGTCTCCTGAGGTAAGACTCTAACAGCAGCAGGGCACATCTTATCTTTGGTTTCTGAGTGACATGTAAGTGATCAGAGATCCACCTCTCACTGTCATCTATTAACTGGCTCTTTTATCAGACTGTCTGACATTCTGTCTGCTGGCCTTAGCTCTAACTCTTGACACATCACACATTTCTTTTCTTTCTGTATGATTTTGCTGATTGAATTTATTGTCTTGTTCCATCAGTCCGACGTTCACCTCATGAACCTAAAAAGCAGTTCTCCTGTTCTCCTTCAGGCACAGTCACTAAGTTTCTCCTTTTGTCCTTTTTATTTTGTCTTTTAACCCAACATGTTTATCACCAGTAACAACTTTTATTCTCATTTCTCTTTTTTTACACTTTGCAGCCAACTCCACCACTGAGTCCTACAACTGTATATCTACAAGGACTTAATAGCAATTGAGGAAAACTTCAAAAACTTTTTTTTTAAACTGCGTTTTGCTCAGGTAAACTGGGGGGAGTTTTCAGTAAAGCATAATACCACATTTATAGTGGAAGCAGAAAATGAAGTCAAGTTTCCATTAAGGTTGTTTTGAAATGCAATTTGTAGATGCACACAGATTGTTGATTGAGACATCCTTAAATTTTCAAAAGACTTTTTTCAGGTACTGAATCAAAAAAGCTTTTTCAGGCTTGCTTGAAAACTAGTACAGTCTAGAAAAAGTTCTCATAGGCAGCGTATATTCAGTTTTCATCAAAAGTAGTGGTGAGATAAAGAAGATAGTTAAACTTTTAAACAAGATTAAATTCTATATGAGTTTTATTAAACAAAATGTGTCACCTGAAATCCACTTCACTTGACCCCTTAAAAATCAATAGTGCTTAAGCCAGCTGTGTTACTGCAATTCTTTTAGTAAATATGCTTTAAAGAAAACAAGTTTTAAGGCCTAAAGCAAATGTGTGCTCAGTTCTTTTCTGTGCAATTTCCTTAGAGTTTGGGTTTAAATCATTGTTCTGTGCGACTATGTCCTCTGCCATCATTGATTTTTGTCTGCCAGTCTGCTGTTGATCAATAGTCACTATAACCTATACAAATTCCCACTTAAACAACTGCAAAATTAAGTTTTTACCTGATATTCTTCAAGAAAAGCATAATATTTTTTTTTATAGCAGTTAACAAATAATTAGGAAATAATCGAGGTCCATTATTCTTCCTTTAGCAAATAAACTGCCATTCCTGGTTGCATTTTTAGTTAATCAAAGCAAATTGCCTTGAGCACTGACCCGAGTTGTGTCAGAGCACCAAAGCAGAACCGACGAAAGCTGCCAACAGGGATGTGACTGACGTGTCAAACCTACTGCTCTGATAGTCTCCCAAGAAATGTGCTCAGAGCGAAATGCCAAAGGCTCATCCTGAACTAATTATTCAATTAGAATTAGCTTATGGGAATCATATCTTTTCCAAGCAGTGCACATTAGCAAAGCACTGGCCAGACAAGGAGTGTATTTGGCAGAAAGCCTCAAACAAAGATTTAACTTTGCTGTTTCTATTAAAAAGGGTGGATTTTCTTTTAAAAGGATTTTTGTTGTTGTTGTTGTTTAGCATTACTTATGATTGGTTTTATACTATTGGTTTTATTTATCAAAAACAAAAAAGTTGACATTATTCAAAATGTCTGTTATGAGAACCTGACATTAACCAAGAAATGGTGATCTGACATAAATCTGTTATAAAAGTATTACTGACTAAACTCTAAAAATTACGTAGCTTTAAGTTATTAAAGTTAAAGTTTCTGTTTTTGTTCCTCCTTTGCTTTCCACGTTGTCAGACAGTTTTATTCAGTATCGTCTTCCCTTGTTTATCTCCAGCCTCTTGTCTGATCTATCACCTCTTTCTCTGCCCCCCCCCTGTGAACATTGCACATTTACCTATTATGTCATCAAACTTATATAGCACTTTTCTTGACCCTCCAAGATGCTTTATAATGAAATCAGTCATTTCCTTCCATGCACACATTCACACACTGATAATGGTAAGTCACTAGATTGTAGCAACAGCTGCCCTGGATCAGTCTGACAGAAGCAAGTCTGCCAATTGTTATCGTTGGCCCTTCTGACCAACACCAGCAGGAAAAGTGTGGGAAGTGTCTTGCCCATGGACACAATGACTGGGAATCAACCCAGTGACCCAGGGTGAACTCCCACTGTCAAATATTGTATCAGAAACAATAAAACTGCCCCTAATGACTGTGAGAGACCAGTAATACACTATTTGCTTTCCAAGCCGTGTTATGCTGATTCTCTCTTTGCAGGGGACTGGAAACAGCATGAGGCAGTCTCAGCTTATCAGAGTTATAGCTACATGAACAGACAACGATGGGCCGTCTATGATTGTGCTGTGGCTAGCTGTATGATTAGGAAGGTTGCCAAATTTAATAAGTAAGCAAAAGGCAGTTCATAGGAACTCCTGCATTGACAGTGCTGAGAAGTGTTCTTTAAATAGCACAGTGTAGGGTTTGTTAAGTGGCCTGCTGCTAAAGTGGCAGCCAACAATTAAATTAGTTCTTGACAAAATGAAGTTACTGATTAATGCTCACAATCTCCAGTCTATCAGATTATATGGACAGTCATGGTTTGGTAGGTTTAGAGTTATTCTGTATTCTTTCCACTTTTTGAGAATGAATGGTTCAGTTTGGGATTTTGTTTTATAACTTGTATCTGCTTTAAACTTCTTCACACCTTTATAAATGATCTGTCTTTTGCATTCCTTGGTCTCCATAATGCTGTTTGTTCACTAATGTTCTCTAATGAACCTTTGAGGGTAAAAACAGAAGAGATTTGTGATTTAGTTTTTGTTTATTGGAGTAACTGAGTCTGCAGAGTGAAAATAAAGGCTTAGTATTTCTACTAGAGACTTTTTCATTATATATCCATATTTCAGATGTCAATAACATAATAAACTTGTCACAAGCACATGCCCCAGACTTCATACAAATAGCAGGGATTCATTTCATCTAAACATATGACTAATTGCTTATTTGTGATATTTATTCTCTGCACTGGTTTATGATTCGCTGGGATTTTCATTAACAAATTCCAACAATTAAACGCCAAAGTGTCAAGTTTCTGTTGTGAAATTCATCTGGAACCTACGTCAACTAATACTATTTCTTTCAAGCAGGCTAGATCAGAATATACATCTGCCATTTCAATACAGCGTCTCCCATTCCGACATCTGATGTGTTCCAGTGATTCTTTAAATTAGAGGTATTACAGATTTTGCTTTTGCAACAGATGCTTCTCACAGTGGCATTTTAGTCCAGCATAATTCGGTATGTTCTGTAGGTGGAATTGAAAAGTGTGATTTAAACAGAGAAACTAAACTTGTAAAAAGGAAATGTAATGTATAATTCTAATGGCCCGGATGATTTGTGCAGCTTTCTACTTAGGTAATTTCCACAGAAGCGAACTGTTCCTGCAGCACTGGGTTTTGCAGAACAAATAAAATGTTCTGGCCGATGATAACCCCATGATATACAAGTCTGTTTTAGATGCAGTCCATTCAAGGTTAAAGTTGGTGGATAAAATTGTTAGAATTTAACGATATAAAACTGGTATAACAATCTGCAAACTTGTTATACCAATTTTATAACTGGTATGACAGAATATCTCCACTCAGAAATACTGAGTAGAGATGAGGCAAGTTAAGCAGCAACAAGACAAATAAATATATCAGATACATCCAGGTTTATACTTAAAACTATTTTTGACCAAAAAGCCTGTTACAAATAAGACTGACACAACTGAATTTCTACCACAATTACCTGTTCAAAAAATGTGTTGGAGAAAAAAAAAAGTCTTCCTGCCACATTTCATATCCTGTATCTGGAACGCTGCTGTCACAACATCATTTTGGAGATAAAGAAACCTCAGTGTACCGTGACAGATTATACACTGCGGAGACGGACAGCTCATGTTTGTTATTCATGAAGTTTGAAAGAGCAACTATCGATCAATCTGTTTCACTGTTCGGTGCACTGGTGCGTCACTTCGCCTGTTGCTGCGGACGGAGGAGGCTGTGCGTTCACACCCACATTCAACAGGCACCGGATCAGAGCTGGTTTACGCACGGATTGGACAGCAGTCCAGAGCGACTGCAGACCGACATCGAGGAAGATGGGGACGTTTTAATTTGCGCGCAATGGCGCCTATGCGCAAATCATCTTCTGCCAATCCAGATTTGCGCTTCAATAAGTAGATTAAAGGACAAAAAAAGCATATATTGATAGATTAGACCTTAACTGACTTCGGATAAAAGCAGAGGAGGATGGGGACCTCATACAACGGATCCAATGTAACATCGAATTACACCAACCAGTTCGTGCAGCCGCCGTGGCGCATCGCTCTCTGGTCGGTCGCTTACAGCTCCGTGTTGGCGGTGGCCGTGTTTGGAAACCTCATCGTGATATGGATCATTCTCGCCCATAAGCGGATGCGGACGGTGACCAATTACTTTCTGCTTAACTTGGCCTTTTCGGACGCGTCGATGGCCGCTTTTAACACTTTGATAAACTTTATCTACGCTGCCCATGGAGACTGGTACTTCGGGGAAGCCTACTGTAAATTCCAAAACTTCTTCCCAGTGACATCTGTGTTCGCAAGCATCTACTCCATGACTGCAATAGCTGTGGACAGGTGGGTCTATGGAAAGTAACATTAATAATAGTTCAGATAATGCAGTGAGCGTATTGACCTCAGTTCTTCATCACAATGAGGGAAGCATTAAATTTAATTATGCGCGGGTAGAAAATTGAATTGAATTAGACTTGATTAAAGCTTGCTTATTTCTCGTATTTAATTCTTGAAGATAAACTGCGGTTTATTCGGCTTTTATGTCTTTTCCGAGACTTCGGTTTGAATTGAACTTCCCAATTGTCTTCTTGCTCTCTTCATTACCCCACCCTGATGTTAATTGTCCACTAGAGGACATCCTGTCATGTTTTTTTTTTCTGTTTTCTTTTATTATTTGTTTTCGTTTTGTGTTGTTTTTTTTTTTCTTCACATTTTCCCCTATTCCTCCACAAACGTGGAGTGGTTTTATTGGGGTTTAGACAAACATAACATGTTGAGCAAATTGGAAGTGTAAGTAAGTTATTACTTTTGTTTTACCTTTTTCTATAACAGAGGTTTGTTAAAGAGCATCACTAAAGAAACATCATGAACACCAAGAACCACAACAGACAGTCAGGAACAAGTTGTTGGGAAGTTTAGCTCTTAAATCAATATTGCAAGTGTAGAATAGAAATCTGGTCAGTAATCAGAAAATTAAAAGTGAATGGTACAAATGTAAACCATCACAGCTATGACCGGGCAGATCATGGTTGTCCACCTAGAAAGATTGGCCAATTAAGATTCACATGTTGGGATTAAAATCCTTTCACAGCACAACAATTAATTGTGCTCTCTACAAATAAGGCTTTTTTGGAGGAGTAACAAAAACAGAGCCATTGTGGAAACAAAGCCATTTGATTGTGAGGTGTAAGAGACTCGATGAGCTTTCAATTCATAGAAATTAGTTATAATGGTCCAGTCAAAGCCCAGCTCTAAATCCAACTGAGAAAATGTGGCAGTTCTTGAAAATGGATGCTTACTGATGCTCACCACATACTCTGCCTGAACTTGAGCTTTGTTTCAATAACAAATAAAAAAAAAATCAGCTAAATTATATCAGAAGGTGGTCTTACAAATCTTAAGTCAGATGGACTGCATACATGTCATACGTTTTAGATTTTTATTAGAAATTAAAGTTGAGAATATATTCATTTTTGTTGCACTGCAATCAGGTTGAATCAGTAGCTTTGTGAAAGGGAGTTTGTGCCATCATGTTAGAAAAGATTTCTCATTTTTAATGCTCTAAGCTTTTTGTTTTCCGTCACATGCAGTCATCCTTTCTTCTCTTCCACACATTCCTTCTCCTTTCTTGCCTCTTTGTCTGTTTCTAACTGCTCTGTAGTTTCCAGTTATTTGGAAATTCAACACTTTCAGATGGGCTTTAATCACTGAACCATCATAATTTCCCCACTGGGTGACAATAAAGATCTATTCTATTCTATGAAAGCTTCATCTACTAGTTGAAGATGAAGATAAAAAAATATATGCAAAGAAGGAATAGCAGTGTTGTTAAGTTTGCATGTTGAGCGTGCTGTGATGTTGTGTGAGGTGTCTTCTCAGCACAGTGCTTCCCCTTGACACAAAACAATGTATTTCCTCGGGCAGAGCCTGTTTTGGCTCCTCTACTGCAACTTCAATTGGTATTTTTGGCCTGCAGTGCCCCTTGAATCTCACAAATTGTTTACTGCGATAGAGAACATTGCAATGACCTAGCCTGCATGATGCAGATGTAACCTCCGGTCATGCTTTCCTTAACCCTGGTATGGCGCTGTCTCCGCTCTGATGTCTTGAAATGGCAGAAGCCACAGTTCGTGATCATCTGTGAATTTGTCCTTCCTGCAATCTCTCTGCAGGCGGGCATGTTTATGGGGACTGCTGCAAAAGAAAGAGAAGTTTTTGCGTAAAGAGTGAATTTACAGCAGGCAATACAACTGTTTATCCAGAGTTATTGCACCTACGTATACTGTCATCTTGAGAACAGTACTCCCTCCATTAAATTGATAAAAAGAGACATAGTGATGCTTCAATTGTTTATAAATATAGGCTTAGTTATGAGTGTTTGATGAAGAGTTATGGAATTAAATAAAACTAATACACATTGAAAACATTACAACGTAAAGTTTCTAGTGAAACCTGATCAGTCATGCATATTCATATTCAGCTGTGCGGAACAGTTTCAAGTCATATGCACCGTCCGCTTCAGTTCCCTCCACAACCTTTCCTCTGGATTTAGGTCAAGAATTTGACTTGGCCGTTCCGAAACATTAACTTAATTCCTCTTTATCTATTCTTTTGTAGAACCACTTGTGTGTTAAGTCTCATGTTTCTTCTGCATGACTCACCTTCTGATGAGATTTATTTCCCAAACAGATACCATTTCTATTTCTATTTTACCAGCACACCTTTGAATTTATGCTTTGGCTGTAAATTTCGCAAATTATACAAAGTTCTACTGTGTGTTGAACAAAACACTCAGAGGCAAAAGATTGTTCAGCCTGATCTGAATACAGAATCGTTACTTTGAACATTCTTTGTGATCACATGATCAGTAATACTTTTTATTATTTATATTATCTTACTGCTGTGATATTGTTGCTTTTTTCACAGTTTGGTCCTGATGCTAAATTCCTGTATTATTACCATTAACATGACACTATGTAAAAAAGAAAATTCATGCTCCTAAAGTAATTATTTGGGATGACCATAAGTTTTGATGTCATAACAAACTTTGTCTTTGGGAAATATATCTCTAGTTGCTGAGTGTCACTAATGTGAAGTTTTTCTTTTATTTGTGCATAGTCAGGCAGAATGTTCATTAATGAGCTTCACACACATATCTGGATGTACAGATCTGCAATACTGAATAATTCCACTAAAAAAATGACTATTGCATTTGTTTTTTAACAGCACTTACTTATTAAGTTCTCCATCTCACAAGGAAATCAGTGAATCGATTCAAATTATAAGAGTAAATTGTAGTATATCAGCATTTCAATCTAAAAATAAACCATTTCTGTTTTTAGCAGAAGCGCCTAAACCATTGAAAATGTGCATCAACATTTCAAAGACGACTTGACCTTTAAATTGAAATATTTATTTAAAAAAAGTTTTTATTTTTCTTTGACAACAAAAATATCAGTAAACAAAACAATTTGAATAGAATTTGAGATATGAATAATATTTAAGCAAAGAAACCCATCTCCTGAAATTTGTCACTGATTTTAAAAAGACCGTTTTTTTTAGAACTGGACCAAAACATGACTAAGAGTGACGAACTTTGCAGCTGTTTTCAATCCATCCACTAAACACAGATATGTGTTTCGATTGCTATCCCAATGGAGAAGGGGTCAATTTCTGGTCAGTGACCTCGTTTAAAGTGTAATAAATCTTCAATAGTTTGCAAAATCGGGGCTTGTACAGAAAATATGGATCAAAAAGGGGGACCATTACTGCAATGTTTTCCAGAGTGAAAATCTAAACCAGGGTTGAGTCTTGAAGACTTAGATTTTAACTGACTGCATAATATTAACTGCTAGAGTGAGTATCTTCCAAGGTAACTTTTTATAGGTCCACTACATCGTCTTCTTGAATATTTCATCACTGGCCAAATTACAAATTCAGAAATATTTGCTATTCCACTTAGTGAATGCAACCTATTAATTTCCTGCAGCTGAAAAACTGTGTATATGCAGTGTATGTCCTTCTAGCACCAGTATATTTTATTTCAACATATGCTGGTGCTGCATGACTACTGCTGTATTTCTCAGTGCCTTCAACTCCATCACATCAGCCAACATTGTCTTTCAATCTTGGTTCATAAATCACCTTGTTGCAAATACTTGATTAGGAATCTAGTGTTGGGGCCAGTGTAATGCAGTTTCACACAATTACTTGTGATTGGATGAAGCATATTTGTTGTTGTCCCTCAGAGAGCTGCTTTGGTAACAGAGAAAAAGCCAATTTTTTATTTTTTTTTACCTCCTCAGTGAGACTGAATTTGCAGCTCTGATGCTTTTAGATCAGCAGTTTGAAAATCATGCAGCATCCAGAATGGGGTTTATGTAACTGGTAACTTTGAGAGTTTCAGGAATGTTTTGAAAGGAAAACCTCGTTTATTTTTCTGAAAGCAGAGCAGCAGCGCTTCTGCCCACTGCGCTGCGCAGAAGAAAGCACTGTTTTAAAATACACTCCAGATGTATTGCACCCAATAAACTTGCTTGTGAAATCTTATGAAATAATCAAATGATCATTTTTATGGAAATTGTGTATCTTCTCAACACAACAGACAATGCATACAATAACGGCAACAAACAGATCCGACATTTTTCCTTACAACTCAATGAAGTTGTAGTAAAACTGGTACATAAGTTTCATTCCACCCTGTCAAAACTTTACAAAATTATGTCCTTTACAGGCTGCTCTGTTTTAATTTCATTCTTATTATTATATTATCTTTTTCACACAAATTTCTTATTTTCAGGAAGACAATTTTTTGTGTGTGGAATATTAACACCTATTGAATTCAGTAAGATTAAATCCATTAATCAGTAATTAACTACGTTGGGTGTCCAAGCACAAAGTCCATCTTTCAAAATGCCAACTTTCTTCCCGCAGATACATGGCCATCATCCACCCACTGAAGCCCCGTCTCTCAGCAAAGGTCACGATGGGAGTCATCGTCAGTATCTGGAGCCTGGCAGTGGTACTGGCTTTCCCTCTGTGCTATTTCTCCACCACTCGAGCTCAACCCCACAGAACCATCTGCTATGTCGCCTGGCCTCGCATGTCAGATGACCACTTTATGTGAGGAAATATAATTTCAGAAAGATTATTTGTTTCTCTCCATGTAGCTTTCAGAGGTTGAAAGGTTTCCGCTTGAGCCATGGTGGTGGCTGAGTTAAAACCACCATCATAGGGATACTTTTTTTTTATTTTTATCAAACTAGTAGAAAGAATGTAATTGTATTACATATGGTGACATATAAAACTATTAGTGTTTTTCTTGTGAGAAAATATAAAAATATAATCAAAGGTTTGACTGAACAATATGTAACATTAATTAAAATCAAAAACAAGTATTTGGTGCAGTCTTAATTTTATTGGTAATTTCTTTGCTTGATCCACACCAGAAGGATAGTTTTATGGTCAGTTTTATGGTCAGCTTATACTTAGTGAATCATGGATTATTCTCATACTTTCTTTCTAAGGTTGATCGTTTTTGATAAAGTGGCATAAAGAAAATTATCAAAGCTAGTTTTAGAATAGCTGACCATATTGGTATTAAGAATGGAAATTATGTTATCAGAATCCCCACTCAAAGTAATTTGTGGTATATGCTTAAAAGCTGTGCCAGGAAACCAACTAATTTAAATAAACTACAGACATGATCAAGAACAGTGGTCAAATATTCTTCTGCAATTATGCCAGAAGCTTCTTAATGGATAAAAAAATGTGTGATCAAGATCTTGAAATCTTGAAAAGGAACGTTCAATCCAGTGACATGCTGTCAGGGGAGGCAAGTGAGGCAGAGCCTCACCTGTCATAATGTCATAAAGTGGAACATGTAAAAAAATCTAAGCCAGGAACAGAATTAATTCTGTCCCTCCCGTCACCTTCTCTTGGTGCTTGGCTTGCTAAATTGGATTGCAGATTTTGAAATGGGAGCTGAGTTCAAAAGGATTGTATTTTCTCTGTAGCAGTGCAGTCTGTGATTGCTCTACACTTAAACTGATTAGCCAGTACTTGCAAAGGATTAACCGCAATGTTTTAACATGAACATTTTTTATCTTCTCCTACACCCTGTGACATTTCCTTTCTTTCCCCTCAGGTATCATATCATAGTGACTGTGCTAGTGTATGTGCTGCCCTTAGTGGTGATGGGCATCACTTACACCATCGTGGGGGTGACACTGTGGGGCAGCGAGATTCCTGGAGATTCATCTGACAATTATCACGGACAGCTCAGAGCTAAAAGGAAGGTAAGCAAGCTTAATGATGGTTTTTGCTTTTGGATGGAAATGAAGCATGACTTGTGTTGCTTCAAACAGCAGCACAACTGAAAGCTAAAATGCTGTAAACGGGGAATAAACCGTGTTTATTTGCCTGTAACAAACTTTCAGGTAACATGCTCTTCTGATCTTTAATCATAAAATGAGCTACGATCAAGATATTTGGAAGCAGTACTTTAGAATTTATTGTTTCTTGTAAAAAAAACAAACAAACAAAAAAAACAAAACAAGAAGAAGAAGTCATGATTCAAGCATATCGAATAATTACAGGTCTCTGGACAATGCCTTAGGAATTTGCATTTAAGCTTGTTTGTCTGAATGCAACTGGTGTGGCTGAAGGCATTTATTCTCCATTACCTTTTTTTGCAGCATTTTTCATGAAAGTCAATCCTGCAGATAAAGACAGAAATACAAAGCATCTTAGTAAAATTAAAGGTTAAACCTTAAGGCCCTATATAAGCTTCTTCTTACATCGTTCACTGTGTTCATATTTCTTATATAGAAGCACTAAAACTTTATTAAAACTGAAAAAAATTACTACACCAAGTACATTCTAGACTTTGATTGCTTTAGCTGAATTAAACATACATCATCTCACGTCCTTGCAGGCATATTTAAAAGAGCTGCAATTTAGTAGACTGTGCTAAAATATTTAACAATGCAGACCACGTTGACAAATGTTCCCACCTAAAAGTGAAAATGTTGGATCCTGCACTTTATAGCAATCACAAATCTGTTGAAGTAGCAGGTTTTGTTCTGTCAAAATTTCAGAGAACAAAAGCCTTAATTCAATGGATCCCAACTTATTTGATTGTCATTTATTGTCAATGCAACTGGACAGGCCTGACTTCAGGGTTTATGAGTTTGTCTGCATGTCTAGCACCTTCTCCTTTATCCTGAGGAGTCAGCATCTACTTACAGACATGTCTTCATACTGGAGCTGTTGGCAAATATTACAGAGAATGAACACATGTGAGAAAACTCTGGAGCATGATTTGGATAACAAATAATCATACTTTCAGCATCAATGTTGTGCTCTCTCTTTAAACGTCATTGTGTGAAACTATGTTCTTTCACGTCCTCTATTAGATTAAAAACTACATAATTTTTTGGGTTAGTTTAATCACATCTATTATTCATAAAATTTTAGGTGACATTATAAAGGACCCTGATTTGTGGCAATTAAAACTGAAAAACTTCAAAACAAATTAGTTAGTTCTGGGTCTTAAGGGAAATGTTTCAGGTATGGTGAGAGAAAAATGAAGCTCATTAAGCTTTATGAATATTTGTAAAGGACTAAATCAGTTTATTGCTGAAGTGTAGAAATGTTTGAAGAATTATATATTTCAGCTGTCTGAATATATTAGTGACTGAACAAAATGATCCATAGGTCCAATAAAGTCTCGTTTGTCACGCTTCTGACTGCGGCAGCATGACATCAATCATTTGTGTTTATTTAATCAGATGTGATATCTAGGTGGTGTTTTATATATATATCCACAACACCATATAGATATTCAGTTTCATCAACTCTTGTTTATGTTTTGATTTCAAAGTTCGTTTTATTTATCTCTAAACAAGAAATCTATTTATAAGCAGTTAAATAGCAACAGCTAAACATGTTTTTCGAAATAAAATCACTTATAGCATTCCACCCACTGAGTCTATGAGTGACATTAACTGTTTAATTTAATCCAAGATGCGGTTTAGCGCAGGAACATGAAAACATTTATTATATCATATGTGCTTCAGGCACCCAACAAACTATCAACAGCCCTGGATTCATATCTTGGTAGCTTTGCTGCTGTACCATACTGTTTCCATTTTCAGATGACTAGCCAGCACTGCTCTTTATTATTAGTAGGTATATATATTTTTTATCTAATCCTGCTTGAACATCTCCACCACTTCATCCATGATCTGACTGCTGTGTGTTAGATCTTCATGATGCCTTCTATTCACTCCAGTTTACAATTATTGTTTTATTATTTTGTGTTGGCCTGTCATAGAAAGCTGCTGTCCATCCTTCCAACCATTTTCTGTTCACTCTTGTCCCTAATGGGGTCGGGAGGGTTGCTGGTTCCCATCTCCAGCTGCGTTCCGGGTGAGAGGCGGGGTTCACCCTGGACAGGTCGCCAGTCTGTCGGAGGGCAACACAGAGACATACAGGACACACAACCTTTCACACACACACTCACGCCTAGGGAGAATGTGGAGAGACCAATTAACCTGGGAGGAAGCCGGAGAACCCGGAGAACCCGGAGAACCCGGAGAGAACCCACGGATGCGCAGGAAGAACATGCAAACTCCTTGCAGAAAGACCCCGGGCCGGGAATCGAACCCAGGACCTTCTTGCCGCAAGGCAACAGCTCTACCAGCTGCGCCACTGTGCAGCCAGTAGAAAGCTGCTATAAAATATAATAAACTTCTCAAGGCACCATACAGAGTCAAAACTTTTATCACCCTTTGCCCGCTCTATGTTCTCTGGGAATCGTTGCTTGTCTCCTCATGGTGTCCACTACGTTTTTAGAGAATGGTTCTCAGGGGACTTCTTGCTGAGAGACTGATCAATGAAAAGTGAAAAGAAATTATTTTGTGCCTCGATGTATGTGCTGCTGCTTGTGGAAAGGGTTTTGATTTAAATCTATTTTGTGTCGGCAGTATATTCCAAGTATAGACAGACTTATAGGTCAGTATTCAGGCTCTGAAACGAAGAGCTTTAAGAAGAAAGAAAACAACAGTAGGCAATGCTGTCAAGTGACAATAAATTAGGCATGTATTATTTTCTGGACTTACAGTGATGAAAATTAATTTGTTAAGAAAAATAAAATTCAATGACTGCTAAAGGCAATGTGTTTCATATAGTTAATCAGTCAAAATGATTCATATTCTAGGTAACTGGCAATCTGCGTACTGTCATGGTTCAGATTCCTTCATTTATCAATGTTTTTTGTTTTGATTAACTGTTCGATTTTGCTGATTTTTTAAAAATCATTGTGACTCATTTACTGGAGAACAGAACATGCATTGAAGAACATTAATCAAACTTTATCGTTTAAAGCCATTTTAAATAACATAGAACACAAGGTTAACATTCTGATGCCTTCTGCATTGTTATATGCATATATATGATATTAGACAAAGGAAAAGACCTGCATCTCTCAAAAGATAAAACAATGTAAAAGAAATGTCAATTTGGCAAACAATAATTTCAGCTTTTCTTTGCATTTTATTGCATTTGATATGTCAAAAGAGATTTTTTTGTTGTATCTTATTATTGAGAATCAATTCAAATAATCTTAATTAGCATTATAACAACCAGACCTTTTTTTTAAAGTAATTTCTGACCAACATTTGGCCTGTTTCACTTCAATCTTGAAACGTTGGAAGGCCCTCTTGTCGTTACCACAACCCTCAGCTCCGTCTACTGAATCTGTATTAAAGTCTATACTTCTGATGTTCCACTCTTAAATTTTACCTCCTGTCAGAAAAAAACATGTAAAATTAAAAGAAATTTAAAATAAAAGACAAGAAAATGCCTAATGAAATTTTGAAGGGGACTGTAGCATTGGATGTATGTACGAATATCAAGGCTTTTACTTTGTAGAGTATGTTTTAGTCTTACTTTGAAATCCCAGTATGGTTGTCTTTTGAGGACAGTTTTAGCTCCATTAGCTCCTTCATATGACAAATTTTCTCAGTTTATATTAAGTGTAGAATGTAGAAGTTAGGCTTTAATAAAAATAAAAAAAAAATCATAATCTTCATTTAATTAAAAGAGTAAGCGGAATAACACCTGTAACATTGGTTGATTTCCAGCAGCAGTGTTAAGCCCAATGCTGCAATGATTTACTGTCTGAAAAAATGAAGGCTTTTATTTTGCTGAGTATGTTTAGGTCTTATTTTGCATTTTAAGGACTGGTTTAATTACTGTAGTAATACAGAGTGTATTTTATCATCAATGTTCTATTTACATCTTTGAAGCTATAAACTTCCATCTATAAAATGTAATTTAAAAACTATATTTGAAAGTCGCAATGACTGAAACTGTGGAGCTCTCTTTAGGAACCACACACCTTCAGAAAAGTGCATGGCTCTGATTTTAAATCACACTGCTATGCTTCCATAAAAAAATATAACTTATGAGTCCAGTTTTCCAGAATAGGTGTGAGCTCTCTGGTAACTTAAGATAAAATAAAATCCTCTATCTGAAATGTAGTTTAAAATCTTTGGAGTGTGTTAATCTTTTGCTGTTATATTATTCTTCCTGAAGAGAGCCAGTGCTCTGTTGCTTTAGTGTTCTGCTCTTTCTGCAAATGCTTACGTGTGTATGTGTGTCAACGACAGGCACAGCTTGCCGGTTCCACAGAAGCTGCCTGCTTCCTAAAATGCTCCAAACAGGATTTAAAAATTATTCAAACCACTGTTCCTGGTCCCTAATCATGGAAATTGTCATAGCTGCAATTAATTTAAAGTAAAAGACAGGTAAAAAAAACACAAAAACTATCTCTCCATCCTTCCATCACTGCAAAGCTCACCTGGCTTCATAGTGATAGAAATATGTACGTAATACAGGGTTTCTGAATGTATTGCTGTCTGCGCAGTCAGAAAGGATCACACCAGCTGTGTGAGAGTGTGAAGCAGGGAGACTGAGTGAAAGAGACAAATTACTGCAGAGGACACACAGGGAGCTGAACTAAGACACAAGCAGATCCTCAAACCAAAGAGAAAAAGTTTAACATAAATGTAGAGGCAGAAAATCGAAATACGCATAAGAAATATATAAGCAAACACAATGCAAAGAATTGAATATGGTAAACTACAATAATAAATATATCAATGTGAAAATATAGCAGGAATAAATAACAATAAGATTATGACAATATAATGTTAAAAACCTCCACTAAAACAGGCCCCTGTGTGAAAAATGTCAATCTGTAATATTTCTTCAACTTGGCAATAGTTCAAAAGAAATTGTTATAATTTTCTCAGCTATGACTATTGGAAAACAAAAAGCCTTTTGCAAAGATGCTTAATAGAATAGTTTGTTTTGTGCAACACATTGTACTGTTTTCATTGTTTCACCATCTTAAAAATATACATTTTGTATAAGGTTGCAGAGGCCTCGTTTGTTTGCTGGGTGTTCTTGTGTAATGACTTCTCAGTTTTAGATTTGGTCTCTAAAGTCCATATATTCTTATTGTACAATGAGATTTGCTAAGGAGGCATCACTGCAAACAAGAGGCGATAGAGCTGCACAATCAGAGCCTGATAGTAATGGAAAAAGCAACCTGATGAAATCAGGTCAGCCGTTACTGACTTTGTGGAAGAGTATTGATCAGCTTTTATTTCACTATTTAAAGCTTCTTTCAGGCGTTCTGTTGCTTTTTCTATGAATGTACTGTGATAATAATGATCCGTGCCACAGAAAGTCTGTTTCACAAATAATTCTTTGTGATGAATAAGGGACTGTGGGGCTTCTTGTCTGAAAAGAGATCAGGTTAGGCAGATATATTTTCTGTTTGTGCCACAGTTGCTCTGAAGCTCAGCAGTTCACAGACACAGCAGTGCTTTGGGCCAAGTACCAACATCATTATCCTAACTAGTACACAGGGAAAATGCTATAGATTAGTTCAGACAGCAAAATTTTGTGTGTTGAAAGTTGGAAGTTTGCTAATGCGTAATGGAATCACATTTGTTTCATCTGAATAATCTGAAATTAGTTTATCTTTGCAAGATTTATGTGTTTCCCTGCTTCAACATAACCGATTTGAATCAACAAAACTTGTCGAAATGCTGAGAAGAAAATGAAGCCATTATTTAACGGGGACATGTCCAAGTACAACGGCTGGTAAGCCAGGATGCTGCAGAACCTTACTTTTAAAGAACTGTCCATGGCTCCTAGTATGGGAGGAGATTGTGGGGGTGAGAGGCTGTGGAGTTAAGTTCAGCTGCTATCAGCTGCACATGCAAACTTTTTAGATCACGTGCAACACTCGCACTTACTGCATATGCCATTTTTTTATGCGCTTGCAAAATTAGCCCTTTTTATTAAGAATCAGACCCAAAGAGATAATGGTTGCCAACTCCTTATATTGGCAGGATGCAGAGCAGAAGATCCAAGACTTTCTTTCATTGTGGATTGAGGCTGGATGATATCTTGGTTCAGGGGTGCCAGTGGATTTTTGTCTGGTTTTCTGGAGTTATGTCTGCCCTGTCGCTAAGCTTCATTTCACCTGAGTTGTCCTAAATCTAAAGAGAAAGTTTTGAATCTAGCTAAACTTGCTTAGCTTTCTTAGACATTTCTCTCTGCTCTGATGTACCTTAAGGCCTGCCTCAGTGGGAACAAACCGTTAAGCAGACCAGCATCCAACTGGTGGATGGTGTTACACTTTTGTTGACAAATAGTTTTAACTTTTATAAAATAACATATGGACTTCATCAGTCCATATGAGTGATAATTAGAAGCCATTAAGTAGAAAAGGAAGAATACCTGTAGTATTGACAAAAGAATATTAGGCAAATATTACCACATAAGTGCCAGAATTTATTCACTTTGTCGCAAAGCTGACAAATTCCACTTGCTTGGACTCATTTATTTCCCATGAAGCAAAAGAAGCTTTCATCCTTTGTTATTTATTCTCACTGATGTTGGATAAAAGAAAATCACTTTTGATTTAATCCACTCTGCCACTATCATTACGCCACAGGTGCTCTATTTTAAGCTCAGGCCTGGGGCTCTGCAATGGAAATGTCATTTTAAGAAGGAGTCCTAATAAACTGTCTTAAAACAGCTCTTTGAGGTGTTCTGCGTTTGAGCTTTTACTGCAGACATTTCTGATTGTCCATTACCTTCCTGATTAATTTTTTCTATGTTTGAGGGGATGGGGTGGAATAGATTACCTTCAGAAGAGGATTTTTTTTCTCATAAGAATTAAAATGCTAAGCCATCGTGTGTGCCACTACCAAAGCAGCACTGTAATGGTAAATTTCTTACTGACAGGTGTTGTTAGTACATGTTTGTGATGAAGCACAGAACTGTATGAATGACCTGTGGCTAAGGGGTTTTCTCTCTACAGGGAGGTTGATCTAAGTACACTGATGTGACAATATTATGAACCGCCATGGTTACATAACCAGCTGTTCTCCGCACCAGAAATTACAAGAGGTGAAAATAAAATAAGTCGTAATGGTTGGATTTTTACTCTCAAATAAATCTGACACTATATTAAGTAGTGGTTTGCACATATGATTGGTGCGCCCTGAAGCGGAAGTATTTGAAGGGATAGCTGCATCCGTGTGGAGTAGTTACTCTGATGTTTGCACATGAAAAGCCCAGGATTTGGGTGACCTGAAAATTGTAGGCAGACTAACAGGGTGGAGAGAGAGAACAGCCAGGCAGAATAGCTGCAGTGGCAGCGGTCCTGAACCCAAGAGATAAGAGTTCATTTTCACGCAGAAAAGCACAAAAATGTTCACTGCACAGTTGAGCTCAACTGAGTCCAACAGAGTTTTACAACAGTTTGGAGAGGAGTGGTGAGAAATCCAAGGCAGATATCCTGCAGGGGCCAGGTTGAGTGATAACCGCTGCTTCAGTATCTAAATACCACACCCCCACAACATCCCTGAGGAGCTCAGCGGTGGACAGACAGACAGACGACACAGGGGGAAGGAAAACTGAAGGGAAAGAAATTAGGAACCCTGGAAATAAACCGCTGTGACTGTGATTGTATTTCCTCCCCAACATGGTGAAAGGCTCAATTCTGTGTGGGGTATCACAGTATTTGCACCAAGACCTAAAATATGACTTTATTGATTTTCTTTAATGAGAGAAGCAGCAAATAATTTAACTGCTGCAAATATGATAAGATTATTAATGTACAATTTGAAATGTAATCAATGAAACATCAATCAACAATCCGATGTGTAATGATGGCTCTTGACAAAATGTAATTCTTCAATTGTTGGCTCTACTACTACTTTGTATTTTTGTGTTTTTATGAAATAAAGCACTTTGAAATACTTTGTTGCAGAGAGGGGCTATACAAATAAGATGTATTAATATTCAGAAATGTTAATTCATTAAGCTATGATATCTACACCACTAGCTTGATGTGAAACATGTAAATTGTTTGGTTTATTTTGGTGAGTCACTTCAGTATTTTCATAGTTTCTCTGACATTTTGTCAGGCAGATGGAAACGTTTAGCCGTTTTGAAACTTTTGTACACTTTCACATGGATAACAACCCAACTCCTGGTGAAGGGTTTGTTGCTTCATTCTAAAGTAAGTTTATACCATCATACATCCCCTACACTGTGGTGGCGTAGGGGGCAGCGCGACCCATCTTTGGAGGCCTTGAGTCCTCGATGCAGCCGTCGCGGGTTTGATTCCCGGACCCGGCGACATTTGTCGCATTTCTTGCCCCCTCTCCCTCCCCCTTCCTGTCAGCCTACTTTCGTATAAGGGACACTAGAGCCCACAAAAAGACCCCCTGGTGGGGTAAAAAAGGAAAAAAATAAAGAAATCAAGGCTCTTCATCCTCGAAGGTGAAAAGGAGAGGAACGTTCTTGCTTGAAATTCACTCATAGTTCAAAAACCATCCTCAGTATTAATATGGACAATTTTTAAATCCACCACTAAAGTTTACTGATGCTTGCAAGTTTTCTACTGACTTATGTTGCTACTTTTCCAGGAAAATATTCCTTATTTCTGTGAAATGAAGCCAAACTTCACTATAACAACAAGACTGACTCCAGTCCAGTTTGATCCACTAAACATATTATAGGCAATCATATAAAAGAAACTAATTGGAAATGCTTTAATAGTGACTAATTCTAATATTTATCAATGCCAATATAATGAATGTTAAATATATTTAGACTGAGGTGGTTAAGTAAAAAAATAGATAAATGAAAATGCTGGTTTGTTTTCTCAAAAACTAAAACAAATCCTGGTATTCTTAAATCAGTTGATTTTTCAGTAAACGTGATTTATACAGTGCTCCAAATTTTTTGTGCAATTATAAACTTATTAAATTTACTTGACTGTATGTCTCCCTTGTTTTAATCTCTGAGAGTTTTCACAGAAACGTTCCAAATGTTCCAAACTAATCGCCAGACCCATTTTGTTTCCAAGTGAACTAATGGGTCTTCATTTACTGCATTAGTGAAGAAACATCAATCTAGTAATCTGCCAAGCCTCCAGACTATACTCTAACCAAGTACAAAGTTAAGGCATTAAAAAACTCATTAGCATGTCCATGACATTAGTTTTTGTTTTTCTAAATTAGAGCTTCAGTAAAATGTTCCTTTCTGTTGACTAATTTGGTTCTCACTCCACCTTTCACTTTGCTTCCCTCCTCCCAGCAGTGACATTAATCTATTGCCGTGGTGAAAATGTCGTTTAAAACTTTTCCCAGTCATCCACATCATCATTTAGTTGTAGAAGGGAGGCAGATTGATAGAAAACTGGGAAGTTTTATGTACATTTATACCTGCTAATTGTCTTAGATGATACTGGAGAACTTTGACTGGTTCTGAACACAGGCTTGAGTATTTTAATAAGTATAAAAAAATATATTACACATTATAACACTACAGCCACACACTTTAGAGCATTTCATTGGGTCATTTTGCACAGAATTCTATGGAAAGAAAACTGGACTAGAGTTTAAAAAGAAAATGAATATATAAAGATGTGTGAGGCATATATGTGAATTCATGACACCTTTTTCTGCTATTATAGCTGGACGTCTTCTTGGTACTTCTCCACCAGCTTTACACATCAAGAAATTGATTTATTTTGCCCATTCTTTCTGGTAAAGTAGCTCCACCTCACTCTAAAGCTTAATGGAAACCCATTCTAAAAGTATTACTACAGATTATCAGGGGTCATTCTGACAAAAAGAATGGCTTTCTTCTAAACCGTATGTTTAGAGTTGCTGGCCTTCAGGAAAGTGACCACCTGCACAGTTTCTTACCCCCAATATTGCCTTATATTTAACTGCCTGCATCCTCCTACCCACCATGTATAGTCGTCTCCGCCTGCTAAGGAAAGCACCTCTGTCAGCATATTCTCCCACTTGAGCTGTGGATCTCTGGAGCTCCAGCAGTACCATGGGTCTGCCATCTTATGTCATTTTCTGCTCTCAGGCTAATTCTCAAGTGTCACTGAGCTATTTTATGCCGTTCCCTCCCTCAAGCTTTGCACAAACAAACAACTCAAGTCCAGCTAGTCAGTGTGGACCTTGACATTTAATACAAAAGTTCATACCATAGTCATTTCTACTTGCCTTTCTCATGCAGCAAATCTCAAAAGAAGCCACTTTTAGCTTATAATCCAGATCTATTTGGGTTATTTTTAAGAGACTGACTATATAACGGGACACCTTTTGTCTGAGATTCTTCTCAGACAAAAGGGTTAAGATGAAAGTTGCCCTGGGGGCTTGGCAGTTGCTTCCAGTAATCCCACGTAAATTTGATTTTTCTACAAATCTGTGAAAATAAACGTTGCCTTCAATTCAGAAGCATAGATAGAATCATGTTGTTTTTTTCACAGGTATATCACCAAACACCATGTCACAGCATGTCTGCACCAGCCTGCTATCCTGAGAAAATTGGCATGAAAAATATATATATTTTTTAAAAAATCACTAGCTTGTAATTCAGTTTTGTTTCTTGTCTGTGCTCAGAGTGAACCTAACAGCTGGTGTTTTGTTGAAAGACTCTATTTCACATTTACATTTAGAAGATGTTGCTGTGAGACACCAGCATGAGTGCAAGCTATAACCCTCGGCGACAGAGGCTTTCCTAATTTTCAGAAGATTCTGTTTACAAATAAAAGTGTTCTAGTGATTTTACTCATTTAGAATAAACCTCATTAAGGCGAGGCTCATTTCCTTGTTACAAAGAACACACCAATTAAGAAAAGAACTGTAGTAAAGATAAACTAATTAAAATAAATGGTGAATTCCCTTTTCATTAAAAGTAGTTACACCGGTGGATTTAATCTGTGAAAGGGAAGGATAGATGCCAATTGGAGTAATAAGATTTTTTCCCAGATTCAGAGAAAAAATCTGCTCTGAGCTCAGTAATTAATTCTCAGTTTTTCTAGTAATGTGAGAGGTTTACGCTCCTAGACCATTATTGTCGTTTGCAAAGCTGAGATTATCTATGTTTGATATTCATGAAAAAATATCTGTTAACTGTGAATGCTTATAATTATACAGAAGGCTTTAAATAACCTAACATGAAAGACCAGATTGATATTAAAAATCTCATCTCCAATCTTTACCCAAGGATACAAAAGACTTTATTGCTTTCATTTGTTTTTTCCAGATTCCATTTAGGCTGAAATTTTCCTTTGATTATTGCTTTTAACTTCAATATATTTCAATATATACAGAAAGACTTGAGCCATACACAATTAGCCTTCTCCATGAAGTCATGCAGTGCCTTGCTTCATGTTTTCTCATTTTTGATTGATACTGAAAACTATGCCATGTTCCAATAAATTCAATGTTTTCATGGACAGACTTAATCTCAGAGAGGCATGTTTTTGGACGTTTTTAGGCTTAGTTAGGCTTTCTGTTCTCTAAATGCCAGAATAACGAGACACATTATAAACAGCATGTTTGCTAAGCCTTTAAACAATTTGGAGAATCCCCAAATGATGATGTTATGGCTTTGTAAGCTTCTATATGGAGGTGCACACATTGCATGTAGGCAGCTCCTCAAACCCATCGTTTGTAGAACAGATTTTTAGAAGTGCCTCAATCTTTTTATGGCCTGATGCCTTCAGGGAAGAAATATATTTTCTCTACTCTTTGACCACTTCTGTAGCTGCTGTGTTGGTTGCTGAAGTGAGTTATAGTTATCCAAAATAAAAGCAAATTGCTCATATTTGCTGGACTTCATGGGCTTTGCATCCATTTACTTAATGCAATCTTGTGTTGTGAATGCAGTGCATGTGATTATTGTCAAAAAAATGGACATATAGCAGCATAATGTAAGGCTTTTCCCACAGAGTTTTACATGCTTAGAGTTTGCACAGTAGCTTGAAGGTTTAACTGTAGTTTGTCACTTTGTCTAGACTCTTCACTTTCTTGATTTTTTTTTCTTTCTCTGTAAAGCTCATTGTAAAAAATATTATGGATATGCTACAGATCAAACTTTATCTTTGAATAATTGTATATTTAAGTTTATTTGTATTTTATTCCATCATCAGATGTTTTACAGCACCTCATCCTATGCTTTTGAAAGATACTTTATCGCATCTGAAGTCCCTGGCTGTTTTAGTGGGAGAGGGAGTTTCGGGTTAGTAGCTATTGGGACATTCACACTTGTCATTGAAGTCACATGTGTCACTGATCCACCTGCTCGTCCTGTGGGTCACATGGGTCATTAACACCCATGAGGTGTTTACCTATCCAGCCAACATGTGAAGTATATTTTGTCGTGTTTCAAGGTGTGAATACTGCTGGGAAAGAGACGGGGAGCTTCATTGAATGGATGTTTCAATCTCCACAAGATTACCAGGCTTTTCTCAATGATAAACGACTTCCTCGCCTGCTCAGTTGAAGCATTAGTCTTTGTTTTTCCTCCCATGAACCGAGGCCTTGAGAAAATAATTCTGTTATTTTATGTGCCTCTGCATTAGCAGTTAAGCATCATCAATCTAAAGGTCAGGGCATTCCTTCCTTTCCATAGACACCAGGAGATAAGTTAGTGAAACACATGACCTTATGAGGACTTCATGAAGTCTATTACAGGACAGCCAAAACCTGCATAAAATATTTCCAACAACAGTCCACTGACTTTATTGCCCTTTAGACTATATGTGGCTAATTTGGCGGTATCATTAGTGTTATTGTTCATTTAGGAGACCTACTTGTGCCCAGGCTTTGACTTCCTGGTTGATTTCTTGAGGTGTCGCTTCAATATTTCCAAATAATGTTCTTCTTGTCTTGATGCAGTCTATTTTGGGAAGTGTGCCAGACCCTCCACCAGCAAAACAGAACAAGATTAAGTATGGCATAGAGTTTAAATCGGGCACAAAAGATCCAACCCGACAAAACACTGTGTCCAAGCCTGATCCAACAGGACTACTTAATTCTAATCAAAGGCAAAAGTCTTAAGTAAACTTGACAGGACAGAAAAGTTCAGGGTTCAGGTCGCTTGGTCTATAAATCTACTCTCTAGTCTGGGAAGCTTCTCTTTTCATCCTTTAAATGTAGAAACGGCTAAACAGTTTGTTAACATTACAGTTGCTAATATTGCTGTATCGAGGCGGTCACTGGTCACACTTGCTGGTGGTTTTTAATATCTGGGTTGCATCCCATAATTCCCGTTAAGACCAAAACACTTTCATTATGTCCAGACCTATAGTGTATGTGTCTGTCTTTATTATGACCATGTTTTCTAGCATTAAACTGTTCAAATTCTAACATTTAGGAGAAGTGGTTGTCTAAACAGAGCAACAAAAGAAATTTGGGCACTTAACAGTATAAATGCTTTACAAGAGAGTAATTAAGTAATTGGGTATATCCCTGTTCATCATTCCTGAGTGTGAGTATCTAATTATTAGCTTTTAAATATTAAACTTAATGAATTAGTCTGAGCTGAAGTCTATCAAATGGGACGTGGAGGATCCTCAAATTCAGCATTACCATGACCTCGATGACTGACAACCTACACCAACATATTGCTTTGACATTTCCTTTTTTTTCTTTGTACAATTTATTGTCACTGGCTTTAGGATTCATAAAACATGAACATAGTAAAACAATGTTTGACACTGGCCCTCTGGGTTCTGCTCCACAGTATGTAAATTTCTTTTTATTTGTTCGCCACCCATCTTTTATTCTCTGTGCTCTGACTGAACTCATTCATCTGAATTTCAGGACCAATTTAATCACAAGATCAAGGAGGCACTCTGAAGTAGCACAGAAATATATTCAGAGGATCCTACACTTGCAAAGCAAATCAGTGCATGAAAGTAAAGTGGAAAAAAATTATACATGATTTTCAAAATCTTTTACAAATAAAAATCTAAAGTGTGTGTATAACCATATTTTACTGAAATTGCACCACAAGTCTTTTAAAGTGTCTCCATCAGCATTTGTGCATCTAGGGACAAAATTTTTGGTGATTATTCTTTGGAAATAAAACTCAAGTTCAGTCACATTTTACAGAGAAAAACTGTGAACATTAATATTGCCAAATGTTTTCTATGAGGCAAAGGCAGTTCTTGTTGATTAACATGCTTTGATCTATTCCTTTCCATCATAGCTTCGGCTTTATGATTATTGTTAATATCCTGCTGAAAAGTCGACCTCCACTTCAGTCTCAAGCATAGCAGAGATTCTCCCACCAACATGTTTAAATATGAGCATGATGCGTTCAAGGTTGTTAGTTATCCATCACACAACTGGTCTTGTCTGACCAAAGCGATGCCTTCGACATGTCATCAAACCTTAAATAGGACTTCTAATGCCTTTTCTGTTGCCACTATTATATAAGCGATTTGTGGAATGTGGATCTGTGCAGCTTCACAAGAGTTGCCATGTGCTTCTTGGCTGCTTCTCTGTAAATAAATATCTTCTTGTGCTGCAGGTCAGTCTAGGTAGATGGCCATATCTTCTTAAGATTGCAGCTGTGCCACACTTTTTAAAAAGAGAATGACAAAACATCAGTGGTAGGATATTATTTTATGAGCTGATGCTACTTTTTCCTCTGCTGTCCACTGAACCATGAATCTGCTGTGACATAAATATTGTCATATCTTTGTGCCAACAAGACTCTGCTAGAACTCTCTATAAGTCAGGGGTCTTAAACCACTAAATCACTTGTGGACCAGTGAACTGCAGCTACTGGATGTGGCAGTGCTTAAACTCACTCGCATCAAATAATCAAATCTGTATGTGTGTCGATGGTGAGGAGGAGGCAGTTCGGCCGTTTGATTCAGGTGGGTTGGACCTGAGACACATTTAAACGTTTGAGTTTGATACCATAAAGAATATTAGAGACTTCTTGCAAACTACTTTCAAGAACAAGTCATGGTGATTTATCTAATGGCCATCATCTTAAATTTGAATGTCTAGACCATTAAACAGTTCACATTGAAATAATTTACCTACTTAGTAGAAATATGTAACAAGTTTCTGTTAAGTACATTGTTAACCAGACTGGCATCATCTCACACAAAATAGTGGAGATCTCTATCAACATGTTGGCAGATTTATTTGGCCTTTCTGACCATCTCTCTGTATGTCTAAAATATTTTAAGTATGGAAAAGGTTTTTGTTGCAAACAGCCATGAAAACATAGATGCTACATGAATTTGCTCAAGTCTTTTCCATTTTGAATAGTGGCCAAGAGAAACAGCTCTGTGTCAAATCATTGTTATACTGAAGGGAACAGCATTCTGTGCATTTCTAATTAAAAGTTCCCTAAAAATGCTGATCAGCTTGAAAAAATATATTGTTACATTTATTTGATAGAATTTGTTGGGGTGCTTTTAGCTGTGACATTGATGATCTCACGTGTGTGAGAGAGATAAAGGACACTATATTTACTTTTACTATCTACCCCTTAGGACATTTTTCATAATTAGTGAAGCAGCTTCTGCAAGTTAAACAGACTGATTCTAAATGTAAAGTACCAGTAGAGCTCAGTTTTCAGAAAAGGACTTGAAGCCAATTTTTCCTGAACTCCTCTTCTTTGTCATGCGGACTTGTTTGCCTCTTAAAGACGTTAGTATTTCACAGCTGAAGTGACAGCACTACAGTCCTGAACAATAGTTTGTTTCCCTTTGACTGAATAGACCACGTTTCCTGAAGAAAGGCACATCTTGCTGTGAAATTGAAACGCAGCACTTGATGGTGATCACTTGATGAAATTTGAAGTGTCTCATAAAATGAAGGCAGTTTCATCTTACGGCGTTTTCTAATTTCAGACACACATGTTGGGCTTCTTTGTCTTTGGTAGCTTCATTAATTGGAAAAACTACTTTCTTTGTTGAGAACAATAAAGTAGATGAATTCATTTAAATTTAACTGTGCAATAAATTTTTTTTACTGAACTGCTACATGTCACACTATTCAGGAATAAGTAAATTGTGGGTTTTCTGTGACTTGTGACTTGAGGCATTAGATCAAAATCAGATTTTATGTCCTTTAAATTGTAACACTGTAATTCTGAGAGCCAGCTCTGCAGGAAATTAAACAGGCCTGAACAAGGCCTTGATCTCATTATAATCTCTGTACTTCCTTTTTAGCTGTACAAACACACAGAAGGAGAATGTTGAATGCGTCAGGCAGCTTAGGCCATTGCATGAAAAAAGATGTAAGAAATAAAAAGAAATGGTAATAAAGTGGTGAAATACTGATCTGATCAATTAGAAGTTGATCTGAAGAGTATCGCGCAGTTTAAGAGGAACTTCAGAACAGTGTAGTTTTAAGACTTATAAGAATAATTGTTTTCAGAAAAGCAGGAGAAAGTAGTGGAACAAGTCCCATACACTATACTTGTGAAGCTAAAACACATTCGACTCTGCCAGAGAACAAAACATCAACCAGTCCAATCAGATAGATAGAGGTAATGGCAAAATATGTGTATAATTAAGTTCCTTGAGTCCTTAAGCACTTTATAAATTTAGCTCATGAAAAAGAATGAACAAACCTGCAGAGAGCGATGAACCAACAGGATTCACGTCTTTTTTCTCTCCTGCTCGCTTCATAAAAATGTCATGGTTTTCATCTTACAGGTCGACAGGAGCAATCGTTTGTAAAACCATTCAGACACCTTGAACATTCAAATGTAAGTGTGTATTATTGTGATTTTGTGTTAGACCAACATAAAATATGGAAGGAAGGTTGTCCACATTTTAAAAAGAAAAATAAATAAATGAAAATAGAAACCTGACAACCACGACTTAAATCTTAAAACCCGTATTTAAAATTGAGTGAATCCAATTCTCTCTGGAATTCTTTGAATTAGGGAATTATGTGATTCATTTATTCTCAGCATACATCCAGCTCTTCTGTGAAAGGCTTGTTAAAGAACATTGGTGATCAAACGAAATCATAAATACAAAGATACACAGCAGACAAGTCAGGAGTAAAGTTGTGGATAAGCTTAAAACACGGAGAGGCTATAAAACAACATCCCAAAGTCCAAACATGTCACAGAGCAGCGTTAAACCATTATTTAGAAAAAGGTTGGAAAGAACTTCAAAACTTTCAAGACATGGCTGTCCACCTTTACTAAAGGCCTGGTGAGGAGAGCTTTAACTGGATAAAAATCAGAGGTTTCCTATTCAGTTTCATTAAAAGCTGTGTATTCTTCACAGTAACCTTTACATTGTTTGTTGATATAATATAATATAATATAATATAATATAATGTCCTTCCAAAATAATGTCCTTCTTCTTCTACTTTTTCTTCTTATTGTCTATACACCTGTGCTGACTATAGTTTTTGTTAGTTAGCAACATCAAACTTCAGTTCGACTCTCTAACTCTCACGATCCAAGTTAGTTCACTAACCCTCAAAATAAACAGCTTGCATTGTTTCTGACCATAGTTGATTAAGTACCTTAGTTTTTGTCACATTTGCAAAACTCCAGAATTCAAACCTCTTGCATGGCAACAGTGTTGACCATCTTTGTTTTAAGAGTCGGCTGTACTGCACACAGTGTTTCTGTTCAGAAAAATGCAATGACACTTACTATGCTAAAATAGCTTTTGACATTTACATGTGTCCTCTGTTTTATATTTGACTTATATGCTTACTTCATGAATGATATTTTATCTATGAACCAAAATACTTTCATTATCTACTGTACAAATTGATGTCTTTAAAAACTGCAGTTTGCACTAGCATCTTATCATTTATGTAATTTATCTTGATTATGAGTTGATCTATGGTTTCTTTGCCTCTTGAGACATATTTAGACATTCTTTCTATGCTCTGTGGTTAGAGTGAAAAGATGATTTTATTTAAGCTCAAGGCAAATTGGAATTGCCTTAGATAAACCAAAAAGATGAACAGAGGTTGTTTTTTTTATTGACAAAATAATCAATCCTATACAGCTGAGTTCTTGTTGAAACATGTAAAAGCTCCCTATTTTGCATTGAAGGATGTGATAGAGCACATTCAGCTCCACTGTTTGGCTGAAAGCAAGGCGGTTTTGTAGCTGACACTTGGTATTTTTAAAAGGCCGACGGCAGATGACCTGAGCGAACTGGAACAGCATGGATGACTGCTTCAGATAAACACTGTGTTGGGACAGAACATTCTCAGAAATGAGTTGCAGCTATACTAGCTAGTAAAAGATAAATAAAGATCAGCTGGTGAATGTTTTTTGTTATGTATCACTGTTTTCACATTTTGTAAACTGATTATTTGCCCGTATTTTATTTCACAACACACACAATGCAATAGAACCAAAGCTCTTTTCACACTATTAAATATAATCAGCACAAAAAGCAACATATTTTTTGTCAAGCTGGTTTTGTTTGGTAATTCCTACATATCAAAATGAGGTGATCCAATCCTATGTGGTTACACAGAACAATCTGCCATCATAGAATCAGCTGGATGCCAACGGTATTGTTCATTAGACTGCAGCACATGCTGTTTCCTTCTTTATGTGAATGCCTCTGTTGGCAGCTTACTGGTGTTTTTAATGGTAGATCAGCTTCCATCTGTCATTTTACTTTAATACTTCCACACAACACCTTGATGAAAGCATGTCAGTCCTTGTGTTGGGGGCAATAAGTGAAAGGGGCCTGAAGTTGGTGCTGTAATTCTGTGGGATTCCCTGAATTCAAAAGCACCACTGGGGACCTCAAATCGATATCCTGGTAAAGGCTTTGGGTTTATCAATCAGGTATTCAGGCTCAGACTGAAAACATTTTGACTTGTCTTTCTCCTGCTGGCAGACTTTTAAATGTTAAAGCATTTCAGTCTGTGATCTGAATGGTACGCAGAGAAAATTCACATTAGTTTGGTTTCAGACAAGGCTGATCCATTTATTTTGGGTGCCATCGTCAACATCTATCATCTTGGGGAAATCTTAAAAATAAATGGTTTTCTCATAAGTAAATCTCAAAATTAGCTGCATAAATATCAGGAATTACAATTTGGGAATGAAATCCATGTCTATTTGAAGACTGTACACTAATGTTCATGCCAAGCTGAAACCTGCAGAAATTCAGATATTATGACAATAAACAATGATAGCTTTGATGTCTTTCATATGGATGCAAATATATATATATCCAGCAGTACCTAGCTCAGTCTGAATACCAATCAGCCACAACCATCTAGGTCAAGGGGTCTCAAACTCCAGTCCTCAAGAGCCGCTGTCCTGCAGTTTTTAGATGTGCCACAGGTATAAAACACTGCAATGAAATGACTTAATCACCTCCTCCTTGTGCAGATCATTTCTCCACAGCCTTGCTAATGACCTAATTATTGTATTCAGGTGTGGTGCAGCAGAGGCACATCTAAAAGTTGCAGGACTGCGGCCCTTGAGGACTGGAGTTTGAGACCCCTGATCTAGGGCTTACCCAAGACATAGCATACACACAAAAATAAGAAGTACAGAAGTACAGACCTAGGAGTACTTTCTGTGCAAAATAGTAAAATAAATAATTCAATAACTGCAGTAGCAGTTGTTTAAGGCTTCACTTAAGAAAAAAACTTATCAAATAAGCTCAAAGCCAGTTTTCAAGTGTATAGGATGAAAAATCAAAAGCTTAGTCATGGTTAAGCAATGAAGACAGGGTCAAATGCATTATCCATAGAAGGAGAACATTAAGTGTTCTCCTTCTTAAGAACTGTTAATGTGGCCCATCTGAGGGTCCCTCCAGAAAGGTGCACAAAATGTCAGGCCTGATGCGACTTAAGAAAAACTAAGAATTTAATCTTAACACTCTTGATTTTTCACAGTAACAGAAATTGGTGCCACACATACTGAAATGGCACATATCCGTTAAAATACACAGAAGTGTATTTATGTGAAAGTTCACTGCAAATACTGTAAAAAAAAAAAAAAAGCGTGAGCTGTCTACCTAAAATCTTTGATCCCTTTTCCCATAACATTGGATTATATTGGCCTGAGTGCTTCTATTTTATGTGCATACTGTCACAAAACAACAAAATAAAATACCACTTTATGACTCTCATGGAGCCACACAGTGCAGTTTACAACATGACCTGTGTAAACCCTAAACATTTTTGAAACCTTCACTCAAAACAAAGACCACTGTTTAGATTTCAAGGGAGGCTGCTTTGTCTCTAGTGGTTCCTCTACAAGGATCCCTGCTGAGCACTTCTGAGAAGCAGCCTGAATCACAAGGACCTCATTCCCACGCAGTGCTTCAAGACAATCCACGACTGATCTTTACCTCTGGAATAATTTACAATACAGGCAGATTTGTCAAAAAAAAAAAAAAAGTAGACCTATTCCAAAATGTTCTTAGGCATAGTGAAGGTGAATTGGAATCAAGTAGTGATGAAGATGAAAAGCTGCAAGAGCTCTTGTCAGGAGGATGTCGGCCTGATAAGGATGAGAGAATCCTTAAAAACCAGGATGAGGGCAGTGAGGATAAAAACAGAGAAACGTGCATCTTTAGCAGAGTAAACAGTGGGGATATAAAATGAATTGCTTATGTTTATATATTTTTGCACTGTACCTGTGGAAGATCTGAAAATTCAGGACACATTTTGTGCCAGAAGGTGATATTTTGCATTTAACAAGATCTAATTTTATCTGAATCTACCAGGACAGATGTTAGTAGTAAGCATTATGTCCATGGGGGCAACTGATGCTGCCATGTTAACACACAAGCAGCACTGCAGGAGTGGGTCTGTTTTGCATCTGACTAGTTGTCTAGAAGAACCTGGCACATTGTGTACTTAAATAAATAATTCAAAGCACTGTCCAAACATTTTCTGTTATATTTTACTTCAGCATTCAAAATGGATTATAATAACATCTGAGGTAAAGGGGAAAGAAAAGCTTAAAAGATGAGTACAGCATTTGTTGAGTGCCCAAAGCTTCACATTCTGTAAGTGTTTTCCTCCACTGCCATCAACTGACTTAATTGGCACAATGATGATTGTGTCACTAAGGTAAAATTCTGACAGCATGGGGTATTTGTGATGAGAAATCAATCTCTAAAAAGAGTTTTGTGTTGCTTGAGTCCTTGTCTGACAAACAGGAATGAGGTTCTCATATTTACTGACTGCAGACGACTACCCTGTTATGGCGGGACTAATAAATTAAACAGAGATTAAATAAACTCAACTAAAACAAACATAATAATTTACAAAATAATTTTTTCCTGGTTTCATACAAACATCCAAGTGATGGCCAAAATTGATGAACTTTGAGAGATGCACATGAACCATTTTTCATTTGTACCTTTTGCAGGCATGCAGAATACTGTGTATGTTCGTCACTGTTGCCCTCTGTTTCTGTTGCAGGTGGTAAAGATGATGATCATTGTGGTGGTGACTTTTGCCCTCTGTTGGTTGCCGTATCATCTCTACTTCATAGCAACCGGTCTCAATAAACGCCTGATGAAGTGGAAATACATCCAGCAGGTTTACCTGTCAGTGCTGTGGCTGGCCATGAGCTCCACCATGTATAATCCTGTTATCTACTGCTGCCTCAACAGCAGGTGGGTTCCCATGAGATCTTTCAGGTTTATAAGTTAAGCTTCAAATTTTAACCCTTTATTTTTCAGTAAAATTACATGTTACTATGGTAAGAAACACGAGCTTAACAAACTACAGTGTCCCATAAAAGCATTTCTTATGTCCCTTCCTCGATCTTGAAAGTGTTTTGTAGGGATTTAATTGGACAAAGTAAAGCATAATAGTTAACTGAAAAGTTAAAGAAGCATAATTACTTTTGCAAAGCACTTTAAAGTCTTACCAAGAAAGCTACATGCCTCCACTATCAGTAAACAATTTAAGTTCCAATATTATTGAAGAAATGCCTCAAAAATGCACATCAAACAGATTTAGTTTTGTGCTTCAGCTTCTGCAGCTTCACCTTCTTATATAGTCAACATTTCTTCCCTTCTCCTGATCTGGTCCCAGGTTTCGAACCGGCTTCAAGAGGGCATTTCGCTGGTGCCCCTTCATCAAGGCATCCAGCTACGATGAGCTGGAATTACGTTCAATACGACTGCACCAAACACGCCAGAGTAGCATGTACACGCTGACGCGGATGGATACCACCATGGTTGTGGTCTATGACCCTGCTGAAGGCAACGGCGGAGCAGGAGGAAGCGAGCACTCCCTGCCTGTCCGGAAGAGAAGCTACGTTACCTCACGCCAGTCGGAGATCATTGCCTCCAGCGGCACTGGTGTAGGTTCACAAAATGGGGTCGCACCGAAAGCTGAAATCGAGGAATTTTCTTGAAGAGCACATTTGCTGAGATTCACATAAAAACCTAATATATATATATATATATATATATATATATATATATATATATATATATATATATATATATATATATATATATATATATATATATATATATAGGCTTGTGTGTGTGTGTGTGTGTGTGTGTGCGTGCGTGTGTGTGTGTACGTAAAGAACTTTAAGCTGCTAGGTTGTTCAAAAACAGGCACATGCTGCAGTAGCTTGGCTCAGACACTGCAGTATGTCTAGAATTAAAAGTGGACTCTTCAGCATGTAGAGAGGCTGTGCAAACCATAATCATCTGCCTATTTCCTCAGCCTAACATGCAGTTCTGATTGCATTATTTCTGACTGTATTATTTACATAGCCACTGTTGTTCAAATGATACTTTAAAAAACTCACAGTTGATATACGATATCCTCAATTAAAACTTCCTTAATCGGCACTAATGCCTGTAAAAAGAAACTAATCTGAAAGTACATGTTAGCAGTTATGTACGAATGAAATATTTTATACATGCCATTGTAAAACCATGAGATAATGTGATTTGCAGTGCACACTCTCCAGCTGTTCACCCCGTGGCCATGCATGGCCACACATGGACAAGCCTCTGCAGAGTTATCAGTGGAAAAGCTGCTGACTGAACTCTGCTTAACACCATATGTGGCTCTGAGTTTAACTCTCGGTTATATAACAATTGAACGGGATGTGCCCCACTAACTGGCATAAAGCCAGCGGTGAAATCTAGTATTTATTTGCAGCTTATCAATACACAGGCTGAGGGATAGTCTTACTGACGGAAACCTAACAAACCAGTTCAGAGCTGCGTTTTCCAATTAAGCGAATTTCCACAGTTAAGTGCAGCTCATTTCTTTCTATGGTTTTTACAGAAATTTCTCAGAAAGCCTAATGGTTTTGACTTGTTGCAAATGCAGTGTTACTAGAATGTGTTATGCTAGACGAATAATTCAGTGGTTGGAATTTATATTGAACCATGTTAAAAGTGAGACAATTTTAACAAGATTTTTGGGCAACTATTGTTCATGTTTAGGTTTACTATCATTTTTGTACTTACTATAAAACAGTCATGGGGCAGTTTCGATATTTTCTTCTACTTGTTTGTACCCAGTAAAACGTGTTGGCTTTAACAACTTGACTGGATAATTTTTTTTCTAGTAATTACCCATTTACCACTTTTAAAGACTTTTATCTAGTTTGAAAGTTGGCCAAACTTCACAATGTTTTTATTTTTTAGTTTTTACTTTATTTTTCGATTAGAACCAATTAGAGTCAAAGTAAAAATACCAAAGAAAAACACATAGCACCGATGAAAAGTTGATTATTTAAGCTCAAACACCACTTGCGGTGCCAAAAAATGGGAAAAGAAGCATTTGACAATAAAAGAAAAAATGTTTACATATAGATTAAATCTGACAGAAGACATTATGTTGTCTATCAGGCTCAACTGATGTGAATATCGCATGAGATTTTTGAATACATTTAACCTTCCTGCAGTCTTAAGAAATGGGATCACTTGGACTCCATGAGTGTTTTCAGGATTGTACTCACCCTGTGTGCTTTCTTCTTCAAGGTTTCGTTGGCTCTAATGGTCTTATTTGAAAGTGGTCAGATAGGAAAGCAGGTTGTGCTTTCCTATCACAACCTGATAGGATCCGTTCCGAGGAGCAGGCATGGGTCATAGATTGTACTGTGGTGGTGTTCTACCTCTGCACCACCCAGTACCCCCCCACCACATATGGGCTTTTACTGGGAGTTTTTTGTGTGGTTTTGGAATCTGATGGTTTGACGGGAAAACTTCCCGGTTTTCCTGCTCCTACTGATCACTGCACTAAGACCCCAGGAGGGTTAAACTTAATTAAAGTCTACTTTTCTACCCTACAGCAGAACCTAGCTATGACACAATATGAAAGTTTGCTTGTGTATTGGTTTTCACAATACACTAATACACTTTCAAGCTATCTCATTAGAAAAAAGATGTGAAAATATCTTTGTAGTTAAGTTGCCATGTCAATTAAGGCAAAACCTTCCATAATAATCACATTACATCGTTTTTTTCCCCCAATTTGACATTTCAACATAAGGGTGAGGCCTTATCTTAGGACTGTTTATTCACTTATTTGTTCCCACATTTCATCATTTTTTCAGCAATCAAGCAAAAACAGAAAATAAAACAATCTTTACTACTGAGGATGGCATCACAAAACAACACAAGTGTTCATTTTAATGCAGTCAGTTGTAATTGACACACTGGTTTCATTATTTAAGTGCAACTTCTAACTAATCCTAAACTCTGAGAGTAGGGACGTGGCACTAAGTTTATATGTTTTATCTGTTACTCCCCTTGGCCTAGTTAGCTGAGCTGCAGGTGTTTGTGTGTCTGCCCTCGTGCTCCTCCTCTGTGCAGGTGCGACTGATTTGCTAATCCAGAGCACAGAATATTTAAGGTTGGCTCTTTCTTGCTTTGTTGTCACTCTCATCATCCACTCTGCTTCCTCATGCATGTGATGCTCTGCTGCCAGGCCTCATCTCACCTCCTCTTTCACATTTGAGTTTGTCTTCGTCTTTGCTTTGTAGCACTTCCATATACATACAGCACATCCAAGTATTTGCATTACGCTGCTGATAATGACATGCATAAATCCTGTTTCTGTTACGACCCTGAGCCAGTCGTAACAAATCTTATAAAATATGATTATATTTTATTTTTTATTTTACTTTCTGAGCTTTATGGCGACTGAATTCTAAAATTTATTTGGAGATCATTTGTTTTATTCAATATGTAGTTCACATAAACAAATTTTAGTATAAATGTTAGAATGCGCACATAAATAAATTTTTTACAGTACAAAACATGAAAGGAACCAAAAACAGCATTTTTTTTTGTTTAAACATTTGTTAAAACTTTTTGACTGAAAGATAACACTGATTTTATTGTATTGTATTATTTTTGATTTACTTGTTGTTGAAGTTTTACTTTTGTACATTATGGTTACAAGTCAGCATAAATTTGAATGTTTGGAGACTTTATGAAAGTATTGCCATGAGAATGTGAGGAAGTACTCTCTGTGCATATGAGTGTTTTGGGCGTGTACCATTATTTTTATTTATTTCTCTTCCCAGTTGTGTTCAGACTCATAGGTCACAATGACTATAATTTCCATAATCGAGATTTTAAAAAACAACAAAGAAAAAAGTAAGCACAAAAGATTGAATGTTGCAGGTGAGTGATGGCATTGAGTAGAATGCTAGCATTAATCCAAAATAGTTAAAACTCAAGATATGGAAGCATTAAGATAGACATAGTCTCTGTTCCAATTGTGATCATCGGCATTATCACTCTAATGCTGATGAGCGTCAGTTCTCCCATTTCTGAAAACAGCTGACGCATTATAATACTTTATACTTTGTGCCATGAAGTTTATCAAAAACTCTTAATTTTCTTGCATTAGATCCATCCCATACTTTACTCCTAAGGTTTTAACGTCACTAATGTTAATATTTTTGCAAAATGTTCCACGTCTCATTTCACTCAACCACTTTTAAGTTCTGTATTTCTTTTTACTTTATTAAAAAAAACATTATTTTATCCAATAAAAACTGTACTCAAAAACAACAGCTGTGATCACCCATTTTTACCCATCTGATATTTTTGCTTGTTTTTGGTGGGTGAGGAGATATTCATCGTCTTTGCCTGTATTTAGTTCCACATTGCTCACCCACACTTCCACAGATTACCATTTTAACAAAAAGCGCTGACTCAATTCTTTTTGTAATTTTATAAGTATTGACACACCAATTTGCCATCCATTGTCTACACCAGCTGTTCTGCAGAAGCCATTGGGCGAGAGGCGGGGTACACCGTGGACAGGTCCATCACAGGGCAACACACACAGGACAAACGCCCCTGTACTTTCACACTCACTCACCTAAAGGCAATGTGGAGAGACCATTAAATGTAACAGTCATGTTTTTGGACTGTGGGAGGAAGCTGGAGTACATGGAAAGAATTCACATGTGCACAGGGAGAACATGCAAACTGCATGCAGAAAAGCCCCAGGATGGGATTCAATCCCAGGATCTTCTTGTAGCAAGGCAGCAATAGTGCCAACTTAGGCATTGTGCAAACCTCACTGTCCCCCATTTCTCACAGTTCCCTTAAGGCTTTTTTCTTCTGACCACAGTCATAGAGAGTGGCAGACTTCAAGGCTTCTAGGTGTCTGCACACATTACAGATCCAACGCCACCATCCATACACAATAGTGCCTTTCTGTTTTAGTTGACTCAAATGGCTCTTTTTAGTTCAGAAGAGTGTTTTCAAAAATAAAAGCCAGTGGAAAGGCTAGTGGTAATTCATACGTTTCAAACATTAAATATTTTTAGTTTATCTGGCTCTAAAATATGATGATAGATGCCCTCTAAGGCATTTGAACATCCTTCTTTTTAAATGTGTTGGAATGTACAGTACAATGTGCCTCTATCTGTTGAAGGGTAACTGTTTCTTTTTTTTATTGTTGTTGTTGTGCTTTTAAAGGATAATGTGTTGATCTCAGTCTGAGTTTCATTTGGTTTTCATTTTTTACCATGATGCAATAAATCATGTGATCTCATCTGAATAATATTCATGTTGCTTTTGCAAAACTGCAAAATAAATGGAAACTCAGATTGAAAGTAACTGTATTATCCTTTTAAGCAAATGCTCAGAAATAAAATAAAAATAATAATAACATTGAAGCTTTACATTAGAATAGAATTAGTATGATTATGTGGAATGGTGAACTCATGTTTCTACATAATTTCAATGCTGTATCATATTACTTTTACTGAGCCTGAAATGTTTTGTATTGCTTTGCATCAGATAGTATTAATCTTATCTGCTTTGTGTAGGTTTATTGCCATGGTCCTCTGCATAGTTTCATGTTTACATGTGTCTTTAAATGTGTTCGATACAACATAGCTGTGGCTTGTTGCAGTATCAGAAGAAAAAACAAAAATGTAAAGTAATTTTTATTTGGTGTTGGTTATCAAAAACGATGGGAGATATTGTAGTAATTCACAATATTTAGAAATCTCAGAGAACCTAACTATTCAAATTTGGACTTCCACTGAAGAATCAATGGAAACTAATTCTGTAATGTTGGGTCTAATAAAGAATCCTAAGCTTGCTTTGTAATTTCCAATTAATGCTTCCTTTCAGTTTTTCTGTAAAAAAAACCCCACTATAAACATGTGATGCATTAATTTGCATTCCCTTCTACTAGTAAACTGCTGTGACACAACTGTATAATAATGTTGGTTTGATTATTGATTCTGTAAGTACAAATGCATGTAATTGATTCTGCCTGAACAATAAAGTAGTCGCAATTGAGATTATACAAATGTTGTGTATTATACAATTTGACTTCATATAAAGTGCCAATATTTCTTGTTTTCTCTGTATTGATGTACGAGATTACCTAATAAATTCAAACTGTAATTGTGTCAGCTTGGAACCAGAAGGTTGTAACATGTCCTTGGACAAGCATATGAGGTCGCTTTCTTCAAATAAACACAAATGGGTGAACAGGACACTCAGCGCTGTCAGCAATGTGACCCAATTAAAGAAAATAACACCATCTCACAATGTTTAATGGCATATGCCATCAGCCTAATGTTTTTCCTTCCCAGTTGTGTTAGCAATATTAGTTTAGATTCAAACATATGAACAAAATCAGTATTTTAAAAGGTATTTATATATACACACACACATCAATGAAGAGCACAATAACTACCCAAGAAAGTGCCAGCAAACCAAAAGCTTGAATGCACTGTGTTGTGTGAGGGTGTGCGTAGCGTGTACACGAGCATGATTGACAGCACTAAGGCCTTCCTCCTGCCTCTGAGTGGTTGTTTTGACTGGGAGCGGTGCATTTCTGTAGTTAGCTGTAGGACCACGGAAAAGACAGTGGAACTTGATTTTTCCACAGATTTTATATAGTGACAGTTTTAACAAACATGCAAAAAACACATTTTTACAAAACTGGCAGGTTTTTAATAAGATATTATAATTAAATCAATAATGAGAGATAGTCTAAAAAGTTCCCTTTGGGGACATTTTACTCTTGACCGTTTAGATGGAGATTTAAGCCTTTAGACAGATTTCTCAGTGGATGTATGAATGTTTCATTTACTATAAAATAATTTCTTTTATCTTACTTTATGGAATGAATTGATCATTTTCTAAATTCTTTCTGGGTCTAATATATTGCATTGAGAACATTATTTCCTTCACATGACATGGGTGTGGTTTTTTTTTAAGAGGAATTGTTTTGGATTTTTTGCATCGCAATCAAGCATGGTTTGCATCACTAAATAAGGACATTGTTCCACAGAAATCAGCATTTGCTGCATGCATTTTAGGAGTGCTGGTCTGTGTCAGTCATTTTTAGAACTGTCTCTTACCCACCACAGTGACAAGAGCTTGGGGTACATAGCTCTCAATTTCCCTGAGTGCTGCTGCTGGGAAAAATAAACACTTTATGTGCGGTAGTTTAAATTGTTTACGTCATCCTTCTTTATCTTTGAAAAAAACACTTCAGCCATTCATGCTCTTAGGTTTTTATGTTACCTGAACTCTGAGCAGTTGTTGAATTGCTTGTAAGTGATGCTTAGGATTGTCCTTGATGGCAGCAGAAGTTATGTTTGCTGCTCCACATTTCCGTTAGAATATGACAAACAGCTTCTGTGTGGCTCTGCTGTCCTTGTTCTCTTTACAGCAGTTTTTATCCATTTGCATGCACTGTCACAGAAAATTCATTGGTTCTGAAGTGAAAGAGCTGCTTTTTTCTGTTCTGAGAAATTACACATCAATCTTATAAAAATATTTTTCTGAAGTCGTCAATTTTAAAATGTAACCATCTAAGGAGACAAAATGCATGGGAGCAGTTGTTTCATCAATACATTTAAATCCTCTGGGTTAAGAATCAAACTGATTCTTATTATTTGTAGTCAACATTGTGCATATATTGAATTCAAATTAAAAATGAAGTCGTGTGAGCTGAACTTGAAAATACAATCATATTTCTTAGTTTAAATGATGGTGCACCAAGGCAGGAGAAGTTCATTTGTAAAACACCATTCATAAACAGGGTTATTCAAAGTAGTGAAAAAGAAAGTAACAGAGATAAGACACAATATAAATAAGGAGAAAAACACAAAATAGACAATAAAAAAAGGTTGATGTGTAAGTTACAATACACAGTATTGTTTTCAGTTCTAATTTAAAGGTTCACAGGTTTTCTGCATGTCTCAGGTTTATCGGCAAGATAATTTTCATTAGGACCATTTTTTGTATTTTTCTTTCTTCTTGACAGGAAATAAAATGTCTGCTCCTGGTTAATAGCTGTTTGCTCCACACTTGAGGGTATTTTGATTCACAATATGTTCCCTTAATTGGAAATGGATGGTGGATCATGACTTTGATCCATCATCCATTGCTAAACGTCTCCCAGAAGAGATATGTCCCTCTTCTTATTACAACTACTATTATTTTTAAGCCAATATACAGTTGTCTTATATTTAACCTTGAGAATTTTACTTTCTTTCTATTAAGAGACTTTTTGTTTGTTAATATTCAAAAATTGTGGGTCCACTGCTCCTCTGGGATATTGCATGCACCAGACACTGAAGGATCTGACATTTTCCATAAATTGACCAAATTAATTTACTGGTGGTCCCCTGTGCCACTGGCTGTAACAGCAACCAACCATATATATTTAAAAATTATAGATATTAAAATGCACTATACTGCCAATAGTACCTACTCACATTTAAATTGTCAAGCCAGTATTTTCAAAATGAAATAGTGTACATTACTGTATATTTAAAAGAAAGTGATTGGGAATGACACCAAGTTGTTGTAGATTCAATTGCTACAGACCTCCAAACTTCACGTAGCCTTCAGATTAGTTAAAAAACATTGTAACAAAGTAATAGGGCTGCATGCAATCCTAATATCACACAGTGTGCTATGCAAACAGTGATTTATTGGACTACTGCACTGCAGAAGAGTGGAGATGTTTACTCTGGAGTGACAGATCATGTCTCTTTACGTGACAATCCATTTGTGGGGTTGGCAGTTGCCTGGAGCTTAGAGCCTGCATGATTACGTAGGTTGTAACGTTTGGTTCAGAGGAGATTAGTGTTGGGCTGTTTAATTCAGGAAGACCCCTGACTTAAATTCATAATGCTTCAGCAGTACTGTTTTTAATACTTCTCCAATACAGTTCAGGCAATCTGATTATCCAAACTTTATAGGAACACTTCCAACATGATCAGGAAAGGGTGTACTCACTGTGTATCAGTGCTTAGAGCAGGGTTGTATCTAATAACTGGGCATATTGTGCAATAGGCATTTGCAAATGTCCCTGGAGTTTAGAAGTTTCTTTCTCTCTAGAGTGAGTTACTTCCATGATCACAGTGCAAAAACAACTTTCTAGTTAATTTATGCAGAACTTAAAAAGCCTTGTGAGTTTGGTGTTTTGTTAACAAAAAGATATGTGACATATCAGTCCAATCAAAGAACAAGGAAGACTACCAGTGTGCTCATTAATCAAATCTCAAATCTCTCCAGCTTGTATGAAAACTTGGCTGAAGTAGCACTGAACAGATTGTGCTGTCTAAACCAGATGACTCCAGATTGAACTGTGCTGCAATTTGCAATGGAAAATGCTCTTGAACGTAAAGACACAAGGTTATTAAAATAATTTGTGGGTCTGTTCATGACAGGTACTGAACTCACTCATGCTTCTCCTAAGAAGCATCATGAGCATTTGGTTTGGGGGAAGTTTGTGAAATGAAGGATTTCCTGTAGTTGAGATGAATCCTGAGCTACAGGACAAAAAGGGAGCTGATATTGTTTCATTAGGACATAACAGATTTAAGGTTAAGTCTGCACAGCTGTCGCTGCCCAATCCACCCACAGCATTCAACAGGCTCAAATCCATCTTTTAGAGTGCTCAGTATACATCATGCACTTTATTTAGCAACAGAAGAAAACGTCTGAAAGTTTGTTCAGACAGAAGTTATGAGATGATTTCTGGTTAATTTGTGTATTTTCTCTGTTTCTGATCATACAATTTGTAATTTGTTTTCCAAGTCACTTATAAACCAGAGACACAGCCACGTGTATAAGAGCATAAAATTCAGTCTCTGTTCTTATCTCTGGTTTACACTGATGTATATTTAAATAAGAGTTAGACACTCATTTATTTAATAAATAAACTCATAAAATCAAATGACACATACGAATACACACAGTCTAAATACTACAATACATTGCTGTAATTTTTGACATGTGATAAGTGTTAAACAATGTTAAGGTGACTAATTTCCATCACTATTACAGTCAGTAGCTTCATCTGTCCAAAAGCAGTGCAGAATCCATTGAATTTGTCCATGATCCAAGAAAAAAGTCACAGCTTTACACTGAAATCATTTTCTATGCTGTACCATTTAATGAAGACTTTTATAAGAAGCAAAAGTATAAATGGATAATTCATCAAAAAGATGAAGGAAAAAGCAGCAGAAACAGTAGGCGGTAAATGTTGTGTTCCTCTGTATGTGCCACACTAATGTTAAGTCAGTCGACCTTTACGCTACAGCCTTCTTGTTCATTAAGCAATCAATGTACCTGTTACAGCAAATTAGATCATTTCTGTTTCACTGAGCAGATTTATAATAAACCACCCCCTCTCTTGGATTATCTACATTTTGTCTTGTCTGGGGAGAGTTGTGCACTCGCAAAAAGGAGGCAAACACGAAAACATCACATCTTATAAGTGTAATGAGATATGAGCACCACAAACTAAATTCCACTTACTTTCAGTGTATTCACAAGGCATTACAGAAGAGGCACTCATATAAGACCTAACAAAGTAGAAACACCACATTTTCCCTGACTCTGCCACGTTGTAAACTGTCTTTACTGCACACTCCCTTAAAGAAGCAAACCATGTGTATTAGTAAATAATTGTATTGTTCTGGTTACTAATTGATTCCTCTTTTTATTAAAATTTAGTTAAACCCCTATCAAAATGTATCATCAATCAATATCAGTCTTTGGATAGAAGTTGTGTCTATCCTCTATTTGTGTGTATTGCTTGCACCAGAGCACAAAGTCACTCTGTTTTCTATTGTGTTATATTGTTCAATAATGCCACACCTCAACAAGTAAGTATTCATAAAATAACTGATAGAGACTGAGAGCTGTTTGGTTGTTATTTCCTGATAATCAGGTGATGCTCCAACTGGGTAATTTTTAATAAAATGGACTTTGTTAATAATTGGCTTAATACTTATTCACAGCCAAACTAAACCTATTGTTGTCAAACAGGTTTATGGGAGCTTTCACCCATTTATCTATCAATATAAATCAAAAATTCAGTTTTTCAAACCTATTCACTACAACCAAGCTTTTCTAATACCTTTTTTAATCATTATCTGTTTTTTCTACAGGCAAAAAGAGCTATCAAGCTCTCTTTTTCCATCCCTTATTTTAGCTGTGCCATCATGACCTTTAACATTTAACTTGCGAACTGAGGCATGTCGAGTCTGATATATTGGTCTTAGGTGCGGATTCTCTCAGCATTTTACATTCTGACCTCGGAGTGAACCTGCAGACCTGTCCACTGCTGCACAGATTGGTACATGCCCTGACTGCTACTGATTGTTTAGAAATGACCTCGTAACCCCTTCTCATATAGATTCTGTTGTTAAAAATGTATTAGTTATATTGCAAATGGAAATGCCATCCCTTTTCTTTTGACACTCTGTAAACACAAACATGAAAACTGTAGGGAATAACGCTTCTGCTCTTGTTGGATGTAAATGGCTGCAGCTGATGATCAAGTAGTGTAGCACAGTTACAATTTAAAATGTCATGTTTCATTGTCCAGCTCATCTTGCGATTAGCTTTTTAAAACCAGGCAGGATAGCACCATAGTTGTTGCTCTTGACCACACACTGTTCGATTCGTAATAGTTTAAGTACAAAATGAAGCACTTTCATATTTGCGGACAATTACCATCGTTTTTTGAAAGATGAATTTATCAATAGAAGCAGTGATTGGGCCATGTTTTGTTCACTTTGTCTCTGAACAGCAACTCGGACCAGTTTCCCTCCAAAGCAACAGTAGTTGCCAAGCATCATAACTCATAGACTGTTTAAAATCTATACCTTTTGTACATTGAAATCCATTAGTTTGAGCCATAGGGCTGCAAAGGGCTTCTGTTTAGGACATCCAACTGTGCTAGCTTAGAAAAGAAAGAAAAATACATACATTTCGATAGACTTTCTCTAAACAGAACTCACTGTTGTGCTAAAGCTGTGAAAAATGCCACTAAAGGAAATCTCCTCTGTGTGAGAGAGGGATAATGACCATAAGCACCATCATTATGAATTACTGCAGAGTAAGAGCAGAGTGGTGCATGAAAAAGAAGTAAGTGTTCAGCTTTGCTAGTTTTACAAGTAAATAGATTTTCTTTGCCCAACACATAAGAAATGATTGACCAGCAAAAATGCTTAGTTCTTATCTGACAGCAAAAATCCCTTTAGCAGACATAACTAGGATCAAAACCCAACATAACACCTGGTTGCTAGTTTAAATGGCACAAATAATCATTTCTACTGCTGAACAAGCTTGTTAGTTTTTTGTTATGGCTGTTTGTCTTTTCGTACCTCCCTACATTCCAGATTCCCTTTTTTGTAGTTCCAACCACAGGAATTTGTTTTTGAGCATTTTATGTGACAAGCTGACATAAAGCAGTGGACAGTTGTGAAGTGAGGAAAATTATGCACAACTCTGAATTGTTTTTAGAGTTATTGATAAGAAAGAACATGTAACTAATTATAAGTCAGTGCATTTCAGTCAGTTACCTGTGGGCCCTCTTTTCCTGCAATTACCACTGAAAATGTTCTTGTTTAAACAAACATTTTTACTGATTCTTCTTCACAAAGTAGTTTAAACCCAGTCAGATTAGATGGAGAGCATCACATTTCAAGCTTTACTATGAATTCTTAGCAAGTTTTAAGTTTGGACTTTTTAGAATACATGAAAACATTTTGATCTAAACCATTACATTACATGTTTGGTTGTTTGTTTAGCTCCATTGTCTTGCAGAAAGATTGACATCTGCCTTGGTCTAAGACCATTTTCATTCAGGACCTCCCTGTATCGATCTTATCCATCATACAACCAATTCTGACCAGCTCCCTGAACCTGCAAGATGGCAAAAAATAAGAGAAAAATATATATTTTAGTTTACATCTGACCAGAGTCCCTTCTTAAAAACCGTCCTCAAAGACTTTGGATACATTACAACTGCATGTCTTACAGCTTTCTTTCAACAATGGCTTTTTCATGACTAATAGTTGTCAAGTTAAGGGATTCTCCCTGCTAAGCAGTGCATCTTTTTAGCTTTTGCAAAATTATCTCTTGGCTGCTTTTCTTATTATTGCTTTCCATGGATGGCCAGAACTCCAATGGTTTGTTGTTTCAATTCAATTTAGGCTTACATTTTCCACTACAGGTGATGGATTAAACAGTGCTAAGATATTACAAGCTCACGATGTTTTTTTATAACCTAATCCTTTTATAATCTAACCCTGCTTTACTTCTCTGCAACTTGTCTGGAGTGTTTCTCGGTCTTTGTGATGCTGTTTGTTTACTGATGTCCTCTAACAAACCTCTGAGGTCTTTTCAGAAAAGCTGGATTCATATTGAGATTAGATTATACACTGAAGAACTCTGTCTACTACCATAACTTATACCAGACACTTAAGGGTAATTTATTAAGTATCCTGAAGGTGGTTCAGTGTGACAGATTGTGAAAAGTTTTAAGTGGCATGAATACATTTGCAAGAAACTGTATATCAGCAGAAGATTTCATTCTATAGAGATTTTTTTTGTTTATCGCTTTGATTGCTCTTCAGTCTTTTTAAACTGAAACGTGTTGAATCAGACTACTCGGTTTTAACTAAGTCTGATTTTTTTTTTTTTTGCAAACACTGTTTTATTTATTTATTTATTTTGAACAAATAATAAGAATAAAATAACACACATATAAATATACATATATATACACACACAACAAACAGGGGGAAACATTAGCGACAGCATAAAATTTCCACCAAAATATTACAGAACAAAAATCATGATGTTCGAAAAGGGAGCAGGAAGAACTTTAAGCTGTATGAGTGAAAGTCGAGCACAGATTGAACTTGTATGAATTGTCTTAAGAGCATTATTCCACCAGTCCTCTCTCAAATTTAGACCTACTTTGAGCACCCAATTGACCTTGGTAATTGGTGAAGAATCAAAAGACAGAATTTCATTGTAAACTTTAGAGATATATGACCTTTGAAAAGGATCCCAGCTCAGAAACATCTCCCAGGGCAGGTTTGGCGGCCTACGTGGAAAAGTGGGAAACAAAACTTTGGCACAGAGTCTAATTTGAAAGTACCGGAAAAGGTGAGAAGAAGGGAAATGAAATTCTAGTGAAAAATCTGTGAAGCTGCAAAAGATGTAAAAATTGTAAAATTCATTAAAACATGTCAGCCCTTTATTACCCCATGATGAAAAGGTTGAATCTGTGAGTGCTGGTTGAAACAAGTGATTCTTCATTAAATGAGCAAGTGTAGATGCTGAGTTAAATTTGAAGTGCCTCCTAAACTGGCACCAAATTTTTAATACAGAACAAAATATAGGATTGTTTGTAAAGCTAGAGGGTTTGGATGTAATAGGGAAAGTGAGAAGAGCAATTAGTGAGGATAGGGAGCTCAATTGTGCCTCAAACTTGCACCAGGGGAAGTCCACAGATCGAAACCAAAATGAAATTTTATGGATGTGGGCTGCCCAATAATACAGCTGGAAGTTTGGAAGTGACAATCCGTCGCTGAACTAAGTCTGATTCTGAAAGCAAGTTTATCAACTCAACTCAATTTACATTGTTGCCTGGCAGATGCACTTGACCTCACTGAACCTATCAGTCTTGCTTGTTCAGGCAAAGAAGAGATGCTCTCTTTTTTGTGATCTTCATTATTAGCCCAGCTTGAGGTGCAGATTGTGCTTGACATAGCAGGTGAAGGTCAGACAGCAGGTGGATGGTGCAAAGAGGAGAAGATGAAACGGAAATAAAGATGATGAGATGTTAGTCGAGGTCTTGAACCGACCAAAGCGAGCATGAGACGCAAAGCAATGTCTGAAATCAGATTCATGAGGTAGTAATAAATAACGTTGGCATGGAGATTCAGAAATCTGGCCAAATGTGATCTGCATGCAAGCTCCATGAACACATTTACTAAATAATTTGCTGTTCTCAGAATCTGCTGGCAGTCAACAACACAAACATTCTGAGATTGAAAAATAATTATCTGCTTACTTTACCAGGCGCACAGACAGATTGTGAATCAAAGCAGGTTTCAAGTTGCCATGTCAGAATCTTTCCAAAACACATGAATTCAGTTGTTACTCTTCAGAAAACTGTCATATCACTATGACAGGTTACTATTTTTACTGTACAGTATTGAATGTTAATTCAAACTGTTTATGATACTATAAGAAAGAATGAGCCAGCATTTTTGATTTTTTTTCTAAAACAGTTCTAAAACTGAGCCTGTGGATTTTACTCCCTGATGAATAATCACATCTGATTACAGTCTTTAACCTTTTTCCCAGCCATAATCTTCTTCATTTGCCACCAGTTCTTTTTGTAATGTGACACTTAGAGCCCTCCTTGATGCTGGCTGTGTGAGTGTAATTTGTTATGACTGAAGGGGATCCTATCACAGCAAATCACAATTAAGACCTCTTGAGCTCATGTTAATTAGGACGTTTCATCTCAGGGCCTTTTCAAGAATAGCTCTGACCCATTCATGCCCACAAGCCCAACAAGTTCTATTGTGTCATTGCCTCGCTGACACAAAGCCAGACACTTTTGGCACAAGGTGTACAAACCATTATCACATGCTATTGTGTGTTTTTGTGTCATATTCCCACAACACTTCTTTGAAATAAGATCTGGTTGGCCAAAATGATCCCTTTTGGCAGCAAACTATATCCTCCAGCAAGGCTTTGTGAAGAAGATAGTACAAATGTGGCTATCTTTGCTGAACAATCAGATCAAGAGTAAACAAGAGATTGACTTTTAGTATTTTTATTACATTATATTAAGTCATTTCCAATACTAGAGCTCTGAGAAAACATCCATCCATCCATTTTCTGTTCACCCTTGTCCCTAATGGGGTCGGGAGGGTTGCTGGTTCCAGCTACGTTCCGGGCGAGAGGCAGGACTCACCCTGGACAGGTTACCAGTCTGTCGCAGGGCAACACAGAGACATACAGGACAAACAACCATTCACACACACACTCACGCCTAGGGAGAATTTAGAGAGACCAATTAACCTGACGGTCATGTTTTTGGACTGTGGGAGGAAGCCGGAGAACCCGGAGAGAACCCACCATGCACAGGGGGAACATGCAAATCCATGCAGAAAGATCCCCAGGCTGGGAATTGAACCCAGGACCTTCTTGCTGCAAGGCAACAGCTCTACCAACTGGGCCACTGTGCAGCCCTCTGAGAAAACAATTGTATTAAATATAATTAATGTCTTTCAAAACATATGTGCCTTGCTTTGGACTTGTCTTCCTGTTAATGCTGTAAGCAAGAGCAGCGCAATAGAATTACCTGGTGTGTTGCCTTAATTTGTAACATGACAAGTAATGTAGCAGATATCATCTTTCTCTGGGTCCAAATTCAATGGACCCAGAGAAATTCAATGAAAATGGTCAGCGTCTGCACTACATCTAGTGTAATAGTTTCTTTAATGTCTTTTTCCCTACACAAACATCCTCACCTGCTGACAGCGAAAAGATTTTGAATAACGTTTGCCTGTCAAGCTCTGTTGCAAACCTCTTGAAAGCTTATTTCCAAGAACTCTTAGCTTTCTTTCTTGCTGGGAGCACTTAGATTCCACAAACTGAAGTAAATCAGTATGTGCCCATTGTGAGTTCTCATCACACAGTTGAAAACAAGCCCCAGTCAGGTCACAATAAGAGAAAAGATTACTATTCCCTGTTTTATTTTAGCTACATCTTTGTGCCTCAACAACACAGCTCTACAATGGGTTTGACTGCCTTCAGCTCCCTTTTTATAGCATCTTTTCTTGAATTTTCAGGGAAATTCAGGGAGTAGCTGTACTTAATCTGCAGACCAGGCATTTTGTAATTAACCATATCAAGCTACGTAATGATAGCGACAAAGGAACTTGACATATTTCTGAAGTTAGTTGCTGCTGGTGTTCCTTTTTTGAAGTATCATTATTGTTTCAAGGACTTTGTTAAAACAGCTGCCAGGCTGAGAGAAAGTTAGTTGGACACAGCATTTACTACTGAGGGAGGTCATGGGCCCCTTTTTATTTTCCATTTGTCAGTTTCTTCCACTGCTGTACACAAATGCAATTAAAAGTCTCCCATTTAATCCTTCTTTTTCTGTTGGTTATCATATATTCAGAAGGCTAAAAAGTCTTCCTTAAACCCTTCTTTAATATTTGCCAAACCATGAGCTTAATATTTTATTACGAAGTTTTGCACAAAACGAAGGAAGTTTATGCTATGTGAATTTTTTTTCTTTCATTGCAATAATGAAAGAATCTGTGCTGTGATTGCTGTTGGCAGTAACGTTTAATTCTGTGCAAAGCATTTGTGGGTTGAGATGAGTATGTGGGTTGCACTGATGGAAAACCTTCAGTTCTTTGTACAGCTCCATCGTACAAAGGTGTAACAAAACCTTGTAAAACTGCACTTCAAAAAGGTCTTAACAAATATGCATTACGAATCTTTGCCCCTGGCACTAAAACACAAAAACTGTATTTATTATTTGTTACTCAACAAAACCATGCAAGGCTGCTGTCGATGCGTTTGAAAATACGCTTTTTATGAATCTATGAAAGAAGTGCAGAAAAGGAGTTTTGTGATAAATATCTGGAAAAAAAAGTATGAAGGTTTTGTAAAATCCCAAATCCTTCATACTTTAAAGTCCTTAAAAGACTAAAGTTTTCATTGGCACTCTTTTATTTGTATAGAAACTTTTATTCAACCTGCAAATAATTTCTGATCTGTCAAAGACTCCCATGCAGTACATTCCAAGAACTCAAAAGAAAGTTTAAGATGTTCACTTTACAAGACATTGCTTACTCTGAATAACTGTCCACTGTTGTTTCTTTCTGAGCAGAAAAAAACAGAACTAGAATGGCTGGACAAATGGCACTTGCTGGTTCAGATGAAATCAGGGGAAACCCGATGCTGATTTCGGAGAAGCCGGTCCAAGTAGGTTTTTATTCTGAATGAAGATATAAAATGCTGATTTCCAAACACATGTTGGAACTGAAGAATGAGTTCAGACCCGAGAGGAGGAGCAGCCAGGGTGTAGTTGTGGGTTATGCTAACAGACTTAAGTTTTTTTTGGCTGCACCCGTCAGGAAGTATTGATGGAGCAGGGAAGTTTCCAGGTAGGTAAATGTATTATGTGGTTTGTTAGTCATGGAGAAACTTTCCCAAACAGGTTCCTGAGGAGATCACAGGAAGAACTCTTTCAGTACCACAGAGAAATGTTACAGGTAAGTCACAGGGAAACAAAAAATGCTCAGAAAGAATTCACATTTGACTGGGTACTAATACTGAAGGAGCATCTGTTTGCTTTTTAAATCCAGGCTTGGTGACGAGATATCAGTGTGGCAACAGCAGAATGCTGGAAACGTTTCCTTTAGGGGATCAGAAGCTCAAGATGAAAAAAACAACACATTAAATCCCAGAATTATGACAGCACCAAGAATTAAAAACCATGTTTGTATATCCACTGCAGATATGGGCAGCAAAAACATTCTGTTTTTTTAATTGATATAAATTTTTGAGCTTTAGTTATTTGGGGAGATTTATGTCAAACACCACACACAAGTGGTAATAAAAGGCTCTTTCATTTTCCTCCTCTGATTTGGATTCAGACTTTAAAAAAATAAAAATATCAGGATCCCATCCCTGCTTCTTGGGAAGGCAACTGGAATGTACAGATACAAACTAACACTAAACAGTTTTAGAAAGCTGTCAGAAAATTGTCCCAGTCAAGTGTGTCTAAAATTCAGAATAATAAAATTTAAAAGGTAGCACACAGGTGGACTAAGAACAAATAAAAAGTTACAAATATAAACTAAGTATACATTATTATGGTATATTTTTCAGCTTTTTACATATTTTTTTTCCTTTCCTCTGTTAAAAAAATGTGACTTGTTAATGCCATGTTAATTGTTATTAGATTTTCTTTACATCTTTTTGTAAAGTAGTGATTCCATTTTTATTAGCAGTTCAACAAATATACATATGTCAACCCCCCTTTTCTTTCTTTTTGTGTTTATATCTTTCTTTGAAAAATGTTTTCATTTCACTTCCCATTTCTGCACTACTATTGTTACTATGCCACAAGGATATGTGTCTGTAATATAATAAAAAGTGAGAGAGTTCAAGAGTATGATTTTATTTATTTATTTATTTATTTATTTATTTATTTATTTATTTATTTATTAGATTGTTGCAATGGATGCAATACTTGCTTTGAAATGAACTATTTCGATGCTGGTAATGCACTATATTGGTTCAACACCCATTAACTTGATATGTTTAAACTAACGTAGTTAGCCATATAGACTTCCTTGACAGATCTCCTTGGATTTAATGCATATCTTGCCTCCAGTAGAGGAGTTCTTTCATTTTCTCCTTTGACTCAATCCAGTCAATAAACCATTAAAGAGCTGCAACAAGTCACATAAATGTAGCTTTTACTTTGCCTCATTCCTGAAAGTGTTCCTTAACAATTTAGCTTTGAATTTATGAATTACACAACTGTTCTAAATTAACTTTACAATGGCTAATAGTCAAATCTTCAAGAACATCAAATTCTTTTCCATCCATACCTATCCCACAACTTAGGTAAAATCCCATATATTTTCTTCTCTATGGATTCTCAGAGTCCATTATGCAGCAG